>NW_027185798.1:14795599-14900440 GCF_028583685.1 Petaurus breviceps papuanus
GGAGGACCCCAGCAGACAGACAGTGCCCAGAGCCCCCAGGAGGCCTAGAAGCAAGCCTCCACCCCACGCCTAGAGCCCCCGGCTAACAGACAGTACCTTGGCTTTCTTCACGCTGTGCATCACCTTGCCCAGGTCCTCCACGTCCACCACGGGGCCACGGCTCCGGTCCTCTTCAGCACCTGACTCTTCCTCACTAGTGGTTTCAAACTGTTCTTCCTTCTGTACAATCAACATGTGCAAAAAAAGTTCTTCAGTGGATTAAGAGGATCAGTGTGGATCCACCAGAACAGTCACTGAGCCCCAGAGCTGGGGGCCTCTCAGTTCCAGGGTCTTAGCTAGAAAAGCCCACAAAGGCTCAGCACCTAAATGCTCACCTTCCCAGGCCCAGGGACAGAAGGTGGAAACAACCCCGCCCTCAGCCATGATGGTGATGACAAGTCCATGGAGGAGGGGCTGAAAGGATCACACAAATACAAAGCCCAGCCCTCTCCCCCACACCTCACACTTTACAGACGAGGAAACTGAGGCCCAGAGGCTACACAGTGTCACAGACACAGTGACAAAGGGAGGGAGAAGTCGCCCCAGATCTAGCACTCTCTCCACTCCTAATGGTCCAAAGTAGCCACCCGGGAATCTGGAGGCAGCTTGCTGATGGCAGGGACTGGCAGATGGAGAAGACAGGGAGGAAACCCTAGTCCCGACCAAAGCCAAAGGGACCCTCTAGCACAGAACATTCTACACCAGAGAAAGGCCCTGGTAGGTCAGGAAGCCCACGTGTCCCCAGCCCTCTTGGTTGGCAAAGGGAGGAAGAGGGTGCAGTGAGAGGGGCCAAAGGGAAGAGGCCACTCTAGCAGATGAGCCAGGAGGAATTCAGGGGCCACATCAGCCTCAGAGGGCCCGGATTCATCACAAAGAACAAGGCAAGTTTACCTTCCCTTCCCTTATTAAACCCTCTGCTATCACAAGAACCAGAGAGGCCCAACGCCCAACCGGGGTGGAGGGGCTAGGAAGGAAAAGACTCTGGAGTTTCTGTCAGAGCAGGGACGCAGCCTCCCTGCCCCAGGAAGACCAAGGTGCTGCTCCAGGGCAGGCACCTTCAGCCGCCATTGCTGTCTGGGGCTCTTCTGTAAAATGAGGGGTTTGGACGAGGGCCTCAGAGGTCCCTGCCCAGTCTAGACTGATGGCTAGAAGAATTCATCTAATACACTCCAGAGTCAGAGCTTCAAAGATCCTTAAAACCCAGTAACCTCTTTTATAGATGAAGAAACAGAAGCCTAAAAAAGGAAATCACTTGCCTAAGGCTGTACAAGTAACTAAGTAGCAGAGTTAAACTCAAACCCAGGACCCCTTCCCCTTTACTGCGGCTCCCATGCCAGAGCTCTCTCCAGTTTCTTTCACTGGGGGACGTGGAGTCACCCACAGACACAAGGGCTGGGCAAGTTCAGAAAGACTAGAAGGCCACCAGAGGAACTCTGGTCACATTTCTACAGTTTGAGGGCAGATCCCTGAAATTCCCTGTGGATGGTCTTTTTCCAGAGCCCCTGGGGATCTGCACGGCACTGCAGGCAAGTTCTCTGCCTCAGCTGGTGGGGGGAGAAGAGTTATGCCTCTGCCCATCTCTGGCTGCTTCCCACCACCAGCCCAGACAACCATAACCCACAGACATCCTCGCTGCCCAGGAAAGGGCGCCACCAAGTGCCCACCAAGCCTGTCCCCAGCCCTGTGACTTCACAGACACCAGGCCTACATGTGGGTTCTTCCCCATTAGAATATAAGCTCCTTGAGGGCAAAGTCTGCCTTCCTTTTGGCCTCCATTGGTATTCCCGGCCCTCAGCACAGTAAGCACTTAATAAATGCCATCTGTTCATTCATTCATTCAGATACTGGCACCAGCCTCCTACAGAAAGGGGACCAGCAGCCCCTCTCCCCTTCTGGATGAGGTAGGGTCTTCATAGAAAAAAGCAAGACAGGATGCTCAAAACCTCACAAAAGGAAGAAAATCATCTGGGTCATTTCCTCCTGTAGCTTAGAGAACAGCGGCCATCTCTCCAGCTTCGAAGCAGCCCCCAGAGAAAGGCTCCAGAGATGGGCCAGGAACTGGCCCAGGGCACTCACTGTCCAGGGAGAATGCAGCAGGGAAGGTGCCTCACTGGGCTCAGGCCTGGAGGTGCCCGGGTGCGAATGCTCTTAGAGACAACTGGGAAGAGCAGGCAGGGGGTGGGTGGAGGCCAGCACTGGAGAAGGGCCCCAAAGGAAAGACCTTCCAGATGCCCTCCAGGGAGCATGGCCGGCTGTTCACTGTTCTTGTTGTCCTCTTTATCATTATCTTTATTGTTAAAGGGAAAAAGTCCCCCATGCTCGTGGTCAGCATAGACGCGGCCCACCTGAAATCAAGGCCCAGGGCAGTGGGGGCCCCGCCCCACCCCCCTCGGCATCTTCCAGGTGGATGAGATAAGATAAAATAGCTGTTTGGGGCATATCTGGAGAAGGAGGGGAGGGGCAGGGAAGGGCAGGAGGAAGGAGGAAATGAGGGACGATGGAAGGGAGAAAGAGGGAAGAGGAGGAGAGGGAAGAAGGAGGTATGGAAGGAGGAATGGCAGAGAGAAGGTAGAAGGGAGAGAAGGGGAGGAGGAGGAAAGAAGGGAAGGGGCAGTGAGGAAGGTGGAAGAAAAGGAGGAAGAAAGAAGAAGGGAGGGAAGGGAGAAGGGAATGAAGAAGGAAGAAAGGGAGGAAGGAAGAAGGGAAAAGGAATAAGAGGAGGAAGGAGAGATGGAAGGAAGAAGGGAAGAAGGAAAGAGAGAGGAAAGGAGGAAGGGAGGGAGGGATGGAGAAAAGCAAGAAGGAAGGAGAGTAGGAAGAAAGGAAAGGAGGAAGAAAAAGGAAGGAAAAAGAAAGGAAGAAGGAGGAGAGAGGGAAGGAAGAAGGAAAGAGGAAGGAAGAAGGCAGAGGTGGGCACAGGGATCACTATACCTCAGGGGGCTCCTGCCAGGGCCCTTCTGGCCCCACACCCTTGCCCTCCTTCTTGACTCTGCATTCGCCTTTCTCACAGCTGCCCTGGCGATGGTTGCGGCAGGCCTTCTTCTCCCCACAGCTGCCACGGCTTAGGTCCTGCAGCCGGGAAAGGAAACGGGCCTGCCAAGCAGCAAAGTCAGCTTCCAGGCTCCCGTGCCTGCTCCTCACCACGTTGCAGTCGCCCTCCCCGCAGGTCATGACCCGCCTGGCACTGAGCAGCCACAACCATCTATCGATGTTTTTGCCGACCTGAAAGAAACAAGGGGCACCAGTCATGTGGGGACATGGGCCTGAGTCGAAATCAATGCTGAGGCAGAGAAATTAAACAGAAAAGACTGAAATTCAAAATGGCAAGTTTATAGGCCAATAATCAATTTGGTAAAACACAAACTCAGCAAATGTGCCAAAACTCATGGATCTAACACCCCTGTGAAGTCTCACAAACAGTGTTTCCAAGACAATTTCAGGCCAAGGACAAACGGCTCTGGCTCCACAAAAAGAAACACACAAATGAACTGAAATGAGCCCCAAAGGAATCGGGGTTAAAAGAGCTAGAGAAGGGGGGTGGCTAGGTGTTGCAGTGAATAGAGCACCGGCCCTGGAGTCAGGAGGACCTGAGTTCAAATCCGGCCTCAGACACTTAACACAAAAACTAGCCATGTGACCTTGGGCAAGTCACTTACCTCCAACTGCCCTCCAAAAAGCAAAAAAAAAGAGCTAGAGAAAACTTCGTGAGGCCTCAGGAATGGCCGTCGGCACACTGTCTGGCCCCATTTAGGGGATTCTTACTTGTTTTCCCACAAGCACAGAAAAATGACAAGAGTCAATGAATTCAAACCCCCCCCAAAGTGCTTCAGGTTTAGCAAGCTGACCCCACCTGGAGCTGCTGGGGCCCCAAGGACAGGCAAAGGTCTAAAAAGAGCTTGCTCTGTGCCAAGATCCAGGGGCTAGGCATCTACACTGACTGGGGAGGCTTACAGAGAGGGGGAAATACTAAAGAGTGAGGCCAATAGGCCCTGAGGCAGGTTTGGGACCCCACACCCCCCAATCCCCAGCTTAGGATGAATCTATAACTGGGCCTACACTCTGGGTCAGAGCTTCCAAAGGCAGCACAGAGGAAGCCAGGCCTATTCCCAGACTAGAAAAAGGCCATGGCCTTGGGTGATTGAGGATTAACAGGAAGGGGCTATCATACTATTCAAAGCTGCTCAGGTTTAAGGGACCTTTATCTGAAAACGTGGCTCCAAAGTTTCTCTGGTCTCTACTGAGGCAGATTATAGGAGCCCCTGACAACAGAGATTCCGATTACATGGGGAGAGCCACAAAACAGGTCCTATTAGGCAGCAAAAGCTTCTCTTTCCTCTCTAAAAGGAATCCATCAATCAACTAACCAGCATGTAATAAACACAAACCTTGGGTCTGGCACCTGTAGACACAATCCCTGCCCTCAGTGGGCTCATGTTCTAATAACATGTTCACAGATAAATAAATCCAGGATATAAATAAGATATAAGGTGCTGTGGGAATGTGAGGGCATTGGGCAAGGCCTCCAAAGGAAACAGTAACAGTTGGGCAGAACCAGGAAGGGAGCCAGGGCTTCCAAGAGGCCAAGTGCAGGGATAACCGTGAGGCGGCCCCTGAAAGAGGCCAAGGGGGACCAAACTCAGGTGCTTGTGGAGTCAGCAGAGAAGGTGAGGGGGTGGAGCAGACTGGCAGCTGACTAGATACAGGGGCTGAGGAAGAGTGGATATTCAAGCATAATGAGCCCATCAACTCTGACCCAGAAACTCAATGGTGAGCCTGCCCCTCTCTCCTCTCAACAGAGAGTGGGGAGCCACATGGGCAGAATGAGCTATGCCTATCAGACACGGCCCGTATGTTCATTTGTTTTTGCCAAACCCCACCCCTTCGTTACAAAGGCACTATGGAGGAGGCTATGCCAGCCTCCAGTAAGTCCTACACCAAGCTGATGAGGCTCTGAACGTGGCCCCAAGATCATCTGAGTATCTCAATCACTGAGGAGCCAGCTCTCGGAATCCCACCACCAGAAAGTGACTTTTCTTTGGCCCCAGCCACTCACAAAGACTGTCCAGTACAGCCTGAAGGGTCACCCTCTGCAGCAGGGGGGTGAGCACCTCCTCCGATAAAGAGACAGCTCTTCTGAGCTTCCACCCCTGGGGGACAATCCTGCTGGGAGGCCCCAGGATGGAGCAACAGCCCCATCCACACCAGCCAAGAGGACAGAAGTAGCCCCTTACCTTGTTAAAGTTGCTCTCATAGACTGAGTTTCCCAATCCGAACACTGCATATCTCATGCCCTTCAGATAAGTCTTGCCAAATCTAAAATCGTTTGATGCTTCCTGTAACCATTTGCAGAACCACTCTGCACTGTCCGGTGGTTGGCCATCAGCATACGTAGCAACCAAGAAGACGCAAATATTTTTACTGGTTACCTATAAAAAAAAAAAAAAGGCATTCCAAAGGATTTCCAAATCATGCTAATGAAAGGGACATTTCTTTTGAAACTCACCTTCACATTGCCTTGGCCTCCAAGAAACAAAAGAGGCTTTTCCATGGATTATTAATTCTCAAAACAGAGAGAGAATAGCTGTCATTATCCCTATTTTATGGAGGGAGCAGCAGGACGGCCAGGTGACGGAGGACATGGCAGCCAGAAGAAGGGGAGCCCTGACTTTAAACCTCCCACAGCCTCTGGGGCATCCAGGAACCAAGAAAGATGGCTGGGAGCCTCACAGCCACTGAGCCCTAAGCCTAGGCACAAGGAGCCTTTTTAAACACCATCATCTCCTTGAACAGGACTCTGAGCCATGGAGAGTGAGGGAGGGGGTGACAAAAAGTAATAGAGAAAAGTCTACAGCCTGTCCTGAAGGTGGCAAAAAGAGATGCTCCCTTGCAAACAGCCAGAGAATAAAGTGCAGGGTCCAGGTTAGGGCATGAATGTGCCCATCTTCTGAAAAATACACACAGTGAAAATCCCTATGAAGGTAAAGAGAGGAGGGGAAGCCAAACTTCCTGTGACTGACCTGGAGATGGTCAGGCCTCCCCACCCACACAAGCCCCACCTCGTCTGCTCCCAGAAGATGAATGACGGATGCTCCCAGAAGATGAATGACGGATGCTCCCAGGGAGGGCCTGGCCAGGACACAGAGGGGAAGCCTACTGGGCACACTTGGAGCCAGGGGGCACCTGCTCTAGGCAGCGTGTGGCTCACTACAAGCTGGGTGACCCTGGGCAGGTCATTCTCTCTCTGTATCAGTTCCCCCATTTGTAAAATAGGGATGAGACCAACTTCAAAGGGTTGTCAGGAGAATCCAATGAGATAATATATGCAAAGCACTCTGCACACCTTTAATGTGCCATAAAGATGCTACTATTATTATTATTATATAACAATATATTAATACATTTTTATGTTATGTTGTGGTCTTTTACAACAGTAACAATTATGATTACCATCTGTAATGCGAATGTAAATTTTAAAGATCTTCCCTGCCCCTAGGCTAAAGTGCACCAGAAGCCTGGGGAGGGAGGCTTGTTTTTCAGTAGATACTTTTTGATTGGCCAGTGGGTCAATAAGGTTGTTACATTCTCTGAGCCAGGAGAAGGCTATATAAGCCCTGATGTGTAGCTTTGTTTTGGTACTCACTTTGAGAAGTGTTCTGTGATTTGATCTGAATTCTGGGAAGCCGTTGTTGAGAGTCCCCCGGCTTTGAAAAACCCAGAATGTGGAAACCCAGATGTTGACTGGGTATGGATGTAATGGTTGGACAGTTTGGAAATCTGTCTACTTGATGTTTCTGTCTTGATAATTATGCCTGTATACTTTGAGGTTCAGGGTGCTGACCTTTTCTCCTGAACAAGGTAAACGATATATGTCTGACTGATTAAAGTAAGCTTGTTAACCCATTTTGAGTTGCTTTCCTTTAACAAAGCAGATCCAAGAACCTGTGGTAGCTGCAAACCCTGAGGACGCTTGGGGTGCTTGCTGCTACACCATCAGCCCTCTGAGCTACAGCTGTAGGGCACCCACCGTGCATGCTTTCCACTTCTCCTAGGCTCAGGATGCCACGTGGCCTCAGTTATGACCCTAATACAGATCGGGGAGGAGAACCTGCAGCCTCCAGGTCACATGTGGCCTTCTTAGCCCCCAACGGATCCCTCTGGATTCAGCCAAAGGGCTGTACTTGAGCAGGTTCCCCACACCTGAGATCACCTGGCCTCAGATTCCCGTCTAAAAAGTCACCAGCAAATCGATCCTTTTGAAAGAAATGAAATTTACTCTGGAAAGTCCTAGCATTCTTGAGCAGTCCAGGAGCCAAAAACCAGAAGGTGCTTTGGAGGGGACAGAGACAAGAGATGATTCATCACCTACCTCTTCCCCCAGATGATCATCAGGGTCATATTCTTTCAAATTAATGACCACCACGGGCAAACCAACAGCCGTTACCTCTTTGGCGAGACTTGCTGCAAATCCCTGATGAAAAAAATCAGACGAAGTGCTCAAGAAACCCAGAGTGACAGAGACGAGTCACCGGCCCCATTCCAGCAGAAGCAGATTTTCCAGGACCAATCTCAAACCCTTTTTTTTTTTAACTCCCTCCATGGCAATCCCAGATCGCACACCACTGGATAAATGGTTACAGGCCACAAGCAGAAGTTACACAGAGAAACACCCTGGAAACAAGTGAAGAAAAGTCCTACCTCCCTAAGGACCTGAGGAATTGACAGAAGGGACCACTTCACACCCTCCACCGAGGCTGGACCAACTATGTTGCTGGGCCCTGGAGGCCCAACACAAGGCTGGCAGAGCCAAGGGACAGCATGGAAGCAGAGGGCCTGAGGCGGCTCCCAGGCAATGGGCCCACAATTTAGAGGTGTTACCTGGTCAGGTGAGGACAGCAAGGATCAGAGAGGTTCGGCTCTCTCTGCCTGGCCCTGCACTTGGCTCCCTGTGACTGTACCCTCTGGTCCAATAATCCCATCATTGGACATGTGCCCTGAGAGCGCTATCGTAAAGAAAAAGAGCTACATCTGTTCAAACAGATGCACAGCAGCATTGTTTATGATTGCAAAGAACCGGAAACAACCTAAATGTCCAACAGTTGGCAAATGGTTGATTCACCCAGGGTATATAAACAAAATGGAATCTTGGAAGTGTGCTGTTAAAGAATGATAAATATGAGGAAGATAAAGAAACTGGGAAGGCTTACAGAGGCACTAAGCAGTACTGGAGTCAGAAGAATGAGGTGCACACTCACCACGGCTAGAGAGAGGAAAGCAGACACAGAGATGAATGGCCAAACACAACGGGATCCTGGGAGGTAGAAAGAACGGGAACCCTGAGCACATTCTGCACAAGAGCTACAAGATCTATGCAATAAGTGCGTGCCCAGGAGGCCTGCGAGGAGTTTCCTGAATCCCCCTCCCATCTACTTCAGGAAGAGGCTGGAGACCCTGGAGAAAGGGGCCCCTCCGAGAAGGCGAGAGCTCATCTGGTCCAGGGTCCTGCCCTAACCCTTTGCCCACAGTGAGGATGACAAGTGAATCACACAAACTTGGACTTGGTCTTTAAAAAAAAAAACTAAACTAGTAGGGACAGAGAAAGAGTAAGGCCTGAGACAGCCAGAAAGAAGTCAGTCAGACACACCACGCCTCCCCAAGAAGGAAGCCTGAGCAGCCTATGGCCTTCCAGGGAACCACAGAGCAGCAAGAAAGGGGGTCTGGAGATAATGTGAGGGGGCGGTGGTGAGCTGGCGGTGTGAAGAAAAGCTTCAGGGACATGAGCAGGCAGCTGTGATAGACACTGACGGGGGCGGGGGGGAGCGACGGGGCGACGTACCCAGAACCAGCCTCTGGGAAGAGACCCCTGCATCCTTGAGCTCCCCAACATCATTAAATTTGCCAAAGGCCATAATATTTGTACAAAGCACCTAGCACAGTGCCTGGAACGCAGTAGGTATTATCCAGATGCTTATTCCCTTCCCTTCTCTGCTCCTCAGAAGAAGCAGGAACCAAGGGAAGTGGCAGAGAGGCTCAGAGCCATGACACTGACAAGCAAACCCTGGCCCTGGCCCTCAGTGATGGTGGCAGTAATCTGCACGGTCCAAGCACAAGGGAAGGGCTCGACCCTAGCACTGCCCCTCTCTCCCAACAAGGGGGACTTCCCAGGGATAGGGGCCTTCGATTGTAGGGTAACTTTCTAAAGTTTAGAAAACTAGACAGTGTCTGGGGAAAGGTAGGATTTATTCTAGTCACCGATTTGGAAAAATCAAAACTCCCTTTTGGGGAGAAAGTGAGGAGAAGGATCAACCCCATCCCAGAGTAGTTACAGGGACCACGCTGGTCCTTGGGGGAACAGCGGTACTAACGGAAAGGGAATGAGCACTCACTGGTCCATTCCCAGGCTGACACAATCCCCTTCTCTTCAGCATGTTTCATCCTATACTGTGATTCCTCCTGTCCTGATGACTCTGGAACATCACTGCCAACACGGCCCCCCACACATGCTCAGCTGGGCACATTACACATCCCTGCCCTCTGAGCAGCCTGACATGCGAGGCTTTGCCCCTGCACCAAGCAGCCACAAACCGCCACGTTTTCTGAGCCCCCTGCCTAGTGCAGAAGCTTTCTGTCTCTTCCCCTATCTTCTGTGGCTCAGCAGAGCTCACTCCCCCAATGCCTGCTGCAGCAGGGAGCTGTAAATTTTCTGTGTCCTGAGGAAGGCAGATGGCCAAACCTGTTAAGATCATGTATGAAACCCAACTAAACCAGCTTGCTGTGAAAGTCAGAATGGGAGCTTTGCCACGCGGGCTCACTGGACAAGTACGTGGCCCAGCCCCTTCTGAATGACTTTTTCTGATCCTCGCCTCATCCCAACAGTTGAAACAAACCCTGCGCAGAGAAGGGCATGGTCACTGCAGACAAAGAGAAAATGAGTCTATTCCATAAAATAAAAACGAGATCTGTTCTGCACAGTGCCCATAAGGGGGCAACAGAAACAAGTTTTTTCCCCAAAACTACGCAAATGTCCTCCCAAGTTCAGATGAATTGAAAAAATTCAATTTTATGGTATTCTCAAAGACACTAAATTTTACAGGCCTTTCTAAGGCATGGGAGGGGCAGCAGCATGAACCAGGCGATGGAGTGGTCTTTAAAGCCAGAAGGCCTGGTTCACACCAATCTCTGACCCATCCTAGTTGTGAGGTCCTGGGGCAAAACTCCAAGAGAGCTCTGGTCAATTCTAAGACTGGGAGTGGCAGAGAAGGTGCCAATCTGCACAGGGAAGGGCGTTTCCTCATCCAGGGGTACACTTTCAGGCACTAAAACCACCTACACTATTCAAACACTGCTTCTTCTGCTATCTTCCCTATTGATACAGCTTTGAAGCCTCCAGACAAATTTAAAAGAGCTTAGTGTCTGTCTTTAGTATTCATTTCACCCTAAAGAGGAAAGAGGAAAGAGGAAAATGTATCAGCCTTTTTTTCCTTGCAAAGGTGGGGGACTATGGATGGGAAATAGTGCATACATCATTAGAAATGCACCAGCCTCCTTTCCTTGCAGAGGTGAAGTGCTATGGGTTAGGAATAGTGCATACACCATCAGATTCCTGGGGAATGATAATTTTGCTGAACTGGCTTTTCCCTTTGTTCTCTTTAACCTTTTGTAACAAGAGCCAGAGAAGGACAGGAAAGGAAGAACAGTATCTTCACAAACTAAGGTGTTATAAAAAACAAAAGCTATCCATCAGAATTTCACACATTTGAAATATTAATTAAAAGATTGTGTCAAACAAAAAAATATGAAGATCAGGAATAGGGACCTAGAAAGACAAAGAAAAACAAAACTTTACGAGTAAACTATTCACTTAAGTCAATCTAACACATAAAAACAAGACTAGCAACCAAAGGTCAGAAGGATGGCAAGGCCCTCTTACCTTGGCAGTGCCAGTCTGAGAAGCATAGAAGATTTTCACTCCAGAAACATGGGATTCTTTCTTCTGGGGGGAAGTGGTACCATTGGCCACGGGAGCCACGGGAGCTGAGGGGGCCCTCTGCAGGGAGGATTTCCCAGCTGATCGGTCACCCTTAAAGAGAAAAATGTACAGCTTTTGGCCTTCACAACCAATTTTTTTTCTACAATGCCCCCTTCCTGCTGAAAAAAAAATGAGCAGAGAAACAGATTCCTTAGGAGGTTTGGAAATTAAAATCCTAAAATGCAGAAGTGCGGGGTGGCTAGGTGGCACGGTGAATAGAGCACAGGCCCTGGAGTCAGGAGGACCTGAGTTCAAATCTGGCCTCAGACACTTAACACAAAAACTAGCCGTGTGACCTTGGGCAAGTCACTTAACCCCAATTGCCCTCCAAAAAGCAAAAAAATAAAATAAAATGCAGAAGTGCCCTTAGAGAATCTCCATTACTGCCTGCTCCACAAGGGGTTGTTCTGCCTTAGCAGGAAGGTCTCCAGGGAGGGATAAGCTGCTGCATCCTGAGTGGCCTATTCTAGTGTGCCATAGCTCCAGTGGGAAGGAGATCATCCCAATTTCCACCCCCTGCTCAGAGCTCTGCCCTCTGGGGCCAAACCAAGCAGATCTAATCCCCTGTGCAAACTAAAGCCTCCCAGGGGCTTGCAGCCAGCTCTCATGGTCTCCCTGACCCATCTCTGAAACTGCTCTCTCCAAGGTCACAGTTCTCTCTCTGGCTAAATCCACTGTGCTTCTTAGTCTTCATCCTCACCAGCCTCTAGGCAGCGTCCAGACCTTCTGAGCAGCCCCCCCTTCCAGACGCTCTCTGGGACACCGCCCTCTCCTGGCCCTCTTCCTACCTATTGCACGGCTCCTTCGCAGTCTCCTCTGCATCATTATTTTCCTGTCCACTAACTGACCATGAGAATTTCCAATGGTTCTCCTCTGGGCTGGCACTGTCTCTCTGTCTCTCTCTCCTCCCTCCCTCCTTCTCTCTCTCTGTCTCTTTCTCTTTCTCTGTCTCTCTCCTCTCCCTCCCTCCTTCTCTCTCTCTCTGTCTCTTTCTCTGTCTCTCTCCCCCTCCCTCCTTTTCTCTCTCCCCTTCCCTCTTTTTCTGTCTCTTCTCCTTCTATCTTCCTCTGTCTCCATGTTATCATCAGCATGGAGGTGACTCCTAGATCTACATATGAAGCTCCTCATCTCCCTTTTAATGCAGCACTTAGCACAATGCCTGGCACACAGTAGGTGCTTAATAAATGTTTATGGAGTGACCCATCGATCTCCATACTCCTGCCTCCAAAGACTTTGGGCTAATCTGGGTCTATCTTGCACTTCCTCACTCACAGGGGACTGTTGCCTTTTAACCTCGGTGCCCCCAGCACCTCACACAGTGCCCAACACAAAGCAGGAGCCTAATAAATGTCTGCTGAATTCACTTCTCTTCTGCAGAACCAGCACCTCCAGTTCCTCCAATCAACCCTCACAGAGTTACCACCTCAAGGCCATTCCACTGAGAGAACTGCACCGACACTTAAGTGTGAAAGCACTACAAAAACACCAGCTATAAACCATCACCATCACCACCATCACGACCATCACCACCATCACCATCATCATCACGATCACCACCATCCTCACCATCACCATCCTCATTGTCATCATCACCATCATCATCACCATCAATGTTCTCCCTAATACGTTCTACTCAAACCTGAACACAGAGGGCAGGGGGAGCAGAATATCCTTCAGCCTCAAAGTCATGCCTCTCAATACAGCCAAAGATGGTGCCAGCTCTTGCAGCTGCCACATCCCCCTACATGTGTGGTCTGCTCAGACCCCTGGCTCTGCTTCAGACAACCTACTGTCTAACCACTCCTCCCCATCCTGCTGTTGTGGGGTGGATCTCTTGAACCCAAATGTAACACTTTACATATCTCCCTCCTAAATTTCAAATCAAATTCAGATTTGTTCAAGTTTGCAGTTTCCAAGCCTGTGAAGATCTTTCTGGACCCTAACTCTGTCACCCATGTATATGCTGTCCCTTCTAGATTTATGGGAATCACAGGGAAAGGGGGAGAGATGGCTACTACTTTTTCAAGATTAAACTTTTTCAAGCCAAACCTTTCAATACAATGTAGCTAAGTGTCAACAGAAGATAAAGAGTTAGAAGCTAGGGGCTGGAAGCCCTCAGTTCAAATCCAGCCTCAAACTCTTCCTAGCTTTACTACCCTCAGTCTCAGTTTCTTCATCTGTAAAATGGGAATAATAATAGCATGTGCCTCCCAGGGTTATTGTGAGGATAGGATGAGATAAAAATTGTAATGAGCTTTGAGAACTGGAAAGCACCATATAAATGCCAAATATTACTATTATAAAACTTTGCATTAAACTTAATCTAAGGCACATAGTCAGGGCTTAATAAATGTTTTTTCATTTTCACTTAGCAGAGCCATCAAAAAGTAAAGGCACACACTCTACAACCTTTAGGAAGTGATTACCTAAAATCAAAACCATAGGTAACATCCCCTTAAGAAATAACTCTACTTACAAGCTTTTTGGTGACGACTTGAATGCAGATGCACAGGCTAACGCCAAAGGCGAGACCCAAGTACACATAAAACCTATTCACCCACAAGGATATCAAAGGCATGTAGAAGTGGTCCCATGCATCCAAGGAAGAATCTAAGCAGAAATGACACACATAGGAGTAAGTATAGCATAATCAAATCTTTTTTTTCCTATTAAAACACATTATGAACAAGTAATTTATAATTGTAATAATTTCATTTATAATTTTATATTTCTACATAATATATAATTATATATACATAATTATTTTTATATAATTAAAATTAAATTAAATGATAATAAAGTAATAAAAATAATAAAGATGAAACAGACAAAAAACAAATTAAAATAAAAATCAATAAATAATACATAAATAAGTACAATTATAAATTAAAATAAGTGGCACCAACAAATCTAACCAGCACGAGCCAAGGGAAAGTCAGAATTCTCCATTCATGCTAAGTGAATTCTGGCTACATTAACTTACCAGGATTCAACTGGATGTTTAAGCCACTCATTTAAGCCACTCACTTATTTCTAATCGGGGCAACTTGACAGTGTTTAGTGTTTCTCTAAGCACCTGAAAATAAGTTCCTATCTTTCAAAGATCAGTTTGTGCCCAGAAAGCACGTCAATGAACACAGAGAGGGAAAAAAACTTCTCCCGTAGGCCCTTAGGTTCGCTGGGCAGTCTTTATGTTTCTTTTTCCCTCGAAGGTTTCTGGAGCCACAAATTAACTTCCCATTCCCATGTTAAATAAATGCATTTAATTGTCTATAGGGCCAGCAGTTGAATCAGCTCATTTGTGTTCACGTCACGGCCTTAGTGAGAGCAGACACTTTGGCCCATCCATCCTCTATAGACAGGAAAGCCCCAAAGGTGGCTCAGTGGAAAGGCTTGAACAGGGCATGGAAGTTTATCAAACATGTCTGCTTATTCCAGCTGCGTTCGTGCCTTTTACACTGTAATAAAGCTTAACTAATCCCACGGCCAAGGGCTGCCAAATGCAATAGACCCTACAATGTCACGGAAGCCAGACTTGCTTAATCAGTGCCCTCTGCCTCGAGATGCTGAAAGTTGGGTCTGTTTTCATTGTAGCACAAAATAAAACAAGGCAAACCAGTGAGCTGCTATTAGAATGAACTGATGAGGCAGAGTTTTAAAAAAAAGTGCTGGGCTTGGAATTAGGAGATCTGGGCTCAAAACTCACCTTCTATATGACACCAGATGGGGCAGACCTAACAGAGGGCAGATCACAGCCTCAGTGTTCTCATCTAGAAAATAGGGACTCAGGACTTGCACTACCTGTCAGGTGGGATTGTTCTGAACAAAGTGCTTTTGTTTCTACAATGCTAGAGATTCCATCAGCTGTTTTTAGCACAAACCGATACAAAATTGACACAACACAAACTTCCTCTTCCATCAGATTCAATGCTAATGTATCCCAGAAATGAAAATGAGGCAAGCTGGGCTTGGAATCAAGGTCCGACTCTGACTAGCTGGATGACCCTTGGAGAGTCCCCAAGAACTTCCCGTAATGCCGTAAAACCACCAGAATTACAGACCAACCCCAGTGATGGGTTTTGTGGCATGGTGGGGAAAAAACACTCAATTTGGGGTCATAGGACCTGAGTTCAAATCTCAGCTCTGCCTCTTATGGCCTGTGTAATCCTGAACCGGTTTCCTCATTCACAAATTGAGAGAGCCTCAGGGAGGCCTCTTCTCACTGATCTAGGATTTTATGAAGTAGCCTTGAGCGTCACCAATTCCAGCCCATTCGTTTTACAGATGAGGAAACTGGAGCCCAGTGCTGGGTGGTGACTTACTTACCTGTGGTCACAAAGAGTAAAGATTAAACTGAAACCCAACCCCACAGCAACGTCTGATAAGCACCTACTTCAATATGTGCCAGGCAAATACCAAGACAGACAGTACCCATACCCCAAAAACCTGGGGGGGGGGGTTATACTGGGGGAAATATGGAGAAAGAAAATTAAATATAAGACACAGTAATTTCCGGGGGCGGGGGGACATGAGAAATTGAGGGCATCATGAAGGTTTCAGGAAGGAGGGGGCATTTCAGCTGAGCTCTGAAAGAAGCTGAGGATTTATGAGGCACATGGAGACTAGGAGTGCACTCATCCCTTCCACACATGGTTGCTCTATCACAGGTCAGCATAAGAAATTAAATGGGAATTTTGGAGGAGTTTTGCAGAAGTCACAGACTACACAGAAGTCCAGCAGACAACACAGAGCCTATGGCCAAATACTTAACCCAAAATTTACAATAAGGGAATGTAAACACCCCATAAAAGAAAAAAATATCAGATTTCTTCTCTGGTACAAAGGGGTACTGGGATTTTTCAGATCACAGGGCGTCTTGTCTTGCCCCTAACCCCCTCAATGTGGAACTGTAGATTCAGACATTGAGGACAGCCTTCATTAAGGACCAGAGACCCATGTTCCACCACTCCATCTCTGCAGTGATAAAGGTACCCCAACAGGCACTTTCAAAGAGCCCCAGGAAACCCTCAGGAACTAGCCCTCCAGTTGGAAGGGAACTGACCCTTCCCCAATATGTGTGTTGGCAGGGAGAAGGGGGCCGGGAGTAAGAAAGGAGGAGGACAGAAGCCGGCCCAGACCTTCTCACTCCGAGCTTCCACTGTCCTGACGCCCGGCCATCGCCAGGGCCTGCAATGCCCTCCCTTCCTCATCCCTCTCCTCACCCCGATCTTCCTCCCTACACAAAGCCTTCCCCCACTTCTGCCTCGTCATTACTTTGTATCTATGTATTCTGAATTTACTTAGATTGTATCCAGGGCAGCATGACTGGGGATCTTGTTTCTAATACAAACCTTGGCAACTGTATCTCCACATAATTGGCTTTCGGGGTAATCCTACGTATTTAAAAAGGGGATTCTGACATCTGCTCCACAGGCTTCTCCACATCTATTAAGCGCCGTCACAAAAGCATCCCCCACCGCGCCCCACCCCCAGGGCTCACAGCGCAATCGGGACAAGGAAACAATTAGGTGCAAATAAGAAAAACACCCGGGAAACTGGGGGCTGCGTCACAAGGAAGACACTAGCACGAATGAGGGGTGGGGGTCCAGGATGGCGCAGTGGCTGGTACACAGCAGGCACTTAATAAATGTCTGGTGACTATTTGCTCCGAGCCCTCGCAATGATGTTCTCAGGGGGAGCTCGGTTCAAATTCGGCCTCTGAAACTGAACGAGCCTCGGTCTCCTTATCGGAAACCCACGTGGATTCTAGAACGCCACCGGCCGCGATGGAATCGAGACTCCCGCGGGCAGGAGCGACGGGGTTACTGCCTCATTCAGCACCCCAAGCTCAGCTAGCACGTGGTAAGCGGCTCATAAACGTGAGTCAAACAGACCAGCCAATCGTGGGGCATAAGCCTGTGACCCACCAATCCCCACTCTCCGTCCCGCCCCCCTGCGCGCTCGCGCGTACACGCACGCACCAACGGGAGCGAGCGCGCCTGCGCAGGTGGACGGCCCTCTCGAAAGCCCAGCAACGCGCGGGGGGGGGAGCAGGGGATCGGCCGAGGAAGGCGGCCTGCAGCCTCCGGGCCGGACCGGACAGGGTCTGCGCGGGCCTGAACCCGAGCCGGGGAAGCGGGGACCGAGAGCGGACCTTACCCATGTCCTCGGCGGGTGGCGGAAGCAGGGTCGGGGCCAGGCAGGCCGCGGGAGCCCGGCTGGCGCTTCAGCAGCGGGCTCCGGGAGGCCGGGCGGTGGGGAGAGTGGCAACTGGGCCGGCGCCCCTCATTGGTCAGCCGGCGGGGGTGGGCGGGACCCTAGCTCCCGGGGCGGGGCTCTCGCCTCCAGCCGCGCCCCCAAGGACCCGGCGAACGGGAGAGGGGCAGCAGGAGGCCCTCGTGCTTAACTTCCTTCACGTGAAATGGGACCCAAGAGAATGGGAGAAGAGAACTGGCGTGTCTGGATCAGGAAGGATGTAGGGAGGGAGGAAACGCTCATTTAGCAAGCGCTTGCTGTGTACAGTGCGCGGAACTGAGCGCTGGGGATACAAGGAGAGAAGTGAGGTGGACCCAGCTCTCAGCTCACGCCCTGACGGGGCTGGCCAGCCTACCCCCACTCCCATCTGTCCACGATTGCAGTGTCCAGCCGGAGGCATCTTCCAATTCAGTCCACCCCTTTTACAGTTAAACTGAGACCCACAGGTGTTAGCCTCAGAGGTGGGGTTTGAATCCAGCTCTTGCTACTCATGATTTGGCCCGTAACAGGTGTCCTGATGTGTAAAGAAAAAAAAAAGCCAGCATTCATTAAGCACATCCTATGTGCCATTTTATCCCCATTTTACAGAAGAGGAAACTGAGGCAGATAGGTGCCGTGACTTGCCCAGGGTCCCAAAGCTAGTAAGTATTGAGGCTGGATGTGAACTCAGATCCATCCTGACTCCAAGCTCCCTGCTCTACCCGTTGCATCACGTGGCTGCCTATAATCGGGTGTTCATCCTGACAATGCCAAACACTAGCGTTGATGGATGAGCGATTGGGAGTGAAAGAGGACTCTCGCCCACTCCGGAACTCCACCTCTCACGCTGCAGGTTTCCACCCGGTCACTAAAAGCCGTCTCCACTGGGTGGTTCCATTTCAGCCTAGAGCAACCGGGTAAGAGCGGAGAGAAACGAGGGAAGCCGGAAGAGGGCGGTGGCGCATCTCTCATTGGTGAACCTAGGGGCCCATCAAGCGGCCCTGCCTTCTGATTGGCTCGGGCTATGCTCACGTAACCCACGATGTAAAGTTTTGTTTTCCTCGTCCCTTCCCAGCGCCTGCGCATTAAGGACGCTTGGCGGGGGGAGGTTGCTGTGGGAGCGGCTGCGGCTCAGACTCAGAGCCCTCCCTGGGACTCCGCCGCCCAGCTCCAGGGTCCCCGGCCGTTAGCAGGCCCACCCTCCGGGTGGGGACCGGGCACCACAATGTCGATCTTCACGCCCACCAACCAGATCCGCCTGACGAACGTGGCCGTGGTGCGCATGAAACGCGGGGGGAAGCGCTTTGAGATCGCTTGCTACAAGAACAAGGTCGTGGGCTGGCGCAGTGGCGTGTGAGTGAGGCGGGGCTGGGGACCTCCGGTCGAGGGGCGACGGGCCGAGCTGAGCGCCCACCTCCCCCACCCCCGCGTGCATTTATCATGCCCCTGCTGTGTGCCCAGGGTCTGGGGATGCGGGTGTGGTCCGGGGGGCCTGCACGCCCTGGATCCGCCGCGTCCAAGCCCTTGGAGCCCCGGCCCCAGTGCCAGGAGGGGAGGATGCGCCCTGGAGGGAGGAGCGGGGGGACCGACGTCAGTGCGCAAGAGGCGCTCTGTCCCGGGGGGCGGCCTGTTATGTAGTAAGCGCCCGCTGCGTGCCAAGCGCCGGGGTGCGGATGGGAGAAGTGACCCCCGCCCGGGAGGAGGGGGCTGGACGGACGGACGGACGTGTGCGAGAAGAAAGGACCAACAGCCGGGCCCCGGGACCGGAATGGGAGGAGAGAGCTTGCGTCTGTACGGTGGCTAACGTTGTGATCGGGTGTGTTTGCAATAAACATTCCGAGCGAACCGTAGGGCGCTAAAGATGGAAGAATCAGGTCTTGTTTTCAGAGCCAGAGCTCTGTCAGCAGGAGAGAAGGGCCCGAGTGGAAAATAGAGAGAAAGGGAGATGGTCACCGGCAGCCTCGCCCCTCCTCACTGTCCCTGTGCGGACTGCTGGTCCAGCCACTCCGTCCCTTCACCTATCTGTAAAATGGGTAAGAATAGTGCTTACCTCACGGGGTGGTGGTTCTGGGTAAAATAACATTAAAACACCATGTGAAAACGTGAATGATTACTCTTCTACCTGATACTGCAGGGAAGTGGAAATGGCCCTGGAGTGTGAAGACTTTGCCATTTAATGGGTGTTGGGGTCACCCAAGCAGATCCCTGGGCCTGGGTGTCTTGTATGAAAATGAGTGGAAACTGCCGTCCCTCCCAGCTCTACAATCAGTAGCATCAGTGCTGCCGGCAGACCCTGGCAGTAGAAATTTCCTGTTGGGCAATCACAAGCAGAGTGAAATGTGACCCACTGTCTTGAGAATAATTGGCTCACAAGACATTGAATGTTGCTATTGAGTATTTAACTATGATGTTCTTGAAGACAACATCATTCTGGCATGCCTAAATAGCAGGACTTTCTGGAACTTTCAGTTATATTCATGTATGATTTTCTCTCCCTTCCCCTCAGGGAAAAAGATCTTGATGAAGTTTTGCAGACCCATTCCGTGTTTGTAAATGTTTCCAAAGGCCAGGTTGCTAAAAAGGAAGATCTTATCAGTGCTTTTGGAACGGATGACCAGACTGAAATCTGTAAACAGGTGAGTTCTGCAAAATCTGCAAAGACAAAGTATTTCATATTTCTTATTTCCAAGATTAAATGTTCCAAACCGAACTTTGCTGTCATTTCCTGTCTTCATTGTTAATCCTGGAAAGCACTTTAGAGCAGCAAGGTTTTGTGACGATCTTTAAGAACACCAATTCAGAAGTAATTAATAATTCGGGTGTGGGTGTTGTGCCTTTCTGCTTAGTAAAAATGTCTTCCTCTGCAAAGGTCCGAATGTTTAGAACATCATAGACTCAAGCAGCTGGAAGGAAAACTAAGGATCCATCCAAGCACTGCATCTCAATGCCAAAGTGAGCCCAAACTCCAGAGCCCTGCCCAACAAAATGGCATATATTAGAGACAAGCCTGTCTCTAATGTGACCAGCCTAGTTTAGTTGACAGAGGTTTCTGATTTAAAAATTGGTCACCAACTAAGTAAATTTTTTAACCACACCAACTCATGAAAACTTTATCAACAAAGAATAGGAGGGTACTGATAGTCAATGAATACCAGTGAAATTATAGCCCTTTAAAACATAAAAGTTTTGAAAGGAAAAAGGATTTCAGTTCAAAATCAGTCACTTTTTTCAAACCTGTACCTCAAGAAATTTCAGGTTCCTCCAAATTAAGTTCTCCTTTTATGACCAATTTTCATTATGGCCTGTAAAATTAAAATTTTAATTGACTCTTTCTACTCATCTAGAAATACTTTAAATGTTTAATGTCATCATTCAAATTTCATAGATTGTCTTTTTCCTTCTAGTCCACATCATCCCAACTAACAGTTGTTCACAAGGCAATGATAATCCAGTTCAGCTTAAAGAATGGAGGCCCATGCGAACTCACGTCTGAAATAGTTAGCAATTTTCATCCCAGAAACTCAGTCATCTTCAGGCTATAGCTGATTGTCTTTGGAGGTCAATTAGCATACAGTATGGGCACTTGAAAATTTAAAGGTTATTAGATTACCATCAACAAGCTGCAGTCCATGAGTGTGCTATAGGAAACAATGAATGTAAGTCAGAGAAGCATGGGAAAATGAAGAGAAACGGATGCAGTGAAGTTAGCAAAACCAAGAAATCAATATCACAATGACTGTGATGATGTAAGCAGAGAGAACAACTCATCAAAACTGGATGCTGCCAAACCCTAGCCCTGCGGCCCCTCCAGAGAATTGTGATAGGCCCCCACCCCCTTTATTTGCAGAGGTGGGAGAGGAGGGGTGGGAATGCGTCACTCTGTGGCTTCTGCTAAGCACTTCTTTATTCTTTGTTCTCAGTGATGGCTCTGAATGGGAACAATAAAAATGTGTTTGATAAGTAAAACTAAAGCTTATTCCTTCTAGATTCTAACGAAAGGAGAAGTGCAGGTGTCAGATAAAGAGCGACACACACAGCTGGAGCAGATGTTTAGGGACATCGCAACAATTGTAGCAGATAAATGTGTAAATCCTGAAACTAAGAGACCGTACACTGTCATCCTCATTGAAAGAGCAATGAAGGACATCCACTATTCAGTCAAACCCAACAAGAGTACAAAGCAGCAGGTCAGTATGTGGGCGTTGGGGTTTTTAAGGGTCCTTAGAATTCTCTCATGGAAATAAGTTTTTGCTGAATATGGCCTTAGTCCTGTTGTCAGAGTCCTCAGATCAGTAAGCATTTATCGAGTACCTCCTGTCTGCCAGACATTGTGCTAAATGTTGTTTGGTCATTTTTCAGTCAGATGAGGAAACAGAGTGAATTGACTTACCCAGGGTCACACAGTGTCTGAGACCAGATTTGAACTTGGGAAGAGGAGTCTTCCTCACTCAAGGCTGAGCACTCAGTGCACTGCACACCCAGCTGCCCTCCAGTATGTTAAACATGGGAATCCAAAGAAAGACTAAAGATAATCCCTGCTCTCTAGGAGCTCAGAGTCTAAAGGGGGAGACAACATGCAAACAGCCATGTACAGACAAGTTATATACAGGACAAATTAGAAATAACAACAGACGGAAGGCATGAGAATTACGAAGAATTGTGAAAGGCTTCTTGTAGACCTTGGACTTTTGAAGGTAGCTGGAGAGGTGGAGATTCCTGAGCATGGGGGACAGCCAGGGAAATGAGGATCATGTAAAATAGGAAAAGGTGACCAAAGTACACAAAAAATGTAATAACTTTTTTTTCCTTTATCTTAATAGGCCTTGGAAGTAATAAAACAGTTGAAGGAGAATATGAAGATTGAGCGGGCGCACATGAGGCTTCGATTCATTCTACCTGTGAGGGAGGGGAAAAAGCTAAGAGAAAAACTAAAACCATTGATCAAGGTGATAGAAAGTGAAGACTTTGGTGACCAGTTAGAAATCGTAAGCTAAAATATTTTTATTCCTTTGTATATTTGTTTTCTAAGTCATATCTGCGATTGTTGTAAGAAACATTAGAAAGTAGTGCATAGTCAGATCTGTATATGAAGAGCCTTCTGGATTATAAGTTACAGATAACTACTGAAGGATGACTGTTCTCCTGGGCTCTGCAGGGAAGGGCCTTTTTGGGGTTGGCAAGCCTGAGTAAGACTGGCAGTGACATTCACATAGCACAGGATGGTGTGATGGAGGTCCCCATGGTCACAAGGATGAAATTATGAGGGCACTTCCCCATAGGATGTTCAAAAGAAATGACCAAAGCACACAGCATATAGACTGAGGTTATAGTGTTTTAAAATCTAATTCACAGATAAGGAATCATTATGTTATCCTACCGGTATTTAGTACAGGGACTTCCCGTGTTAATAGTTTTTTTTTTTTAATTTTGTTTTTTCGAGAGAGTATTTATATGATGTACAGATACTTTTTATCTCATTTGATCCTCACAACAACCCTGTGAGGTAGGTTATTATCCCCATTTTACAGTTGAGGAAACTGAGGCAAACAAAAGTTAAGTGACTTACCAGAGGTCACACAGAAATAAGTGTCTGAGTCTGGATTTAAACTGAGGTCTTCCTTACTCCAAGTCCAGCCCTCTATCCACTACGTTACCAGCTGCCTCTTTTATTTGAAGCAGCCCAACTCCTCTCTTATCTAATGACAGAGAGTCACTGTTACAAAATTTTGAGCTAAATGAGCACCTGAACCACTCTGCTTTGAACTTGGACAAAATGAGTTGCTTCAAATATTCTCAAAAATCTTTTTGATAAATTTGTGTCTTGAAGGATCCCACATCTGTAGTTGTAGAAGCAAAGATTCTGTCTGTCTGACACAATCAAAGAACTCTGTTAAATGTTTCAGGTGTGTCTAATTGACCCGGGCTGCTTTAGAGAAATTGATGAGCTGATACAGAAGGAGACAAAAGGAAAAGGTTCTTTGGAAGTTCTCAGCTTGAAAGACGTGGAAGAAGGAGATGAGAAATTTGAATGAAAGTTTTTACCTGTCTCTTTACTGATAAACACAACACTAAAAGGTGTTCTCACTTCCTTCAGCACTGTTAACTTCTGTGTTTTTTTTTCCTGCCAAATACTTGCTTAGACTGCTTAATTTGAGGTTTTCATTCTAGTATGTGTGGTAATTAAATAAGTCGCTTACATACAGAATACAGTATAAAAATCCTAATGTGGGATAAATGTATCCTGGCTGTCAGGTTGGGCTACTAATATCAAAAGAACCAGGGTCAACCTCTTCCTGTTTTGCATTCTGCCTGGGCATCTGAGCTCTCTGTCATCTTAATTTTTGACAGTGTTCATTCTTTGTTAACTTTACATCCATGAAAGTTGTCTCAAAGTTTACACTAAAAATTCATGCTTTAGAAACATCCCTTCACAGAAATGGAATGTGTGCAGAAAGATGTAAGCCTGCAATATTTCTAAATGACAGAATTTGAGTGATTTTAATTTGGCCTAATATTAAGCTGGGTGTTGTGACTTCCCAACTGACACTGCTTTTAGAGTGCTTGTGTGTGTGTAAGTGTGTAAATATACATACATATATACGTACATAGTTACTGACTGTCCATCAGTATTCTCGTTTAGTAAACATGCTGCCAAAATGTAAAAGACTATCTTTGGTTTAAAAAAAAAAGTCATTCATGATAATTTTTAAAATTTATAATATATGTTAATACAAATGAAGTTATATGTAACAAATAAAACCTCTATTATTTTTATTAAACAATGATCTTTGTGTTTCTAAACAGTATTCCCATTTTTGTCAGTTTTACATTCTGTGCAATGTTAAGACTGAGAAATAACATGCCTTTTGGATTTGTAAAAGAAAGTTTAATTACTTAATACAAATATCCAAATAAATGAGCTTCAACCTTTTTTTAAGACGAACTCCTAAAATAGGTTACATTACAAAAGATGAATTATAACTTTACACAACAGAGATTTATTTTAACAAAACAATATTTTTCCTTAGTAAAAAAAAAACAGAAAATAAATAAATTCTCCTTGTAAATAAGCCTTATACAATTCTTAGGTACTTCTTAATCATTAAGGCTATATACCCTAATCACGTACCAGATGTCCTAATTAGGTCTTTCTCAGATACAAATGTCTCCCAAGACTAAATTATTTTACACTAAAATTGCTTATTAAGAATGTTTCAAGTTTTACATTCCTTCTAGTAGGACACAATATTCTTACTGTTTAATGTGTGTGGAAAGGAATATTAATGATGGTGTTTAACATGCAAAGAATGCCCAGCAAGTTGGCATCAACTTTACTGTTCTGTCCAAGATTTTTTTTGTAATCAGTTTTAAGTTTGCCTATAAAACTTACACAAAATTATGTAGTTGGCATTAAATGCATTTATCGTTAACCATAGTGCTATGGTGCTTCTTTTTTTAACTCCTTATATAATACAATTATCTGTTGTTGATCAAGAAGACAGTTTTAGTGGGAGTTGTAGTGAAATGTTAAAATGTAATATTCTCTCACTCATCATCTTTAGAGTAAGGGCTAAAATGAAAGTAGGAGAGGCAGAAGAACACCTGATTTGAGAGACTTCAAATTGAAGCCAATTTTTAAAGGTGTATTAAGTGCATTCATTTGGGGTCTTGTCAAACATGATGTAATTCCTGGAGGCTTACTTGTATTGGGTAGATAAACTAGTTTGCTATGCACTAGGCTCCTCAGGTGTATTTTGTTGATATACCTGTAACATTAAAATACTCTGTTTTAGTCTATGAGAAAGTCTCATTTAAACTCTGACAGGAAGGGCCCCTCCTTGATTGTTCCAGGAATTCACTCAGGTGAATGGTGGGTGTTGTCCTTATAAGGATTTTCTACAAGCATGAATTTTGTCAACTAATGGGTAAAACACAACATTTAAAAAAATGACAGTCAAAGGACATGAAACAGTCTTCTAAGAAATCTCAGCTATCAAAAGCCATACTGTGAACTGCCCCAAATCACTTTACAGAAATGCATATTAAAGGAAATCTGAGGTTCTATCCATTCATCATATTGACAGCTGACAAAAGAGTCACAAATGTTGGAGAGGCTGCTAGAAAACAGGTCTGTTAGTTACCATTAGCCGTGTTAGTGTACTGTTGGTGGAGCTGTGAACTAGTAAAAACCATTTTAGAAACTATTGGAGCTATGCCCAAAATGTCACTAAATTATGGCTATTCTTTGACTTGTCTCTATTAGGCCTATATTCTGAAGAGATCAAAGAAAGAGGGAAAAGACCAAAATATTTATAGCAGCTCTTTTGTTGTAATAGCAAAGTACTGGAAACTAAGGGTGTGCCCATCAACTGCAGAATGGCTGAACAAATAGTATGTGAATGTGACAATGCCATTGAGCTGTAAGAAATAATGGAGACAGTTCCGGTGAAACCTGGGAAGACTTGTATGAATTGATGCAGAAGGAAGTGAGCAGAACCGTTCATACGATGACAATACTAGAGGGGCGGCTAGGTGGCGCAGTGAGTAAAGTACGGCCCCAGAGTCAGAAGAACCCAAGTTCGGTTTCCCCTTAGACACTTAACACCCACACACAAAAACTAGCCCTGTAACCTTGGGCAAGTTACTTAACCCCAATTGCCCTGCAAAAGGCAAAAAAAAAAAAACAAAACCCAGACAATACCATAAAGACAACTCTGAAAGCCTTATGAACTCTCCAGTGCCGTGACCAGCATGATTCCAAAGGACTTGAAGGATGGATTTAAAAACAAAACGCGTTTTGGGGTGTGGCCAATATGGGAATTTGTTTTCTTTGCACATTTTCCTACAAGGGTTTGTTTTTCTTCAATGGTTGAAGGGAAGGACATGGGGAGAGAACAATCGATTTCTGTCCATTAAAAAGATAAGATTTGAAAAGAAGCAACTGAATGTTTTCACAGTCTTCAGGAAGGGTGTGGAGATTTCATTTGAGGAGGACCAGGCTGACCCATTCAGCCAGAGCCCAGTAGCTTCTAGGTCTCGCCTTGAGACCTGGACCATGCAGAGTGGGCTTTTCTTCCAGAAAGGAGCAGGTGGGAGCCTGGGCCAGTGGAACAGGCAGCCAGTTCCAGACCCACACCAAGGCTATCGGCACCCAACTCCAACTCCAACTCCCTAGGGGTTGCTGTATATAAGAAAAGCCTTTGGGATTCAAAGGCTAATCTAGCACATATTTCAATGTCAGATATCTAAATAAGAATAAACAAAACAAGCTATTGCTTGATCCACTAGTCTTTGCTTGAGGAACTTCTGTGATCTCAGCTGTGACCTCCTCAGTTTGAGTTAGGGTTCCTGAGAGCCCTAAAACATCCCCGTGGTTGACTAGCTGGGGAATTCCTGAGACTTCTAAGAGAGTGCTCAGTTCTCACCTAACTCAATAAGAGGTAGGTGCTCAATAGTTTGCTGAATAGAAAAACAGCAGATTTGGAGAGGTTCCTCAACCAAATGGAGAATAAGCTGTCTTTCAGCCCTTTTTATCATGACCTCTTGAAAGAGCACTACCTAAAACTGACCAAGGAAATTAAGTCCAACTCGATCCACTATTTAATGAGCCTGAAATATTCAGATGAGTGAAAAATTCCATTCAAGACTGCAATTGTTTGCTCTGATGTGATCTTTGAAATGACTCACTGCTCATCCAACTTAACCAATTCAACAAATATCCAGTTTGTTGTGTGTAAATCACTGGTCTAAGCATTGAGTGAAATAATGATGTAAGTTAGATAAAACCTAATACAACATGGTCCTTTGCCTCAGGGAGCTTGTAACCTAGTAGGGGACAGGAGATATAAATAACTTTAATGCAAAATTATACATCATAAGTACATAATGAAGGAATAAAGTGCTAGCTATGTGAGGTCCAGCTGGGGCGAGTATTGTGTATAGGGAGGTCTCAGGGAAGGCTTGTTCAAAAATGAAATATTTCCATTGGGCTTTTAAAGGATGAGTTAAAATCAACATGAAGCTGCTTACTGTGTGAGCAAAGGCCAGGAGTATGTGGGGCAGGGGAAAAAGGAAGAAACAAAAATGGAAGGGGAGGGCATAATGACGGATTCAGACAAACTAGGAAGTCATGTGAAAACGTGAAGTGGGGAGGCTAGGTGGCACAGTGAATAGAGTCAGGAGGACCTGGGTTTGGATCCAGCCTCAGACACTTAACACAAAAACTAGCCGTATGACCTTGGGAAAGTCCCTTAACCCCAATTGCCCTCCAAAAAAAAACAAAAACAAAAAAAGAAAGAAAACATGTGAAGGAAGTGAGCAGAACCAGGAAAACAATTTATCCGAGGATAACAATAATATAAAGTAAACACTGGCAAAAGAGGTCAGAACTCTGGCCAATGCAGCAATGGACCACAGTTTCAGGAAAGAAGGGAAGGATTAGACATGCAAAAGAAGTTTTCAGAGACAGCCAGTGTGTGAATTTGTTTGGCTTGGTTATTCTTGGGGCTTATGGGGGGATGGGAGATGGGGAGAGTTGGGCAATGGATTGCTCTTTCTAAGCACGAAAAGGAAAAAAAAGCATCAGGGAAACAGAAGAAACTTCAGAAGCATGCAGACTAGCAGGGCAGTTGTACAGTGTTAAGTTTTACATATTTATAAAATAAGTATATGACTTTTTCCTCTAAAAAACTGCATGTAAATTCAGAGTTTCACATAATCTTTTTTTCTGTTCTTTCTATATTGTATTGTTCATGTTTGTAAAGTTCGTGACATTAAGGAAAAACACGTCAAAAAAGGAAGGCAGGGTAAAAGTCAAATCATGGAGGGCCAGCCATTGAGGATTCTGAACAAAGATGACCAACATATCCGGGCTTAAGGAAGCCTCGTTTGGTCCTCCAGCCGAGAAAGAACTGGAGCAGAAAAAAAAGCGGAGGCTCTTTGAAGAGTGCATGTAATAGTAGGGAATCTGAAGATGCCCTTGTATTGGCAAGCTAACAGGTGCTTGGCACTTAGCTCCAAGTTCATAAATGTGGTAAGTATTAAGACCCAGAACGTGTGAATCTCGAAGGGAGATGAACTGACTGACATAACAGGAAGAAGCAGGACAGGGAGGAGCTAAAACCTTGTATAAAGAGAAGCTCAAACTAGAGAGCCAGAACTTCTGGGAGGCACGTTGTGGAAGCCGAGCAGCTACTGCTGGAGAGAGAGAGAGAGAATTGCCAGGATAGTGTCGGTACTTTGTCAGATTCGACAGCTGTTAGAGGACCATGCTGTTGGTACAGAAGCCCTGGGACCTTGCTGCTGGTTCAGAAGCCCAGAAAGATTTTCTTGTATGTTTACAGAAATCCTGGAGGAGGGTCTTGGTGATGATTTCAGAGGTCCTGGGACTATACCAATGATTTGTGTTGATTCCTCAGACCTTGTTGTTGGGTCTATGTTGATTTCACAGGCAGAAAGTGAATGGATGAGGGTGCCGGCAATGTATATGAATGTTATTGTGGGTTTGTTAAGCTTTGTTTTCCCAGGAACAGAAACTGTGAACTTCAGTGTGGAACGGGAACTGGAGGAGAAACTGCATGAGAAGCTGGGCAAAGAACTGAGAGCTATCTGCCTTTGAACTCAGGTAACAGTGGGATAGATTCTGGCAGGAGCTAGGACCATGGAAGGGGAACCATGGAAGCGGAGAGACAGCCTTGAATTAAGATGAAAAGACCTTTCGTTGGGTATTTAATGCAAACTGAGAAAATCATGATTTACTAAGGGTAAAGAACTTTGGCCTTTATATTTAGAGGACTGATTTAAGGACTTACTAATTAAAGATGATTGAAAACTAATCTCCAATTAAGAAGAAAGAAGATTTTTTGATTGAAGAGACTAAGACAATGTGACCTAGAGGTGGAAAACTTTTGACCTCTGTACTTTGTGTCAATTAAGCAGGCTTGCCTCCTTAAGAATGATTGAGTTACTAAATGAATGTACTTTGTTTAAAACTATGTGACCACTTTGGTGAAAACTATGTGGCCCCTTTAGCGATAAGTTGTTATGCCATAACATTCTGAATGCTTTATTTTAATTTCTGTGAATGTTTTGTCTTAGTTTGTCACTGAATAAATAGAGAATTCACTATGCTGTGTAATCAGAACCTTGAAAGCTGTTCACAGCAGCAGCCCTCTAGAAAGCTGCCCATACTTGGCTTTCTAGTATGGAGGCAGGCAGTAAGTAATAACAGCCTGGACTAGGAACCAGACAGTGGAAAGGGAAAGGAGGAGATGGGTGTGAGAGCTACACCAGAGGCTGAGTAGACAGTACATAGTGACTCACCATATGTGAAATATGGCAAAGAGGATGTCAAAGATCACCAAGGTTTCAAGCCTGGAATTTTGACAAACGGAAACGTTCATGACAGAAACAGTGAAGCCAGAGAAAAGCGAGCCTGGGGGACAACACAAGGGAAACAGGTGGCAATGAATTCTATCCATACCAACAAGGAACTCCAGGACTGCTCTGGCAATGTAAATCTGGGAGGGATCCACACAGAAACAATGGCAGAAGCCTTGGAACTTCCAGAAGAATTCAGAGCAGCCAATGCAGGGGAAGAGAAATGAGGTCTGAGGAAATGACCTCTGGGGAAACAACCCAAAAAGTGAGAGGAAGGAGAAAGAGAAGAAAGGGGAGGAGAGATTAAAGAGACAGGAGGATGACCCGGTGTAATGAAATGCAGATTTGGAAGATCTTCCCTGCCCCTAGGCTAAAGTGCACCTGAAGCCTGGGGTGGGAGGCTTGTTTTCCAGTAGATACTTCTTGATTGGCCAGTGAGTCAATAAGGATGTTACATTCTCGGAGCCAGGAGAAGGCCATATAAGCCCTGATGTGTAGCTTTGTTTTGGGACTTGCAGGCCACTCTTCTCTCCTGGTCCATGGCTCCACAGAGTCACAGCTACCACAACTGGGAAATAAACGATTATCCCAGCCCCCATACTTTCCTTTTACTCTGCAGATCCTGTTCGTGACGCCATTTTGTAGCAGCAAGCACCCCAAGCACGTCCTCAGGGTTTGCTGCCCATACAGGTTCTTGGATCTGCTTTGTTAAAGGAAAGCAACTCAAAATGGGTTAACAAGCTTACTTTAATCAGTCAGACATATATCGTTTACCTTGTTCAGGAGAAAAGGTCAGCACCCTGAACCTCAAAGTATACAGGCATAATTATCAAGACAGAAACAGATCAAGTAGACAGCTTTCCAAACTGTCCAGCCATTACTTCCATACCCAGTCAACATCTGGGTTTCCACATCTGGGTTTTTCAAAGCCGGGGGACTCTCAACAACGGCTTCCCAGAATTCAGATCAAATCACAGAACACTTCTCAAAGTGAGTCCCAAAACAAAGCTACACATCAGGGCTTATATAGCCTTCTCCTGGCTCAGAGAATGTAACAACCTTATTGACTCACTGGCCAATCAAGAAGTATCTACTGAAAAACAAGCCTCCCACCCCAGGCTTCAGGTGCACTTTAGCCTAGGGGCAGGGAAGATCTTCCAAATCTGCATTCGCATTACACCCGGGAGGTCTCTGAAAGCAATGGAAAGAAGCAGATGAGTCAGAGAGCTGCAAAGAGGTCCAGGATGCTGAGGAATGAATAAAGGTCATGATCAATTAGGAAACAGCTGAGGACCTTAGGAGACTTTCAAAGAAGCTTGGGGAAGGAGGGGCGGTGGAGAATTGGAGGCCAAATTTCAAGGAGTTAAGAAAAATAAGCAGTGAAAAGTATGGGGAATAGACAACCTTTTCAAGAAGTTTGGTCATGAAAAGAAGAGAAAGATGTGGTGGTATCTGGGCTAAGGTTAGAAGAGAAAAGGTTTGGGTTTTTTTTTAATTGGGGAGGCATGTTTGCATGTAGAAAGGAATTAGTAGAAAGGAAGAAAGTAAAGATGCCAGAGAGAGGAAAAACAGGAGGTGAAAGGGATTAGCATCAGTTAAGGAGAAAGCTGGCTCTTCCTCTGAGGAATGGAGAAGAGAACAGCAGTGAGGTTTCTGAGAAGTTCTGAACTCCTATCAGGTGACCTCAGTCTTCTCAGGGAAGGTGCAGGCAGTCACCTTCACCTCCTTTAGGTGTGCAACAGCGAAACTGGGAGAGCCTCTAACCTCTCAATGTCAGCCTAAGAATTCAGCCCCATAAGAGAAACCAAACTAAGAGGGGTTGACATTTTCCTATTAGATTTTCACCAAGTTAAAACATGAGAGATCAGTTCAATATTAAAATTGCTAAGTGATATTTCATGTTGTATAAAAAAAAAAACCAGTGATCATATGAAATAAATAATATGAAATGGCTATAGCTTTAGTTTTCCTCCCAGCCACATCCTGAGAGTGGAATAGGAAAGCTGTAGTAGATAAGAGCTAAGGGTCTTTGAAAGCTCCAACTGAAGCCTGCTAGCCAAGGAGCAAGGAAGGCCAGGGTAAGAAGGTTCCCACTCAGAGACGGTCCAGAAGCCATAGATGGAGCCAGAGCCAGTGGCCAAGCATTGGCATGGTGTGAACAAAGGGGCCAGAGGCAGAGGGTGGTGTCTCCATCCGAAGCAGACATCCATACCGGGACCAAACGAAGTTCAGAAATGAACCACAGATATGATCTGAGAGCAAGCCAAAGACAGGGACAGTCTGTGTTCCAGTTAGAGTCCATACAATTTGTAGGACTTAAGTCTTTTTTCCAGGAAGGGGTCTTTTTCTACTTGGCCCACCCTCTGAATTAGCAGCATCAGGAAGGGTCCTCGGCATCCCTTTATAAGGAAATGGCCATCTCTGAAACATGGCACACAATAAACCCCATAGGAAGGGCCAGTCATACTACTCTTAAGCCGCACTGGAGGTATTTTTACATATATTCAACGTATTCACCTTCTGGAAGCTGTGTCCCAAAAGTTCAAATGTAGATCACATCTGAATCGTGCTGTTGAACCTAGATGAAAAACACATTTTTCCCCACTTTAAATTAAGTCTATGGATCAGAGCAGTTAACAGTTTGATTCAGTATGGGTCTTCCCAGCAGCTCCAATGTAATGGATTCACACCAGGTGTAAATGGAGAAGTGACTAATTTAGGTGATGTTGGAAATGCAATCTAAGTCATAAATTACTTTGGTCAAGGGGTTTGGAAAGAGGAAAATTGCATTCAGAATTAAATCTCAGCATATGGTCCCAAACATGAGACCTACAAAGTTTTTAATGCTAGAAAATAACCCATGAAAAGCATTAAAACCTTGAACACAGCAGCCACTGGGAGACAGGCTGAGCGAAATGATCTTTTCTCCTATGATAAAACAGACTGAAGAATGGAATGGACATTTGGGAACCAAACTAACCATACACATTGAACAGTTTCCTTAAGCATAAAAAAAGGATCATCATTTTGGCAGAAGCAAAATGGCGTCTTACCTTTACAATGTTTCTGCAGGCTCCAGTTCCCATGTTATGATGACCTGAGATGTTTGCTTGAGAACACACTTCTCCTGTTGTGCTACAGCAGTTGGTGTTAATGTGTGGCCAGCTACTCAAAGCATCCAGAGGATAAGGCAGAAAGGGCCTCTGGAGATTCTCATCCTGTCTGCCTCTGGCTTCACACAGCTTAATCCACGATGGCACCTTCAAAAGCAAAGAAATACCCAAGTCAAAATGGAACCTTGCCACGGCACTATCCTCCCTTGCTGAACTAACAATGCAGCCAGCAAAGTACACTTAAAAACCTCCAACCAAGGGGTAGCTCTCGGCCTCAGGGCAGGCAGGAGGGATCAGTCTGGGAAGGAGGAGGGTGATGTGAAAGCAAAGACTAACAATAAAAAGACACTTTCAATAGATTTGTCCAACCAAGAAGATGATGGAAATTGTGTTGGAAAATATGAAAAGGGATCATGAAATGCAAGAAACCCAAGTAAGCTCAGACCAGTGAGTCACAAATAACTCCTTCGCAAAGAAAGGGCACAAAGAACATGTGGCAAACAACAAGCATCACCATTAAAAACCAAAGTTAAACTGAATGTATCTCCAGAGGAAGCAAAGAGCTGATTGTAGACGTAGCATTTATTTCAGATTCTTCTGTGTGTGCACAGGCTTGTTGGAATAAAGATCACCAGATTAGAAGAAGTGATAGAGAAAGAAGACTGTATGTGTAAGCCAGCAGTTCCAGCCAGACATGTTCAAACAAACTGTGGACTCCAAAAAAAGGCAGGGGTGACTGGCAAAACTAAAGCTGCTGATTTTTTATTCTTGGCATTTCTTAGACCAGTTCAACTAAGGTAACAGTGATCACAACAAGGAAGGCCGAAGAGCCCCAGAAATACCCTCAGCCTGTCAAGCAGTCACTGAGGAGCTAGGTGTTAGGTGAGGGAGATACAAAGACAAGAATAAGACCATCCTGGCCTGTAAGGAGGGGAGGAACCTTAAAGTCCTTGCCAGGACATAGGACCCAGAAACATTAATGAGCCCGAAGGTGTCCAAGGCCTGGAGTCCTTCCATGTGGAGGCTGAGACTGGCAGATGATGGAGGTCAGAAGTTCTGAGCTGTAGGGGGTAAGACCCAGCCGGTGTCCCCAACAAGTCTGGGACCAATAAAGTTCCCTAGAGTGGGGGCCACCTGGCTCCCTAAAAAGGGGTGAACCATCCCAGGGCAGAAATGGAACAGACCAAAGCTCCCCCACAATCTGCAGGGGGATTGGCCCCATAAGTGGCGAGAATACTTCTAGGATGGGTGAGATAGGGAGATCTAAGGTCTAAATGAATAAATAACATAAATGAGAAATAGTGCCATATCACAAAGTAGCAAAAAGCCACAGAGGAAAACAAACAAACCTCTGAAGAACCTGACTTAGAACCAGCTGAATCATGTTATACCAGTACATTCGCTGATGAAATTGGAAGGACAACAAACAGATGAGACCCAGAAGAGGTTGGATGGCACTTTTATTGATCCATTCTTATCAATATGCTTATGGCTAAAGGATGATCAGGGCCTCAGGGGAAAGACAGCAAGCTCAAATTATTATTATGACTGATGATAATAACAACTCACATTGCTATGGCCCTTCAGTGACTGCATGACATTTGACATCACATCTCATGTGATCATCACAATAAGCCTATAAGGTAAATGTTCTCAATAGCCCCATTTCACCAGTGAGGAAACAGAGACCCAGAGAAGTCAGATGATGGCTACCCAGCTAGGACCCATCTCTGGCCGGATGACAGCCTCCATCATCCTGACTCTCCATCCCCTATGTCAGGACAGTAAGCAGAACACCCAGCAGGGCCAGCCTTGAGTCACCCACAATTTCTAACACTGATCAGGAAAGAAGGACAAACCAAGAGAATTATCCATTAAATTAATAAGTTAGCCAAAGAGGGTCCTATACGTCAAGCCCAAGCACTAGTGGCCAGCATAAAGGAGGCATAAAGGAAACTGCCTTGGAGGAGGCACTCCAGGAAATTGTTCTACCTCAGTGTTAACATTAAGCAGAAACTCAAGAACTCAGCAGACGCCATGCTCCAGAAATGAATATTGGGAAATGCAGCCCAAGCCTGAGAGACCCACTGGCCCCACTGGCCATGCCCATGTCCTTTGGTCTGGCTGGTCCCACCCACAGGAAAGGTTTTTGTGAAGCATAAACGAAGGGGAGAAGAAAAAGGAAGGCTCTCAGCTTGTGGCTTTAGAGCGGTGGCAGTGGGGAGCTTTTCACTGTCGGTGTGGTTCTGGGTGACTTCTGGGTTCCCCTGAGGACCCTGTGTGTCCACGCCTAGTTGTGTCTGACAAGCCTTCAGAAACAAGTACTCAGAAGACTCCAGAAGAGATGTGAACAAAAATGGTTGGGACCAGTAGATTCAGCTTCTAATAGCAACTGCCCAGGGACAGGTTTATCTGCAGCAGGCTGTGATATTCAGGGGACAAGAAGGTAAGCTAGTAGAACTGTAACATGACACCTGCCCAGGATGAAAAGACCGAAACAAAGAAACTGGGCCGTGCATGAAGGCTCATAAACAATGAAATCACATCAACAGTAAGAAGTGGGCATCTGTCATCAGTGTGAGGGCCAGAACAGACACCTGCATCTTGGACATCTTCATCAAGACGTCCCGTAAGCACCTCCAACTCATCATGTCCAAGACAGAACACATTACCTTTTCCCCAAAACCACCCCCTCTTCCCTTTCCTACTAATCCAGCCTTAATGTCTCCCCTGACCTCCGGAGACTCATCTCCCACTGCCTATTACACACACCAAACTTGACGTCCCTTACACACTTGAAACACACATATCCCAAACTGACCTCATTGTCCTCCCTGCCCCAAACTCCCCTGTGACTGTCAATGGCACCACCACTGTCCCACTCACCCAGCCTTACAACCAAGGCTGCACCCCAACTCCTCTCTCACACTCACCCCACACAACCAATAGGCACCAATCTTTTGTCATCTCATATGCCCCACCTAGGACCTTTTCCCACCCCCCTGGCACAGATCTTATCATTCACACCTGGGCCACTCTCCATGTTTCCTGGTCAGTCTCCTGGCCTGCAGTGACTCCCCATTTATGTCTATGCTCCCTCAGCTGCCCAAGCACGGCTCTGACCCTGTTATCCCTCTGCTCAATAAGCTCCAGCGGCATCCTCTCTCTCACTGCCAAGATCAAATACAGAATCTTCTGGCTTTTAAATCCCTTCCCCCCTTCTAGTCTCTCCACACTTTATCAGAGACACTGGCCTCCTCATCTCCACCTCCCACAATCCTTCTATTCTCTCAAGGCCCGGTTTGGAACTTGTCCTGATCCTGCCCAACTCCTGTTCTCTCCCTCAAACCTTCCTGGAAAGGTCTGCCCACATCTCTCCTTTGCCTCCAATACACCGTACCCTGAAGCACAGTCATCAGGGTGAGCATACTTCCCTGTCCCAGATCATCAGCTCATTGAGGTCAAGGGCAGTGTCACTGCACACAGTAGGCATTTAATAAATATATGCAGAAGCTATTCCCATCATCACACTCCATAATCCCGTTTCCTCCAGAACATGGCAGCCCAATTATAACACACATCTGAGAACCAGAAGCAACCAGAAGCTGTGAGCTCTGCTCCTGGAACTGCTGCCCCTGGGGGGGGGGGGGGGGGGGCGCCCCCCGGGGGGGGGGCCTACTGCCACCTGGCGGGGGTGCTACCACCTGGCAGGGGGTGCTACACCTCGGGAGGCTGCTGCCACCTGGGGAGGCTGCTGCCACCTGGGAGGGGGGACCTGTTACCACCTAGGGAGGGCTGCTGCCACCTCAGGGGCTGTGTTTCTTTTCGTGTTCTGTGTATTTTGTGGATCACTTTTTCTTCTGATCTTAAAAAGGGATCATAACAAAATCAGAAAGCCAAAAAACAAGTGCAGATTAGTTCTTTTTTTTCCACTTGATTTCTTACTGTAATGAGATTTCATCTAGTAATGAGATTTTCCTGTATACATCCTGAGGGATATTTAAAGTTTTAAAATATTTCCCAAGTCTTCCTAGACCTGGTTTCAAGTCTTGTCTCAACACATACAGGCTGTGTGTCCCTGGAAAAGAAAGAGACTTAAACTCTTAATGCCTCAAGCAACTCCTAAACGATAAATTATAGAACAGTCACTAATTTTCCTAAGAAAGAGAAGATCCTTACACAGATAAAATGACAAGTCAGAACCCAAAGAAGCTGCTTGGAACATTGGCCACAGGGAAACTAAGGGAAGGGAAGGCAGAAGAGTCCAAGGGAAGGTCAGAAATAAGAAAAGAAGAAGATATTGGGGACAAGGAGAGAGGGGAGGTGACGACATCAGAGCCAGACCTTCATTGGTCCCTCTTCGTATAGTACATCACTGGTTTACTTCTCCTTACATACCTTTCTTAAGGTGAGGTCTAGTGACCCAAAGACTTCATTCCAATGGGAGATTGGCCCCTTTTGTTTTTCCTCAAGTTTCAAGGCATGGATTTCAGACTTAAGTTCTTTTAAACGGTCTTCAAAATTTTTACTCTTCTCCAAATAATCTAACCTGAAAAACACAGAAGGAAGGGCAGACGACCCAAGAGTCATACTGACCACCAACAAGATTTATTATCAGGTCACTCCTGAGCAACTAACCAGATAAATGAGACAGAAGACATTTTACTGATGTTATTTCAGAAGTGACATCGTGATTTGGAGCTTGCGCTAATTTGTGAATGATGATTACGGCATTTGAAATTGATTAATGAATCACACCCAAGTGTATGGATTGGTTTTGTTGGTGCTAATGTTTATTTTGGGTGACTTATAGACAAAGCCTCCTTCCTTTTTTCTGCCAAACTCCTTGACTCTGTGCCTACTCCTCCTCTCCTCTCTTTTCCTAATCCCCACTTCTCTGGTTTCTACTCGAATCACCAAACTGAGACTGGCCTCTCCTAAAGTGCCTGTCTGTGGACTAACTTCTCAGCCCTCAGACTTTCCTGGCCCCCCGAAGCCCTGGGCCCTGCTCTTCAGCCTCTCTTCCAGTACTCCAGCCCTGCTCCCCCCCGCTGGACTGTCTCCTCCATCTCCTCTCCCCATCCCACCTACTGTTTTCACTCTCCTTTGCAGATTCATCAATCTTGTTCCCCCCTCTCCCCCCATTAACTGTACCCAAAGGTTGTCCCGAGGACTTTTTCTCTCTACACTCTTTTGGTAACCACAGCAGCTCCCAGTTATCACCTCTGTTATCAGTTATCATTCCTCATGGAGATGACTCCCATTTTCTCTGGCTCTCCCCCATCCCTCCTCTGCTGCCTGCTGACCTCCCTGGCTTCCTCTGTCTCAACTGAAATCCCACCTTCCACAGGAAGCCTTCCCCCTCCCCCCCCCCAATTCCAGTGCCTTCCTTCTTTTAATTATTTCCTAGTCATACTGCACACAACTTGTTTTGTATATGTTTGCTCGCATATTGCTTCCCCCATTAAACTATAAACTCCTTGAAGGCAGGGATTGCCTTTCACCTCTTTTTGTATTTCAGTGCTTAAGACCATGCCTGGCACATAGTAGGAGCCTAATAAATGCTCATTGAATTGAATGCTTATTGAACTGAATCTACATATCCAGACCTAATGTCTCCTGAGCTTCCATCCCACAACACAAACTTCCTATGGGACATTTTTAACTGGGTGTCCTGTAGGCATCCCAAACTCATGTCCAAAACAGAACTCACTGCCTTTCCCCTGGCGCAGGAGCAGTATCCACCATGGAGACTAGGCTAATTATTACTTAAAAGGCAGTAAAAACTGCCCTTGATTGATGCAGATACTCCTGGGCCCAGGAAGAGGCAGCAGCAACCTTCCATATGGGGTCATGCAGAGTCAGACATGGCTAAAAAATGACTAAACAACCACAAAGATTTATCCTGACTTAGTGAGCTCCCTACAGAAGGGGTCAAGACTCCATCATCCTGTGGAAGAGCTCTCATTTTGAGATTGTATCAGACACTTCTAGAACAAAGCAAAACAGATACCACAGTTAAATAACTAGAACTTTGTCATTCAAATATATATGCCAACTAGCACTGACATCTGAATCTTCTCTCATGCTAAAGAACAAAGGTTAAATGTCCAAGACTCATTTATGGTTTTAGGGCTGCCAATCTCTTCACTTCACTTCCTTACACAAACACACAGAGAAACACTGAATAAAAGGCCATCCAATCATCAAACCAAGGCATTCAATTTAGAGATGGAAGCAGAAGGACCAACAGGGAGGCCTGGGGATTGTGAGTCTATTCTGCCAACATCTACAAAGTTCTTTGAAATTTCAGGTGGCATCTCATTTTATGTAAATATACATGTGTTATATACGTGCAAGTCTATGTATATATGTGTCTATATATAATACATGTATGTATTGTGGCATGTTTCTATGTGTGCATTTCACATGAACACACATGTGCAAATGCACGTGTATTTGCTAAAGTTGATGCTTGCAGGCAGGACCTACCTCTCTCTTTCTATCTCCAAGGACAGTCTCTTCAGGTCAACATCCCTTAAATCAAACCTTGTACATCCTTTTTCAACTCCGAGGTCTCCACAATCAATATGGGAAGGTTGAGGATACCTGTTTGTGTGCTAGAAAAAAGAAAGAGAGATTCACTTTTCATCCATCAGAGGAGGTCATGCCCTTAGAGCCTTCCATCTGAACACATCTGCTGCTTTAGAAACATCATTTCACTGCTTAGAAACTGCTTAAATAAGGCATAGAGAGATTTAGTGATTTTACCAAGATCGGGGCATGAATCACTGGCAGAACTGGGAAAATTGGCTGAGCCAAGATTCTCAAACTGGGCCCCAACCCGCCAGCCAGCACTCTCCTCCTTTGTAAAATGAGAACATGGAGAGTGTAGAGTCAAGGTTCCCAGGGAGAAGAAAATGGTGTTTTAAGGTTTGTTGACAGAATGAGCTCTTAAGGAAAAAAACAGCATCTTTGATTTTGCCCTGCATGGTTGGTACAATGTGCAGAGTAGTGTCTGAATGCAGCTAAATGAATGAAATGACACATCATTAAGGTCACTTCTTTCTAAGTACCAGGCAAATCTGTGAAATGACTGAGGTGATGAAGCCTTCCCCAGCCCCTCTTAATTCCAAGGTCTCACTTCTTTTAATTATTTTCTGCTCATCCTGTACACAGCTTGCTGTGTATGTGTTTGTCTGCATGTGGTCTTCCCCATTAGGCTTTAAGCTCCTTGAGGAAAGGAATGGTCTCTTGTCTCTTTTTGTAACCTCCGCACTTAGGTGCCTGGTACGTGGTAGACGATTAATAAATATTGATTTATTGATTGTTTTTCTTTCTCATTTGTGTGATGTGGCATTCCCTCATGTTTTCTGCCTCTCATGATACACTGCTGCCCACCATCTCAGTAAAGTGCCGATAAGTCAACGTACGGGCTGAGAGCCATGGGTGACCTCCCGGAGCCGCTGCTTTGCTCGGCGCTCAGCTTCTCTGGCCTCATTCAGGTCTTGTTTCAGGTATTCCGTTTCCTTGGTCCTGTTAGACAAAAATGTCCCCCAGGTGAAGCTATGGCCATCATCCAGTCTTTCCACTGCGGAGCTCTGTGTGCTCTATCGGAAAAGGCCATGCTTATATGCCATAAAGGCTGCAGGTCAGAAGGACAGGAGGCACCCACTCCACCCATTCAAACTTAGAGAACTGTCTCTAAACAAAGCAGATGCAGCATTGACCTCACAAGGCCTCCCTCTTTCATCCTCATTTGGCTCCTCAGTCTCTTTAATCATCCCACCCTCATCCATTCACCAGGGCTTTGGTTATCCAAACATCCAACAGACCCATCTTGTCTCTTCTACTGAGTTGTAGACCACCGAACCTTTCTGAAAATGCCAATATTTTAATGAATTCATTGCCCTTACAATTTGATAAAACCACATTAAAACACTAAATTATACCAATTTTTCCAATGAGAATATGCTAGCCATGTCAGTTAATTAAGATCATAGAACTTCAGAACACCGAAGAACTTCAAAAGTCATATAGACCCACAAATACACTTGACATATTAGGAAACTGAGGCCCCAAGATGTGGAACAATTTGGCCAACATCCCACAGAGCCAGGATTTGGACCCGGATCTTCTAACTGCAAACCCCCTGCTCTTTCCATAACGCCCTACCGTGACAGTGCTGTCCTAGCTAGTTAGACGGTGACCAAGATCATGACTTTAATCTTTACATCCGTCCACATTATACACAAAAAAAGCTCCTTCAGTCCTTCAACCAAAAGCCCTACCGATAATGCCGACCAGCCAGCCCTCCAATAATGCCATTGGCCACAAGGGGGACTGCTCAGTCCCTGCCTGCAAACCCAAGTTTCATCCTCCTAGGAGAACAATAAGATGTCTGCCACTGATGTCTGCAACACCTTAAAATTTACAAACCACTCTCCTGAATCAGTCGAGCACCTCACTCCTCTTAAATTAAATGCTTGATCATTTAGTAAATCAGTCAACCAAAGGCATTAAACTGGGTGTGAGAAGTCCTTAATCTGGAAAGCATAAAAGTCACTGGATGACATGAGACACAGGAGGCACAGAGATCCTCAGCCACATCCCAGGAATCGCTCACAGAATTGCGATCCAGTTCAGAGCCCAGACATCCAAGCAGCAAGCGGAAGATAGCAAAGAACAGCCCAGCCAAGCCTCTGAGGGGCAGAGAAGAGCCTCTGGCCCTCCCCACCTCGGCCAGTCTGGAAGACCTGTCGTCCCAGCAGCCCCAGAACAGCAGCAGCTCATGACAGGGGCTCCACCAGGAGCTGAGGATGAATTAAACACCTGGTAAAGGTAGCAGGACTCGACAAGAGCGCTGACCCTCAGGCTTAGCAGAAAACTATACCATGCATAAGGAGATCTTTATGAGATTCCCAGAAATCACATGGAAAGGACTTCCAGGAGCTATGGTTTTGACCCCTTAGTCACATGTGTTCTGAGATGGAGCCCACTTTTACCTGGATTCCACATGTACTTGTGGGAGACCATGCCCTTTGTTTGGGGAAATGTTTTATACAAACTCTGCTTCCTATATTACTTAGTAAATACCCATTTCTAGAAGATAATTAAGTTTGGCCGGCTCTCTTCTATCAATGGATAATCTTGTGGCACCAGAAAACCACTGCCACCCCCCCCACCCTAAGGCTCTCAGGATCACCCCAAGAACCCTAAGAAGTGGCCACTCTGGCCACCCAACCTGCTGGAGCTTGTGGGAGCTGGGAGGATGAGTCTCAAAGCATCTGCTATGTTGTTTTTATCAGGGTATTACAAAACTCTGCAAATATTAACTTGGCCAACTTTCTAAGACCAAGATGAGTTGGGACAGGCACTTTCTGGCAAATGTAGTGTATCTGAGCCAGCCAAAGAGCCCTACAGAAGAAGGTTCTGGTGCCTCTATATCTGCCTCCTGCTGCTGTTAGAATAGTATAGGGGAAAGCGTTATGGATGTGGGGTTAGAGAAAACTGAGTCCAAACCTTGCCTCCAACACTTGTTGAGGTGCAACCTCAGGCAAGTCTCTGAGACTTCCTGGGGCCTCAATGTCTCCATCTGCCAAATGGAGTCAGTGGTCCCCATTACCCAGTGTTGTGACGATGAAATAAGAGCACTGTAGGATGTGCTTTGAAACTTTCACACATGAAAATTGTCAGTGACTGTGACATCCACCCAGGGGTGGAGGCCGCCCACCACCTCTGCCAGAAATCAGATCCCAGCTGGGCCAAGAGAATGTGTTTCCCTAAATGCAATGCAGACACTCTCAGCGTCCCAGGCTAAGGCCATCCTCCCTCACCTGAGATCAGATTCCTTGACCAGCTTGGCAGCCATCCTCTCTGCTTCCCTCACTTTCTGCTCCATCAGACGCTTCTCTTCCTTGGTCTTCAGCGCTGTGATCTCCAGCCTCTGGCGCTCCTGCTCAGCCTCCGCAGCACTCTGGGCAAGCAGCTTGGCTTCCTCCTCTGCAATCTGCGCCTTCTCTGCCAGCAGCTCCGCTGTCTCTTTGGAGTGAAGCTGGGGAAGCATTGGACTGGCCTTAGCTCCCAAAAGGGCCCAGGCCAAAGGGTAAAGCAACAATGACATGGCAGGTCACAGGGGAAGGCTTTGTCCACCAAGGGCAGGTAACTTTCAAAGCCAGACAAGTTTAGGCCCATCAGTGGTGGATTTCCTACAAAACTAAGGAAAAGAATGGCCTGGCAACCCATGTGCTTCATGGGAATACTCACTAAGGCCTCGTTGGCTTGTCGGGCTTCAGCTTCCAGCTGAAACAGCCGCCTCTCCAGTTCATCTTTGGCTCTCTCAGCCTCTTCTCTGAGCTGCTTCTCCCTGGCAAGCCTCTGGTGTTCCATCTGGAAAAGAAATGAAGGCAGACGTGCCATCTGCAGCTTCCATGTCCACCTCTACCCTGCCACACCTTTGCTCCTAAAATGGAACTAGGCTGAAAAAAGAAAACTGAAGTAGGGCTTACCCTGAGGGGGGAGAAAAGGCAGCTGTTTGGGCTTGGTGGATTTGTAAGCTAAGCCATTTTGCTGCTGTCGGCCACATCTGCATGTGTATGTGCCTATGGGTAGATTCTGAACAATGGTGAAATCAGCAGGCAAGATGGGAAAAGGACACACTTCCCACCCTGAGAGCTGAGAGCCTGGGGGCACAATTGGGAAACTAGTCATGGGCATCCTCACTCTACCAGCCCTTTGGTCACACTGTATCCCAGACATTCTCAGGCCATTCCTTTTGGCCAAAGGTCACTGAGCCATGACAGGTGAGAGGGTGAACTGCAGGTTGGAGGTGATTCTGAGGACAGAAAGAGTTCACACTTCAGGGATAGTCTCCTCAAGGTAACCTCTAGAGGAGCAGCCAGTGGGGGAGGGAGTCATCAGAGGTGAAACCCACACTTCTAACCATGAAAAATGCAACCCACTTTCTTCCGAGCTTTCTCTTCTTTGGCTTGAGCTTTCATTTGCTGAATCTCAATGGAGTCCACTCTTCTCCTCTTCATGAATAGGTCATGATTTCCAATACACAACTGGAGGATCTGCCGAAACGGGAGTCTCCACTGATTCATAGGTTTGCAAGTGTCCCCCCCACCACCACTCAGCAGCAGCCTAAGGATTCCCCTCCCTCTTCGGCTCCCCCTCCACCTGCTGCCGTGCTGGAACTCTGAAAACCCAGGCCATTCACCCTGGATGACCTGTGGCCTCTCTAACTCACTGCTTGTCACGTTCTTTCAGGGACTCTCCACACCAGCCACACTGGTCTACTTGCTATGCTCCGTCCCCATCCCATTTCCCATTCCCGTGACTTTTCCCAGGCTGTATCCTATGGCCTGGACGAATTCCCTTCCTTACTTTTGCCTTGTGGAATCAGACTCAGAGGAACCTGGGACCATAAATCTGGAGCTGAAATAGACCCCAGAGACCCTCACAGAGGCCATCTAGTCTGAAACTGGCTTCCATCAAGGGCCAGATCCTGCAGGGATTCTACCTCCTCCCCCTATTGCAAATGCCTCCCCACCCCCACCCCTGGAAACTAGTCTCTCTTTTCTATTGTTCACATTTTCCCCCTACAGTTAGCTCATTGAGGGCAGAAATTCTTTCACTTTTATCCCTGTATCCCCTGCCTGGCCCAAAGTAGGCACTTAAAAACTTCCTAAAAGAATGTTCTGAAATCCCCAGGAAGAAGCTGAAGTTGATTGGCCGTTTCCCATCATCCCCTAACCGGGCACCTGACAACGCCCCTTGCACTCAAGCTCCTGCTCCAGCTCACTCCCTCTGTGGTCAGTGGCCAGCTGTGTTCTCCCCACACTGATTCCTTCCTTCCTTCCTTCCTTCCTTCCTTCCTCCCTCCCTCCCTTCCTTCCTTCCTTCCTTCCCACCCTCCACCTTTTCACCCTTATACTTTCCCATTTGAGAACTCCATCACAACTTAACACTTCACACATTTCTGCAGTGCCCACGGCACAACCACACCAAAACTTTTCAAGGTCATCACTAGATACAATTACTTTTATTTTCTTTCTTTCTGTTTTTTTTTTTTTTCCAGAGACTAGATCTCTCCATCTGGCCTAGGCTGAAAGGTCAGCAACCAGGCTGGTCCCATTGCTGATTAACATGGAAGCTTCAACCTGCCCCATTCTGACCTCAGCTGGTTCATCCCTCCTTAGGCAGCCTGGTGGCCCTTTCTCTTGGAGGCCCACCATACTGGCATCACATTTAGCTTTAGCCCTACTATAGCTCAGAGCTCCTAAGCTCAAGCTGTTGTGCCTGGCTACCTGGTTTTCCCATCCCCCCAACCTCAGCCCTCCCTCAGAGAAGTGAGCAGACTTCCAGGTCAGTTCTACCCTCTCCCAAAGCATCTCCACCTTTACCCAGTCAGCCACCTCCACAGAGGTGTACTGACCAATCACTGTTCTTGGCCTCTCCAAGTTTCTGCTTGTGTAATACCTAACCGTTGGCCATATGGTATCCCTTTAAAAGCCGATACATTGTCTGTGCAGACTCACTGTTCGATTTGGGCCTGACCCCGAACAGTCCCGAGGAAAATAAAATCCACTTCCAAATTTTACTCTGGGGGTCTCTTGTCTTGCTCCTTTCGGCACAACAGTTAAAGGCTCTTAGCCAGGGGTGGGGAACCTGTAGCCTCAAGGCCACACATGACCCTCTAGGTCCTCGAATGTGCCCAAGTCAAAGGCCTAGAGGGCCACAGGGCCACTGCTCTTGGCATCCTTGGGTTCAGAGGAAGCATGCCATACGATGAGATGATATCATCCTGAAGATGGCAGTCCCCATCACCATCTAACACACTAGACAGCTACTCTTAAAGTTCTGGAATTTTTCTTTTTTGTGACTTCTCTTGTGTGCCAAGGTTGGGGAGGAGATTTTAAATTCTGGATGTGAATTTGATTTTCTGGTTTCGTTGGTACAAACTTTTAAGTGGAAGTAATTGGGAAAACAATTTAAGCCTTTTTTGGAGCTGTGTGTTGTGGGGATGACTGGTGAATAGATCCTCTGATACAGACATATCATTTTGGACAGCCCATTGGATTAAACACTATCAAGGCTTAGGTATAGATATGTAGAGTGTGGGTGGGATGTGGCCACACCTCTGGATCTGAGTAAAATCCCCTATGAATTGGAGTGTTTCTTTTCAGCTATGAGAACTGCATTAATCTTTTGAAAAGAAAAGTCATAAACTCAGTAGAACATTAATGGATTCTCTTTTTGGAGATGAATATAGAGAAAAATAGAGCATACTCTTTGGCGCATGAGTATAAAGTGGCATCATCCTAAAGACTCATTGACCACTTGGAGGCCTGGTCACCACAATATCATTGTTCACAAATTTGGAAATGGATTTTATTTTCTGCAGGACTGTTCAGGGTCAGGCCCAAATTGAACAGTGAGTCTGCACGGACAATGTGTCAGCTTTTAAAGGGATACCACGGGGACAACTGATAGGTATTACGCAAGCAGAAACTCGCAGAGGCCAAGAACAGTGATTGGTCAGTACACACCTCAAAATTCCCGCCCGCACCAACTTTCCCTGACCCGGAAGCCCGCCCACCTCTGTGGAGGTGAATGACTGGGTAAAGTCGGAAATCTGTTGGGAGATCTCCCAACTGACCTGGCAGTCTGCTCACTTCTCTGAGGGAGGGCTGAGGTTGGGGGATGGGAAAACCAGGTAGCCAGATACAACAAAGCAAGCCACCATCCTCAGCCAACCTGCCAACACATGGTTCAGCACTCAATGGCACGATGATGTCTTGGCAACACTGGGGCGACCATGAATGTTGCTGAATTGACCCTGCAGTTTGAGAACAGGCTGGTTTAAACATAATGCCCCCAATGCCAATGCTTCCAAGGATCTCCAGTGCTTTTTAGACTCCATGTCCCCAAACACATTATTGTTTATTTTTTCACAGCTAGAGAAGCCATGGTTAAATCAGGGGAGTGAGGCAGGACTCCATTCCCAGCCTAGAGTTCAGACAGAAGGCTTTGGTCCTTGGGCTTACTTGACTGTTTTGTTGACGCTTGGGGTCCTCTAGGTAAACCATTATGAAACAGCGATTTTGTTTCCTCTTTGCCTGTGCTGACACCCTACTGTTACAAAGAGCATTCCTCAAGCTGCATCCATAACAGACCTCCCGACTTCACCCCATCAGCTTGTTTTTTTTGTCTTTTTTAAATGGGATAACTGCTTACCAACTTATTCACCTTCAGCTGTGAGGAAAAGAACTTGAAAACTTCTGCCTTTTTGTCAAGAGGCTTAATTGTTAACTGGTGGAGAGATGAAAACACGGTCATTAAGAAGCTGCAGAGGTCCTCAGAAGGTGGGAGCTCTCTGTGGAAGGATCCCAACCAGGGGACTCTGAGGTAGGAGAGTTACCAGGCATGCCTGGCCCAATGGGTGTCCTTCCATGTAAGCTACCAAGAGTACAGCCTAGGGGGACCTCGCATCAGGAGCCAGAAGTGCTGACATGAACAGCTCCCACTTGTTAGCATCATGGGCTGTCAGCCACACAAACCACCCAGTAAGCATGCAGCCACTACCAGAGGAGGGAGTGAACACAAGCAGAAGAAACACAAAAGATTAAAGCCTTTTCTGCTCTGAGAAGTTCATTATTGGGGAGCTACTACAGAGTGTGGGGTTGGGAGCTACAGTACCATAGCTGGTTTTCCATGCTTCATTGGTTAGGTTGAGAATTCAGATTAATGCAGAGACAGTTGGGAGATTCAGAAAAAGCAAGCTGACCCGAAAGCCCCACTGTAAGGGAATTTCCTAGGAGTTAGAGAGATAGGTGCAATGGTGTGCTAGTGGATGTTTAACAATCAGCTTAGGGGGTACATGGGACACATTTTCCCCATCACTTCCTCAAGTCCAGACAATCAACAAAACAATCAACCAAGCCCTGATTTGTCATGTCTGGCTCTCTTGAGCCTGTTGGAACGTGCCCCAGTCCATCCCTTGGATCTATGCCTCTTGGATCACAGCTTTGAGCAGGTTTTCCCTCCGGCCATTTCCCTCCCATCACCCTTTCCTGCTATGCAATATGTAATGTTTGAGCTGGGAACATGCTCTCTACTTCCTTTGTTCACTGCAGTCAGTGCCCTTGGCTACCAACCCCTTGTTCTGACTCATGAAGCCAAGTGGGTCTTTGTAAACTGCCTCCTGTTACCAAACCTCCATTCAAGGCTTCTGATGGGAAACATGTCAAAGAAAGGGTTACAACTTGCCCCAACTGGCAGCACAAGCAGAGTGTGATCATCTGTCTTCTCTCAGAGATGGTGCAGAAAAGGCAAGGGTCCCCCCAAAAGCCCCATGTCTTTCCTTAGGTTATTTTTCCTACCCCCCCTTTTTTGCATGTCCCTCTAAATAAGAATGACTAACTTTCTCTCCTCCCAGGGCTCAAACAAACTGCACTTTAAAAGACTCAAGCCAACCACACTCTCACCAAGTATGAAAGTCCAGCCATCCCCACCTACCTCCTTCTCACTGTAGGAAATGTTTCTGATGGCACTCCATTCAAAAGATTTGTTTGGAGAGAACCTGTTATTGACGCTGTAGACATGGATCCCTTTAGCATCTACACCAAGCAAGAGATCTATGTGGTTTTTATTTTGCTGCAAAAGAACCAAATGCCCAGCCAAGGGATTAAGAAGACAATCTGCTAAAGCAATCAAACATTAGAGAGACTTCTAATTTACCCCGTATCCATCTTGTCTGGACATGGTTATTTGTATGATACCTCCCCACTAAAATGTAGGCTCTTTGATAGCACCTCATGCCTATGAGATTGGCTAAAATGACAGAAAAGGAAAATGACAAATACTAGAAGGGATGTGGAAAACACAGGGACACCAATGCATTGTTGGTAGAGCTGTGAACTGGGCCAACCATTTTGGAGAACAATTCGGGATTTTTATAGCCAAAGGTCTACAAAACTATGTCTACTTTTGACCCAGCAATATCACTACAAGGTCTGTGCCCCAAAGAGATCAAAGAAAACAGAAAAGGGCCTATTTGTACAAAAATATTTATAGCAGCTCTTTTTGTGGTGGCCAAGAATTGGAAATTGAAGGGATGCCTATGAATTGGGGAATGGCTGAACAAGCTGTGGTCTAAGATTGTAATGGAGTACTGTTGTGCTATGAAAAATGATGAGCAAGATGGTGTCAGAAAAACCTGGGAAGGCTTACATGAACTGATGTGAAGTGAAGTGAGGAGAGCATCGTACAATAAAAGCAATGTTGTAAGTCTGATCACCTGTAAAAGACTTAGCTACTCTGACCAAGGACCCCATGACGAAAAATGCCATCTCCCCCCAGAGAGACAAGCGGTGAACTCTCAGTGCAGACTGAAGCATATTGCTTTCTTTAGTTTTCTTTTTTCATGACATAACTAATGTAGATATGTTTTTTGCATGACTTCATATTATAATCAGCATCATTATCTCTTGCTTTCTCAATGGGTGGAGGAGGCAGTGGAAGGAAGGAGAGAATTTGGAACTGAAAATTAAAATTTTAAATTAAAAAAAAAGAATGGCACTACTTGAGGGCCACTTTGTGCCTCCAGGCTTTAGCACCAGGCAGGGCACTTAGTAGGTACTCAATAGCAGATTATGGATGTGTTGATGACATCACCTCCAACTCGCCTGTATACATCTTGCAAGTACACCATTTTCTGCAGGTTGTCTCCCCCATTAGACATGAACTCCTTAAGGGCTGGTTGTGTCCTTCTTTGTGTACCTCAGAGCTTAACCCAGGGCCTGGCACACTGCTCTCATTCTTGTTCACTCGTTTTCAGTTGTGTCCAATCCTTCATGACCCCATGTGGGGTTTTCTTGGCAAAGATACTGGAGCAGTTTGCCATTTCCTCCTCCCGCTCATTTGACAGATGAGGAAACTGAGGCAAAAAGGGTGAAGTGACTTGCCCAGGGTCACACAGCCAGGAAGTGTCAGGGGCCAGATTTGAACTCAGGAAGCTAAATCTTCCTGACTCCAGACCTGGTGCTCTGTGCACTATGGTGCCACCTAGCCAGGTGCTAAATAAATGCTTGCTGACTTACTTCCATTCATTCAGCACAGATATTCCAACAGCAAAAGGTGAGATTCCTAAGATTCTGCATGATCTCTGAGTTCTTCCATATGAAGCCACAAAACAGCTTGCACACTAGTAGCCTAGAGCAGGACCTGCCTTGACTAGAACTGGGTAGGAAGGGAGCCAGCCTGCTGGTGTGCTGGAGCTGTCCTGGCAGATGCCAGAGAATCAGGAGCCAAACTGTTCCTGATCCCCGAGATCCAAAGGCTGAACAACTTCAAAGCACGGTCTGTTAGACAAGGAGAAGCATTGTCAAGGTTCAGCTTGACTGAGACATTCCTGGGTCAATAACATATCCTTTTGTTCAAGGCTAATGTTCCCTTAATAAACACCAGCTAATGTTCCCATCTCTCCTGAGATGCTAGAGCTGTGTGGAGCAGCCCAGAAAACCAGTGTGGGCAGAGGCCATTCCCTTGGTGCTGGTGTCTCCTAGCCAGCCACCAAGGAGAGGAAGGGAGGGGGACCGGCAGCTCTGCCCAAGAGACATCAGCCCAGGCCATTGCACCATCACATCCAAGGAAAGGAAGGCCCCTGCTCAGGAAGGAGGGCACTGAATAAGGGGTCACAAGACCTGGGCTCGAGCCCATTTCCTTCATTTATTAGTTCTGTGTGACCTTGGAGAAGCCATTTAAGCTTTCTGAAGACCCATATATTCTCCCTTAAATGATCATAACCCTATCTGCCCAACCTCCCTACCTGACAGTGTGCTTAGGAGGATTAAATGAATCAAAGCATTACATCTGAAAGAATTCTGGAAAACACAGTGTGCTATATAAACACCAGATGGAAGTGGTGGAAATAGTGGTAATGATGGTGGTAGTAGTAGCAGTAGTGGCGGTGGTAGTAATAGTAACAATAGTAGTAGTAGCAGCAGGAGCGGAGAGTCGTGATAACGGTAGCAGCAGTAGTCATAACAGTGGTATTAATGGTAAGTAGCAGTAGTAATGGCGGTAACAGTGGCAGTAACAACAAGAGCACTTAGCTTTATTTGAGGCTTTTGAGTCACCTCCCACAGGAGAGCTTTCAGTTCCCTTCCATTCGATAAGCATTTATTAAGCACCTACTGTATGCCAGGTACAAGGCTAGACTCTGAGGATGTTAAAACAAAGAAACCCAGCCGTCCCTGAGCTCAGGAAGTTTCCCTTCTACTGAGAGGGATTAACGTGTACAGAAGTATAAGAAAATACAAACTGTACACAAATAATGACCAAGTAACCTCAGGGGGACACTCACAGCAGCTACACTGTTAGGAGATGGTCTTTGAGTTGAACCTAACAGAAGAAAGTGAATTAAAGACATGTAGGCGGGAGATGGAGTGTGTGGGCAAACAGGGGTGTCCAATACACATTCCAAACCAGATTGAAAGGTAATTGGGAAATATATAAGAAAATAAATAGGGACAGCTAGGTGGCGCAGTAGATAGAGCACCGGCCCTAGAGTCAGGAGGACCTGAGTTCATATCCGGCCTCAGACGCTTAGCACAAAAAATAGATGTGTGACCTTGGGCAAGTCACTTAACCCCAACTGCTCTCCAAAAAAAAAAAAAAAGGAAAGAAAATAAATAAAATATAACCAAACACAAATAATATTGTATTTTAAAACTAAGTCAATCTGCAGCTAGCAGAGACTCTCATGTCCAGATATATGGTCCCATTTCTTTATGTGTTTGATGTCACTGGTGTGAAAGGAAGCCAGTTTGCTGGGAGTGTCCAGTGCACGAGGGAAAGTCCTGCCAAGTCCATCCAGGAAAGCCATCCTCGGGGCAGACTGTACAGGGTTTTCAGAACAAAAGGAGGAGCTTGTCTCTTCACCTCAAGGCACTGATGAGGCCCTGGAACTTCTTAAGCACATAAGGGCATATGCTTGAGGAGTGTCCTTGCAGGGGCCATGGGGAGGGCAGACTAGAGAGGGAAGACAACCAATCAGCAGGTTGTTGTGATGAGTCTGCTTGAGAGAGGACGACAGTTTGAATTAGCGGAGTCAAATAAGAGGGGAGAAGAGGAGAGAATGGGACCTGTTGTGGAGGTGGAACCAACAAGATTTGACAAGTGATTGGAACTGGGAATGAGAGAAGAATGAGAGATGCCTCCTAGGTTATAAACCTATATCCCTGAGAATGGTGGAACCCTCAATAGGGAAGTCAGGAAGAGGAGTGGGTTGTGGGACAGACACTGAATTGTTTTGGACATGCTGGGTGTGAGATGTCTATGGGACATCCAGGTGGCAAGACCCAGAGGCAGTCAATGGTGTGGAACTAGAGCACAGGAGAGAGTTGAGGTCTGAGTATGTAGACCTGGGAGTAATCTAAAGAGAGACTATAGTTAAACACATGGGGGCTGATGAGATAAATTAAAGAGAATGTGGAGAGAAGAAGGCAGATCCAACAGAGCACTAGAGCAGACCTACACATGAGACACAAAGACAGAGGATGACCCTGCAAAGGAGACTGAGAAGAATCAGACATACAGAAAGAAAAGCCAGGAGAGGGCAGCGTCACAGACACTCAAGAGAGAGGAAAAGGGGCAGCCACAAGCATCAAAGTCTTCAGAGAAGCCTAAGTTCACTTTGTACTCATCTCTGTGTGTACCTGTCTGTGACCTGTTGTTTACCTCCGGTAGAATGTACGCCCCTTGAGGGCAGGGACTGTGGACTGTTTTCATTTTTGTCTTTGGACCCCCAGTGCCCCAACACAATGGCTGGCACATAGTAGGGAGGTAATAAGTGCTTGTGGGATTGAACTGAATTACATTATAATAAAGTCATTTCAGACTATTTAGCAACTTCACTCACACAATCCAAACCAGACCAAGAACAGTCACCAACTGGGGGGTCATTAAGAATGTATAGTCAGCAGCAGCATATAGAACAATAATAGCCAGCATTTGCAAGGGGCTTTTACAAATATTTTCTCCTCAACAACCCTGTAAGGAAGAATTTTTCCCCCATTTTGCCGATGAAGAAACTGAGGGAGAGAACGGTTTGGCGATCTGCTCGGGTCCCACAGATTGTGCGATTCTGAGACAGAGATCCGACCTCAGGTTTTCCTGACACCATGTGTATCCCCCCATCCAGTCTGCCACATTGTTTCTTCAGAAAGAGAGAGAGAGGCTACTCGCCCAAATTAAAACACACACACACAGATCTGTAAAGAAACAGCCTCCTAATCGTACTGGAATTTAGGAAGTTTAAGTGGCAACATCCAGAGAAATGCTCCGGAGGCTGTGAGTGACAGGAGCGCCAAGAACCCAGGCACAGGGCCAGTGTAAGAAGAGAAATGTGGCTTCTGACAGGGCTGGGGAACCTGTAGCCTCCAGGCCACATGCGGCCCTCCAGATCCTCAAGGGCAGCCCTGCAATGAACCCAAACTTCCCAGAACAAATCCCCTTCATAAAAGGATTGGTTCTGTAAAACTTGGACTCAGTCAAAAGAAGGCCACATGAGGCCTCAAGGCCACAAGTTCCCCAGCCCTGGAGCAGCTTAGTGGGAAGATGGAGATCAGTCAATGTGGACAGGAAGAATAAAGCATCCCTTCACTAACTTTCCTCCCCACATACAAAAGGAAGACTGCACCCCCTGGATTCTCTGTGGCCTCACTGGTGGCACACTCCGGTCAAAGGCGATGACAGAAGACCCTACACCATTCATAAGTCTCAGATAAGACCCTTAAATGGTTTTCAATGAATATCAGTCTCTTCTCCAGCTTTTTTTTTTTCTGGGTTCAGGATTAGAACATATAATATAGGCCAGATCTTTATAGCTTTTCTAAAAAATGACAGTTGATTTATTCAGGCTGAGACTTTCTGGTACCCCAAGGCCCAAAACTTGGTTATCTAACATGGTGTCAAGGTACTTGACATTTCCCAGCTTGGAAAAAAGTCTACAAATGAAAAGGGGACGGTAATCTGGAAACCACTTCCAAATGTGTTTCACTGGTAATCCCAAAATAACCCTGAAAAAACTAGCTTCTACGAAATGGCTGGAAACTGAAGATAGTGGCCCGACCCACTTAAAATCAAACTTTACTTACTTCAATGGAGAAGTAATTGACACCATACATCGCCAAATCTTGGGCAATTTTCAGATAGTTCATCTCGGCTTCATCCCTGGAAAACAAACACGTAGGTCAGGAAAAATCTAAGATAGGAAGATATTACTTCTAGCACTTTATTTAAAAAACCTATGCTTTTATACCTACTCAAGTTAATCATATCTTTAATTCAGTCAGTTTCTAATTAGTCTAAGTGGTGCTTAAAAAATAAATACAACAATAAATACATCCTGGACAAGTCACCCAGCCTCTGGGTGGGCCGCCTCTATGAAACAAGGGAGCTAGACTCTGTGACTGCTGGGGTCCCTTCCTACTCGAAAGCTACAACACTCTCTAGATGTAAGGCTTACAAAGTGTCTTCCTTGGAGCACTGGGCTCACACCCAACCTTAAATACTAGCTGTGGTGACTACTGGAAAGTCATTTAGCCTTATGGTACCTCAGTTTCCTTATCTGTAAAAAGAGTACTGTGGACTAAATGTCCTCAATGCCCCTTCCATCTCTAAATCTGTGATCCTATAAATCTGGGGGGAGGGAAGAAGGGTGGTTAGCACAAGCACTGTTACCCCCATTTCAATTACCAATTGAGATTTAGAAAAGTAAATTACACCCTCAAGGTCATATAGCTAATAAGCCTCAAATCGAGGATTCCAGTCCTATCTCTCCTCAATCCAAGTCAAGTCTACTTTCCCCAACACCAGCCAGGCAGCTGCCCATGTCTGTGCCAGAATGGAGACTGGAAAAATGCTTTTTCTAGAGTACTCAATAAATGCTGGTTGATTTGCTGGTTGATTCACTGACTGGAGAAAAGGCAGAGCAAATTCCTGCTTTGTATAAATATCCAAGGAGATATGCTACTTATTCAGCAGACTGAATTAGTAGCAAAAGGACCCTTTTCCCAAGTAAGGATTCACAAGGATAACACGATCCTGAAGCCCTCATGTTGTTCCATTTCAGAAACCACAGAAAAGAAATATTGATACAGTAATATTAAATACAATTTGCTACTTGATGGTTTCATGTAGATGTGTCTGGTTTTCCTAACTAGACCTATGAAGGACAAGGCAAATGTCTTACATTTCTTTTGTACCTCTCCCAATTTCTAGCACAGTCCTGGACACAGAGCAAGCATACAATAAAGACTAGGTGAATGAACAGATGGACGGATGGATGGATGGATGGATGGATGGATGGATGGATAGACAGATGGATGGATGAATAGATGAATGCATGGGTGGATGGATGGATGGATGGATGGATGATGGATGGATGGATGGATGGATGGACAGATGGATGGATGGATGGATGGATGGATGGATGGATGGATGGATGGATGGATGGATGGATGGACAGAAGAGCTAGTGAGAGTGAATGCTGACAACAATTTCTGATGGGTTTGTTTCTCCAGACTTAGTCTGGAGGAAGCATTCCCCACCTCCAGGAGAAAAAGCCACCTCCCCCAAACTACTCCACCATTTTCTTCCAGACCTTTTCCCACCATCCAGAAAACTCTGTAAGTTCTGACTGTATCCCTCCAATAAGAAACAGAGCAGACATACTGGCACAGGAGGGGCAGCTCTCCTCCTAGACCAGCTCTCCCTGAGGATGTTCTTCCAGCCACACCTCACACATATTTATTCAGGAGAGAGTGTGACTGAATAAGAGTAACACAGTTAGCTTCACTAGGAAAACTTTTACTAACCAACCCAACTCCAATCCTCCCCACCCCTGGCTTTCTCCCATGGTGGAGATCTGGAATCCTTGTCCTTAAATTTACCCTAGAAATACTCTTTCTCAAGTACCCTGAGCCCTTCCTATGAACAGAGAGGTAACATGATATAACAGATAGAGAGCTAGACTCAGAATCAGAAAATTCCTGCCACTTACACACGCTAGCTGGGCATGTTCCTTTACCTTCTGCCTCTCATCCCTACAATGAGGATAATGAAACCTGAGCGACCTACTCATGGCTCAAGTAAACTCATGTAATACACTGTGTAAATTTTAAATGTAATACAGATTATGATCTAATTAGGATGCTCTATTCTAATTCCTAAGATCATGAGCAGGGAGATCCAGTCCTTTTGACTTTGGCCATGGGGCCCCTGAGACATCCCACCAGAGAGTGGCCAACGCTGCTTGTCTTCCTGAGCACAACAGTCCTTGCTCTTGGGATGAGTCGCTCAGGAAGTTTGTCAGTTTCAGGAAGGTGAGCCCTGGGGGCCATGGTAAACATGAGTCACCTCAAACCATTCTGACCCTCGAGGAGAAGGTGTGACTCAAGAAGAATGCTGTCTCCCTCCTTCTCTGCCCAGCTAAGAAGAAGCTAGCATCTTCCTGGAGCGTTCTCAGCACAAGGAATCCTCGATAAGACACTAGGTGCGATGACATGAGATTTGGCAGGAGCTAAGGGGCTCCCAAGCATAGCGGGGTTGAGAGGCCTGGACGAAAAGTGAAAAGAGACCCAGGCTCTTCTCATCCCTCCCAACACTAGTGTTTGAGGATGAGCAGGTGACTGTCTGAGTTTCCTGGTCCTCCCTGTAAAGCCTATGGATGCCTATAGCTCTGACCTCACAAGAATATTGTAGGAACAAAAAGGAAGTCACAAATAAACCTCTCTGCTCTACATCATGTCTCCCATTATTAATACTAAGGAGAAGAGCTGGCATTTACACATGCAAATCTCCTCATATATGTGATCTCATGAAACCTGATGACAGTATTTTCCTGAGGACCCAGGATAAGTCCATCTTGTAAGCCACAGTCCAGGAGTGGTGTTCACAGAGAGGCTTAATTAATGGAGCTGCCTTGCCTTGACTTCGGCAGCTCCAAACAGTCCAGCGCTATGCCCACAGCCTTCTACAGGCTGTGGTGCCTCCCTACCTGGCAGTGCCCCTGTGCTCTGCATACCAGGCCGTGATCTTCTCTTCCCACATGTGCACTGTCATCTGATACTGCTTGAGGACCTGCCAGAAAGAAAGAACTGAGGCTTCTGAGAAGGAAGAGCTTCCTCCACTGCTCATTAAAGATGGGAATATTATTATCTTCCTCCCCATCACCCTCCTCCTCTTCCTCCTCCTCCTCCCACACCTCCCCTCCTCCTCCCCCCTCCATTGTCTTCATCACCATCTTCCTCCTCATCCTCTTCCTCCTCTTCATCCCTATTCTACTCAGCCCCAACAGCAACTGCTCTGGGTAATTTTCATTACAGCATGGTTTCATTAATAAAAGCTAACATTTGGAGGAGGCGCAGTGAATAGAGCACTGGCCCTGGAGTCAGGAGGACCTGAGTTCAAATCTGGCCTCAGATACTTAACTCTTACTAGCTGTGTGACCTTGGGCAAGTCACTTAACCCCAATTGCCCTGCCTTCCCCTCTCCAAAAAAAAAAAATGCAAAAAAACAAAAAGCTAACATTTGTCTCTCACGGAGCAGTTAGTATATGCTTTTTCTTTTGGCCCTAGTCCTAAGAGGTAAAAAAAAATGCCCTATTCCCTACTGGGTTCTTACTAAATATAATAGAAGAGGCATATGTAAGGGGTGGCCACCCACTACAGCAGCTCACATCTTTCTAAAAGGTTATATGGATACCCATTCACTCCCGAGATTGGCTTACTCAATCCAGCCTGCCCTCCCACTAACAGGTCTGAGTTTCCCGGGAAGAACTACCCACACCCATGAAGTTACACTCCTACTCTCTCAAACACCTAGAGAGGTAACCCTGTTATGGAAGAATATATTCCTCCTTTTTACCCCTTCAGCTCTCGATTTCCACTGATGTGCTTCCATTTACACAAAATAAGCCATTTACAATAATAACACTTGTAGTAAATGATTAGATAATCACATATTCAACAATAAGGCAATGAAGAAAAAAAAAGATATCGTATATTAAAGCAGGTATCGGAATAATAAATACACTACAGCCTATACATAAGTGTAGGTCACACCCACCCACCAGTGCACTGGCATCTATGTGGGAGAGTGTTCCCATACTTACAGAAACCTGCTAAGGAGATTCATAATAAGGAACAAAAGGATGACCTTTGGCCTCTGTGCAAATCAGCAGACATATACACACAAAACTCAAACAAGGAGTAGCACTTTGCCTGCCATTCACATATTTCATTCCCCAGAGTCTATTCTCCCTGTGACACAGAACTCACGCTGTCCATGGTGGAAACCATGCAGCCCAGAGCCACAGAACGCTAGGGCTGGCAGAACCCTCAGAGGAAATGTAGGAAGGAAGCCCTCTTGGCCAGTGTCCCACACAGGTCATTATTAAGCCTCTGGTGACAAGGTCTCCACTGCTTCTCTTGAAGACAGCTCTGAGCATCTGCAGTTTCCTACAGAGCCTCAATCACCTTCCCTGAAGTGCCCCCTCCTCGCTTCTCCTTCTGCCCCAAAGGCCTCAGCAGAACCAACCTCTGCCCTTTCTACTTAACAGCCCTTCAAACATCTGAAGATAGCTAGGAGACCTCACAAAGTCTCTTTTCCAATCTAAATGCCGTTGGTTCCTCTGACTGATCCTTGAATGGCATGGTTCTGGATCCTTGTGCCAACCCAGGTGCCCTCCTGGACATGTGCGGTTTGTCAGTAACCTTCCTAATGCACACTTTGCCAAAAGCACTCCAGCTGATTGACTGAGGATGGCAAAAAACTAGGAGAAGAGTGTAAGACCATGGTCCACTCCCCCCCAATTAAACAGGGAAGGCCCAAACTTTTCATAATGAACTGATCAACCAATCAAAGGCATAAACTAGGTATGAATAAGTCTTTAATCAATTTGGGAAGAATGAAATGCTTCTGAGTCACTGGATAATGTCTAACCAAAAAGAAATGTATTGAGATTGGTAGAAAGAATCAAATACAGCTGTGGGCTGTATCATACAGCAAGTCAGTTCTGAAGCAAGTATTCCAGCAACTGCTTTGGGAGCTTCCTGGCTTGGGAGCACCTTGAAAGCCCTTTTCGGGGAAATGGAGGAGGGGGACAGAAAGAGCTCAAAGGGAGTGTTCCAGGAGAACACTGTACACAGTAACAACAACTCTACAAGTGTGGGTCACACCCACCCACCAGTGCGCTGGCGTCTGTGGGGGAGAGTTGTTCCATGATCAACTATGATAGACTTAGCTCTTTTCAGCAATGCAATGATCTAAGACAATTCCAAAAGATTCGTGATGGAAAATGCTGTCCACATCCAGAGAAAGAACTATGGAGTCTGAATGCAGATCAAAGCAGACTATTTTTGCTTTTTTTGTTGTTTTTTCTTTCTTGTTTTTCCCTTTTGTTCTGATTCTTTTTTTACAACACAACCAAAGTGGAAATATGTTTAATATGATTGTACATGTATAGCCTATATCAGACTGCTTGCTGTCTTGAGGAGGGGGAATGAGAGGCAGAGAGGGAGAAAAAAATTGGAGCTCAAAATCTTTCAAAAAATGAATGTTGAAAATTGTCTTTACATGTAGTTGGAAAAAACAAAATACTATCAAATAAAAAATTCTAGAAGATGTAGCAAATATAGAACAATATATGCTAAAGCAGGGGTTCTTAGCTTTTTTGTATCATGGAATCTTTGGCAGTCTGGTGAAACCTATAGACACCTTCTCAAAATAATGTTTTTAAATGCATAAAATAAATACATGGGATTACAAAAGAAAACTATTTTACTAAAATGAAGTTATCAAAATGCTTAAAGTTACAAGTTCACAGGCCCTGAAATCTATCCACAGACTCTTAAGGGTGCATAGACCCAGGTTAAGAACCCTGCACTAAATTATACAATTAAATACAATTGAATGATGAAACACAGGTCAGAAAATGAGTCCTCTTAAAAGTTAGAAGGGAGAGAAATCAGTATTGGCTGGAGTAGGTGGGAGAGGCTTCACAGAGGAAGTAGGAATTTTAAGAGACTTTGAAAGATTGGAAGGAGAGCACAGAGATCAGCAGAATTAAGGAAAAAGGTGTTTCTCATTAATCCCATTCACCACCCCCCTTCTTTCTTTCCCTCTCCCTCTCTCGTTAGGAACGCCTCCTGGCATCTCTTAAACCTCAAAGTGTGAGAAATGCAAGAAACCTTCTAGATACTCACTCTTTTGGGCAACAGTTCATCCTGGGATAAGAAGCCTGGTTTGTGAAAATTAGGGTCATAGTCACCATACTGAAAATATAAACAAGACTCCAGTTAGCTTGAAGATCAATCAGTAAACATTTGTGAAGGACCTACTATGTTCCAGGCACTGTACTAAATGCTGGGATACAAAAAAAAAGGGCAAAAGACAGTCCTACCCTCAAGGAACTTACAATCTAATGGGGGAGACAACATGTAATTAGATGTATACACACAAGCCATAAGCAGGATAAGGAGGAAGTAATTAACTGAAGGAAGGCAGGGAAAGGTGTCCTGTAAAAGATGGGACTTAAAGGAAACCAAGGAAATCGGCAGACAGAGTTAAGAGCAGAGAACTCTCCAGGCTTGGGGGACAGGCAGAGAAAATGCCCCGAGCTCTGAGATAATGAGAATCGCTAACATTTACATCACACTTACTATGTGCTAAGCACTGCACAATTATCTCATTAGAGTCTCACAACAATCTGGATGGAAGGCGGGTGCTACTGTTATGCCCATTTTACAGATGAAAAAACTGAGGCCACCAGAGGTTAAGTGAATTGCCCAGAGTCACACAGCTAGGAAGGAGCAGAGGGAAAAAATGGATCTCCAGGTCTCTGGGACTGCAGGCCCATCATTCTACCTAGAACCAGACCTTCCTGGTTCCCAGACTAGCTCTCTAGTCCCTACTGAGGGGGTGAAGGGGACAGCACCCCCACGATCTGGAAAATTCACCTAAATTTCTTTGACCCTCTTTTCTTACCAGAGAAGTCTGAATTATTATGGTATTAAAAGAAAAAAAAATATGTTGATATTATACAATAACATATTTTATACATTTTTGAGTTTCTAAACTTTTTCTGTGTCATCTGCTGGCCTTCATGTCTGCGGGTTCCGCAAAGCTCCCCCAAAGTTCCCATGTAATTTCTTATGCCCCCCTGCAATATATGGAAACTTGATGGGAAAGGTCGTTTTGTTGAAGGAATAACGACTCCAACATGGCCTCTTTCTGTGATAGCCCTGCAGATATTTGAAACCCACTAGGTGGTGCCAGAGTGCATAGAGCACCTGGCACAGAGGCGAGAAGATTCACCTTCTGGAATTTAAATCCAACCTAGGACACTTGCTAGCTGTGTGATCCTGGACAAGTCACCTAACCCTGTCTGCCTCAGTCCTCTCATCTGCAAAATTTGCTGGAGAAGGAAATGGCAACCCATTCTAGTATCTTTGCCTAGAAAACGCTAAATGGGATCATGGAAAGTCAGATATGACTGAAAAAAAAAAAGATTGTATTTCATCCTCCCCAAGTAGGTTATTTACATAATTGCCTTGTTTCTTTAGAGTAAACATTCAGTGATGTATGTGTTTTTTTAATATCCAGTAAAAAGCAATATTCAACTTTTTTTACTGACATTAAACTTAAACTAAAAAAAAAAAAACAACTAAAAATAAAGACAAAAGTTCTGCACACTCACCTTAGCCTGGACAGCATATGAAGCCAACAAAACAGTGACCTCTGGAGAACAATAGATTTCTTCATCCAATATCTGTTTCTTCACCTAAGATATAATAACAATTATGCCTGATTCTAGTTGGTCCCATTAGGATTTGGCTAAAGGTACCAGTGGTCAAATAAATGCAAATGCACTCAGACCATGTCCCATTAGAAGCAGAATGAAAGTTTCTTTCCTATTCTTTTCATTTTTCTTTTGCAATCTTGTCATCATCCTCTACTTGTCCCTTTTTCTAGCCCCCACATCCCATCAGCTGCCCAGTAGAATCATTTCTACAACATCTACATCTCTTGTTTCCAGGTCCTTCTCTCATTTCCCAGAAACAATACCCTGGCCTTAGCTCTCCTCACTTCTCACCTGGATGACTGTAATAGCCCCCTAAGTGTTCTGCCTGTCTCCACTCTCTCTTCTCTGCTCCTCAAACACCCTCCACAGAGCAGCCAAACTGATGTCCCTAAAGCACAAGTCTGACCACGTCACTTGCCTGCTCCAGAAGCTTCAGGGGTTCCCTATTGCCAATAGGGGCAGATAAAACCTTTCTGCTGCATTCAAGCCCTTCACAGTCTGGCTCCCAACTTATGGCTCCCTGGTGATATGTTACTTCTTCTCACATACTCTACATTCCTGGCCTGTTCCTCATAGCCCACACCTCTGCCCTCTCTGTGCCTTCTATGTATTTCTTGCTTGTCATGACTGAAACACCTTCCTCTTAGAACTCTGAGCTTCCTCCTCCACCAAGTTTAAGGTCCCCCTCCTCCAAAAGGGCTTTCCTCATCCTGCCATGTTTTAGAGATCCATCCCCCTCATATGCCTAAATGCCTGACATTTAGATAGAGTTTGTATTCACTAATGAGTATCTATCCCTTTATATATTATATACACTAATAATCATTTAATATCATTTTGGGGGCCCCAACAAGACCCAAAGTCTAGACTGATCAAACAGACTGCTTCGCTTTGCTCTAAAAATACCCTTTCCTGTGTCAGTAACTTGAAAGACCAGATAAGGTCAACAATGGCTATTCTCCCTGTTTGTGACAGGATGCCTGAAATCAGAATGGTAGGATTTCTCATATCTCCCACATGGATGCCCCACAGGGGAGAAAACTCAGGGATCCAGGGACCCTAATTTCCAACTGACACTGCTTGCCAATTGTCTTGTCATTTTGTATTTAGGACTTACTCAAATAAGAAACTTCCTTTTCAGAAATATAAGGAGACCATAAGTCTGAGGGACACAGATATCCTGGGATTGTCCTATAACATATAAAAGAACTTTGTCATTCTTGTATCAGAACTTGGGTTCTGGCTCCTTGTACATACAAGTGTGCTAGCTTCATCGAGCTTTAAGGGAATAAACGTCCTAAGTGTGTATCACCTATAGCCTATCTGCCTCCTTTAATCAAACTTTCAGATTGATAATACTTCGTATATGGCCCATTCCTATGAGAACATAAGTGGTTTGAGAGCAGACTTCCAATTTTTGTCTTCGTATCCCTTTGTATATCTGGCACATTGCCTGGTACTTAGTAGGCCCTCAATAAGTATTTGTTGAATGACTTTTGAAAGAACGAATGAATGTCCCCAGTTGCTAGTACTCTTTTCTTCCTCTGACCTACCTGACAGACAGTACACTAGTTATAACCCACCACCCCATTAGCAGAGAAGCTCTTTGAAGGACTGTTTTTCTGTATCCCAGTTGAGTACAATGCTTCTCTCAGAGAAGGTCTTCAATCTGTCTAACTGAATTAGTAGAAATGAGAATAGAAATTCTTTGTGACCTAATTAGTCCCAATTAGATCACTTTTAAATCACTTGCATATTCTATTGAACACACCCTTCCCTAGAAAGCTTTTTCTATTGGGAAGTCCCCAACAGAAATGCTTTAATCTCTTTGGGAAGATGGGGAAGGGAAATCTGGGAGAGCACCAAAGACCTGGAAGTTTCTGAGAACCTGGGTCTTCCCTTATCTCCCTGCAATCACTCACTCTTTCCCACAAAGTTGCCTGTGGGCAACATATTCTATTGGGATGGAGGGAATGGGGGGGGAGGGGAGGGAGGAGAAAGGGAAGAATTATTTGCATATTGATGTGCTTGGAAAGTCCTAAAACTGTGCTCCCATTCACACAGTCTTTGTAACTGTTTTCCCATGTGTACATGTGAGCTCAAGCTTAGAAAGAGCAAAGACAGGTAAAGAAACTAAAGACCACAGAAACACTTAGGGCTGTATTTAGCTGTACTGAGGATGGAAGATGGGGTAGAACTGTGCACTAGGGTAGATAGAACCATCAATCAACAAACATTTATTAAGCACCTACTCGGTGCCAGACACTGGGTCAAGACCAAAATGCAACAGTCCCTGTGCTTGGCCAAACACAATCTTGGCAACTACGTACATCACTGTGACTAGCAAAATTTTCTGAAAGCTGCCTGGTTCTAGTTGGCTTAGTATGGCAGGATGAGCACAAGTGAGTAGAATTTATAAGACGGTATATGTCACCTAACATAAGGAAAAAATTCCCAATAATTAGCTACATGTCAAAATGGAATGGGTTACCAGGGAAAAGTAGAGAATTGCCAGACACAGGAGGTCTTAAAGAGGTTAAACAAGGAGGAATTGACTGATGCTTTAGACAAGCATTAGATTAGTTGACTTCTATGAACCTGGGTAAGCTAGATGTCAAACAGGAGATGGAAAATTAAGTATCGGCATCTTAGGTGTCAGTGAATTCAAATGAATGGGAATGGGTGAATTTAATTCAGGTGATCATTACATATGCTTCTAGGGGCAAGAATCCCTTAGAAGAAATGAAGAACCCCTCACAGTCAATAAAATGGTGAGAAAAACCATACTGGGGTATAACCTCAAAAATGACACAAGGATATCTGTTCAAATCCAAGGCAACCATTCAGCACCACAGTAATGCAAGTCTATGCTCTGATGCTGAAGAGACCAAAACTGATCAGTTCTATGAAGACCTGCAACATCTTCTAGAAGTAACACCAAAAAAAGATATTATATTCACCAAGGTGAACTGGAACACTAAAACATGAAATGAAAAGATAACAGACAAGTTTCACCTTGGAGTACAAAATGAAGCAGGGCAGAGACTAATAGAGTTTTCTCAATGTTTACCTGCTGCTCATAACTAGCAAGTTTCCACATCCCATAAGGCGACACTATATATGAACATCTCCTGATGGTCAATATAGAAAACAGATTGATTATAGACTTTGCAACCAAAGGTAGAGAAGATCTGTACAGTCAGTTAAAATATGACCTGGAGCTGACTGTGGCCCAGATTATGAGTTTCTTACTGAAAAATTCAGATTTAACTTAGGAAATACCATCAGACCACACAGGTATGACCTAAATTACCTCCCTTATGAATATGAAGTGGAAGTGATGAATAAATTTAAGGGATTAGATCTAATAGATAGAATTCCTGAAGAAGTATGGACAGAGGTTCACAATATGGTTCAGGAGGCAGCAACAAAAAACACTCAAAAGAAGAAGCAACAGTCAGAACAAAACATGGAATTATTAATTGGCTTAAGATTGAAAAAGGAGAGGGGTGGCTAGGTGGCGCAGTGAGTAGAGCACTGGCCCTGGAGTCAGGAGGACCTGAGTTGAAATCCGGCCTTAGACACTTAACACAAAAACTAGCCGTGTGACCTTGGGCAAGTCACTTAACCCCAATTGCCCTCCAAAAAAAACAAACAAAAAAAAAGATTGAAAAAAGAATATGACAAGGCTGCATGTTAATTTATATGCAGAGTACATCATGTCAAATGCCAGGTTAGACAAACTGAGGTTGCTGGGATAAATATTAACAATGTGAGATATGTAGATGATATCACTCTGATAGCAAAAAGTGAAGAATTAAGAAGCCTTGTGATGAAGGTGAAAGAAGAGAGTATAAAAGATGGTTTGAAGCTTAACTTAGGAAAAAAAAAACATCTAAGACCTTGACAACTGGTCCCATCACTTCCTGGCAAACAGAGAAAGAAGACGTGGAAGTTGTGTCAGATTTTATATTCTTGGGCTCCAAGATCATTGAAGACAGCAACTGCAGCCACAAAATTAAAAAACCACTTGCTCCTTGGAAGGAAAGCTATGCAAATCTGGACAGAAGACTAAAAAGCAGACACATCACCTTGCTGACAAAGGTCTGTATAGTCAAAGCCATGATTTTTCCAGCAGCTGTGAGAGCTGGACTATAAGGAAAGCTGAGCACCACAGAATCAATGACTTTGAATAGTGGTGCTGGAGAAGATCTTTGAGAGTCCCTTGGACAGCAAGGAGATCAAATCAGTCAATATTGAAAGAAATTAATTCAAACCATTCACTGGAAGGCCAAATACTGAAGTTAACACTTTAAAACTTTTGCTACATGATGAGAAGACGGGATTCATTGGAAAAGACCCTAACCTTGGGAAAGACTGAAGGTAAAAGGAAAAGGGGATGGCCAAGGATGAGATGGATGGATAGTGTCATGGAAACAACAAACATGAACTTGGACAGACTTCAAGAGAGTAGAGGATAGGAGGACCCAAAATGCTAGGGTCCATGGGATCACCAAGAATTGGACATGACTGAACAACAACCACAAAAGTCTTATCTGTCTCGGTCTCTACATATATAAAATTATTACGATAGCCCCTACTTCCCAGGGTTCTGGGGGGGATCAAATGAGATAATACTGCTTTACATTCTTAAATCCCTGTAAAAATGCTAGCTGCTGGCTTTAATGAATGGGTTTTATGACATCCATTCTGGCTTTTTAAGATCATTTCTGTTTATTTCCTCTTTTGGGATGATGTTCTAATAGGTGAGACTGCCATGTTCCAGAAAGATAAGTTGTCACTGGATCACAACTCAGATATTTGATGTATTTAGGACTTTTATGGATAAATGGAATTTAGCCCATCCATTCTACACAACCTGGGGCCCATTTCTCCATGTCCTCATCCTAAGAAAGTACTCTGGAGGGGCAGCTAGGTGGTGCAGTGAACAGAGCACTGGCACTAGAGTCATGAGGACCTGAGTTCAAATCTGACCTCAGACACTTAACACTTACTAGCCATGTGACCTTGGGCAAGTCACTTAACCCCAATTGCCCTACCTTTCTCCCTCCAAAAAAAAGGCAAAAAAAAAAAAAGAAAGTACTCTAGAGAATCTTACGATGACAAAGGATTGGCCATTCCACCCTCACTTACCCATTTTAGCCACCTCAGTGCCCCTGAGTCTAAATGAATGGCTTCCTGCCCTACCCACTCTACTCCCAAATCTCAGTGGATTTGAAGACCAAGTATTGGCTGAAAAGGAAATATGACTTTGGAGTCTAAGTGATCAAAAGCAAACAACTTTTTCAAACCTAACATCGTGAACACGGAAAGAATGTAAAAAACCCTTATGTTTTCTCTATTATCTCCCAGGACCTTATCTCAGCAGCAAGAGCAGATGTGTTCTCCTAAGACAAGGAGGAACCAAAAGGAAAGTCGACATAATTTAGGCACAGGAATCAGCAGGGTGACTCATGGCACTGTATTCATGAGAAGAGCATTCATCACTTGCCTCTTTCTAAACCTTAACTCTCGTGTGTCTTAGTTTTTAGACCATTATATGGGTAAATTTCTGGAAACCTTGCTAGCTCTCACCTCAGCCCATAGTGAGATGTCTCCCCAGATCTCTCCTTCAGACGTACAAAATGAGCAGCAGGAAAGACTAACGCCCAGTCTTAATGAGCTCTCATGTGGAAAAAGTGAGAAGCTTCAGGTCACACTTGGCTCTCCTTCCCAAAACACACCAGGACAGACGGAAGCCAGCCATGGAAGACTCATTTCTTTGCATTTCTGTTCCCAGATGAATCAAGTATATGGGTTTGATTTGAAACGCAGGTAAAGACACTGCTGAATTATTAAAACGGAAAAATAGAAAATATTTTGCTTTCCAAAGGAAAAAAAGTTTTTTAAATCTTCATAAAGATACAAAAGTTGTATTTTACCACAGAAAATGACTGAAAGCCATTGCTGAGTATGTTCGTTTGGACATAAATGCTGTGAATGCTCATTAATGGTCTTTCTATGGTGAAGACAGAAGCCACAAAAGCTTTGCAACATGGATCTGGCTCCTGTGGGACCCCCTCACCAGAAGCTGTCGAAACGTTGCCAGGATTTTTGAGGCGTAAAATGAAAATTTACTAACATCGAGTTGTCTGTACATGTTCTGCAATTAAGAATCAGGTGTGACCTTAAATGCTTTATCATCAGGGCCCTGTTGCAAGTTCAAATATGTTTTGGTCTCTAGCTTTCCTACTTTGGAATGAGGAGAATTTTGTTAATTACATCTCTAAACATTGAGGCCAGTTGGGGCAGGTTCAGAAGGAAAGAAAAGCTAAAAAGTTGGTTTTTGTTGTGTAACTTTGAGGAAAATGATGGTGCTTCTGTCATTTCAAGGCACCTTTGTCAAGCAACACTTTGAAGGCCCAAGGAAAAATCAACTATTTTAACTCTATAAATTTCCTGCCCAATAACACACAAAGGAATAATCAATTCAAATATTTAGTTTTAATCCTGCCCATGAAACTTTTCTTAAGGAAGTTAGGTGGCACAGTGGATGGAGTACTCGACCTGGAATCAGTAAGGACCTGAATTCAAATATGACTTCAAACACTAGCAGTGTGACCCTAGGCAAGTCACTTAACCCCATTTGCCTCAGTTTCCTCACCTGTAAAATGAGCTAGAGAAGGAAATGGCCAACCTCTCCAGTATCTTTGCCAAGAAAACCCCAAATGGGGTCATGAAGAGTCAGACATGACCGAACAACAACAAATGAAACTTTTTAGCTACATGACTATAGACAGAACCTCTCTGAGCTTCCACCTCTTCACCTCGAAAACAGGATAAGTGTGCTGTAGTACATGTGTATAAAGCACTTCCAAAACCTTAAAGTGCTAGCTAAACATTAGCAAAGGATATTTCATAACACAGTGGAAGAGAACTGAATCCTGGAGCTCGTTCACCGCTGGTCTGGAGATGAATTTTAAAAAATTAAATCTTTCAGGTCATAGCTCCACTCTAATTATTCTTCAAATCCAGCAGCAAAGAAGATAACACTTTGTTCACAAACTCTCTGAGCTTCCAAAACCACCAGAAAAACAAACCACAAAACCATTATTTATGAGAAATCAAGCAACTAAACTCTCGAGCTTATTGGTAGCTTATCATGATCTAAAGGAAATAAGCATTTATTAAGCACCTACTATGTACCTGGCACTATGGAAGCACTTTTGATAAATAGTTTATTTGATCTTCACAACAACCCTGGAAGCTAAATGATGTTATTACCCCCATTTTATAGATGAGGAAACTGAGGTAAACAGCACTTAAGCTAATGAATATCTGGGGCAAAATTTGAACTCAGGTCTTCCTGACTCCAGGTCAATATACCAACCACTATGCCACCTACAAACACTTAGACAAAGGAGAAGGGATTTTAGCTCTGAATATCACCTTCACAGTTCAATTTTTCCAATTATTCTAACTATATATATATATACTAAGTTTCCCTTTAGCATTTATACTAAAGAAAAGGAACGGTCCCTAGAAGAAATGATGGCCAGAGAGACCCAAATATCCATATGGCACAAAGATTTCCAAGTTCCTCCCTTCACAGTGACCCGGTGGTGCCAGTGGTGCTCTGTGAGTATTATCACCCCCATTTTGAAGATGATACCGTAAGTCTCAGAGAGATTAAAGGACTTCCCCACAGTCGCCCAGCTGAGTAGCATGGTTTCTCTCTTTTCTTTATCTACAAAACCATGCATCTTCTGAAGCATCTCAGAGTTGCAATCACCTCCCTCCTAGTACGACATTTGAGAGCAATGGCCCAATTCCCATACCACAAAGCCTGTCTGCAGTAAGCAACAAGAACATCTTGTTGCTGGTTATTTTCCACATAGCATACCTTAGGAAATGCCACTTGGCAAGACTGGCTTTCTCTGAGGTTAGAAGAGAATCCAGAGTCCTAAAAGACCCTCTTGCCCAAACGGAAACTCTAAAAACTTTCTACAATGTCAGCAGTCCAGTCCTAGATTTTCTCATCCTCCTTGATTCTGTCCCATGCCTCCATCCTCTTGTTTAGAGACAAAATGAAGCCCAGCCCTTCTTAAAGAACTTAACCTTTCTTTCAGCGCCACAATTTCCCTCTCTGTAAAAGAAAGACTTTGCTCTAGACCAACGGGATTTAACTTCCTTTGCGCCCTGAGTCCCTTTGGCATTTCCTAGGAAAGCCTAGGAGACCTTTCTCAGAATCATGTTTTTAAATTAATATACATAGGATCACAAAATAAATAGATTCTATTGAAATAGATATAATTTTCCCCCATCCAAGTTCCTGAATCTTCTGAGGGAGCCCTTAGGCTTCTGCACACCTCAGGTTAAGAACCCCTGTGCCAAATGATATCTATGGACCCTTCCAGCTGTCATCTCCTGGGATCATAGGAAGATAATCAAAGGAGTTAATTAGCATCAAAATGAAGGTGAGGAAAGCTGCCAAAAAGTAAGCATCCATTTGTAATGATATGAAAAAGAGGCAGAGGACAAATACTACTGTGTGATCCACAGCTAAGATTTTCCAGAGAATCCACTGAATCAATAAATTTATCAAGTTTTCAGTCTTTATGAGATCATGGAATCTCAGAGCTGGAAGGGACCTTGGAGACTGTCTCTCTAGACTTATTCCCACCCTCAGTGTTTCCAATAAAGGCTATACTTTTCTAAAAACAATGAGCCCTTAGGCTTCAGCCTTGGGTAACTCCCCACCTCAACGGAGTCCAATGCATGTGGCTCATACAAACTGTAGTATCGAGTGTCTGTCCAAACCAGAGTCCTCCTTGGAAAACGGGGTCCAATCACATGCTTTTATTTGCTAAGCAATAGAAATGGGACAGAAAAGGGAACCCTAAATCATAACTGGATGTTCTTTCTTTACAAAGAAAATAGTACTATCCATTCATGTGCTTAGAAAGCAAGAGAAATTCAGGCAGAATAATAATACTAATGGGTATGTAAACAGAGTAGCTACAGGTAACACTTCGTTCTCCTTACAAAACAGACAGGCAGAGGAAACCTAACTGATGCTATTACATGCACTTCAGAAGGAAAGGGAGTCAGCAAACTAAGGATTTCAAGAAAGAGTAATATTTTCATCAGCCCCCTGACCTGAAGAAAAAAAAGGTGCTGAGTGATTTCTTGAAGGAGTTCTTCTTCCACCTTCTCTGGATAAAACTTGGCCAAAAAATGGAATTTTATTGGATCTTCCTTGGGAATTTCTTGTTCCAAAACCTAGTTCCAAGCATGCAAACATAAAAAGAGGCAAAATGATTATTAGCAACTGCAGATAAAAGTCGGAATGCTAACAATGCCTATTTCAATGGTTACCACAAATGGAAGGAAACAGTATATGATAAATCAGTGACAAAAAAACTAATATATAGGAGGGATTTGTCCATAATTTCCCCTTGTGTGTAAAGTTTCATACTTCAAGGGAAACAAAATAATTTAGCATTTTATAATTAAGTATTTAGCATATATTCTTAGAGCTTACTTCAACTATTTTGAAGGATTATTTCTAATGTTGATCATTTAATTTTTAAAGAATATATAGGATTCACTATCATTTCCATTCTTGGATACTGTCACATGTATTGTCATGAACAACACTTTTAACTGCCCTAGAGTCGTTGTCATGTACAAACAAAATACCATGTATTACCATCAATTACATGTTTTCCAAAACAATTCACTAGATTATGGAGCTGGTAGGTTAGGGTTTTCCTCACCTTTTTTTCCATCTTTAACCAGGCACAGACTCCCTTAATGGTATACTGCAGGCCAAAGAACCAGGTTTCCCGGAGCCCTAGAGTTCGGCACACCAGATCAAACAAATCTTTCCCCTTCCATTTCATCTGAAACAATGAGACTATGACTCAATCCCCATGAAGTGCAGGGACTTCTTTCAGCAATCTGCCTGTTTGTTCCCACACCAGTGCAGCTTCTAGATAGTGTTCTACTGGCCAAACAAAGCCTTGAATCAAGAAACTCCTCGTTATTGTTGGCATTTCACTGAACCTTTCCTCTTCCGTACTGCCCTCTGCTCTGAGGCTAGAACCAGGAAATCACTAAGTGTAGGGACTTGGCCTTATGGATTCAGGGCACTGGGAAACAAGGTGAGACACCCCCACATGGGAGAGGTGCTGAAATCCCTCTTTCCACTTCTCAGAATGGGGTATTCTGCTTTTACTATTCCCTGTCTGATCAGAGACTTGCACCTCACCCTAGGGTACCAAAATTTGTGTATCACTGATCTAAGAAATTCTTAGTACTTTAGTGTTAGCAAATTATCAGCTCAGGCTTGAAGGAAGAATAAGCCTTTAACAAAACCTGGATCATTATCAGATTCATGCTCTTACTTTCTCCAGTATTTGAGGAAGGTCAGTAAGGGGCACTAGGCCAGTAAAATAACCCATGTGCCGCTGGTCATCACAGAGGTCCTGGAAACCAAAAAAGACTTTCTCCTCGAGGGCTTGGTGTGAGCTTGCCCTGCTGACGCACGTCTGCTTCTGGTTTATAACTGGGTGTAAAGACAGTGCCTGGCACTGTGGACACACTCACCCAGGATTCCAGTGGTGAAAGATTTCAAGTCTAAATAACAAATGGCTAATTCGTTTAGTGAACAGAAGACTAAAAAAATCAACTAAGCCTATTAATGAAAACACACAATTTTCTTACTTTCCTCCACCTTCCTCTGCTCCTGGTGCTTATCAGATACATTCCACAGAAACTACACTGGACAAAGCCAAGAATCCTTTTTCCCTAAGTGATTTATAAAACCAGGAGTTCAATAATACATCACCATGTCTCTTACCTCACAGCTGAATTCCATCTCGGCATCCATTGTGATCACTTTGACTTTGAAAGTCTTTGGCTGCTTTTTCTTCAACCCCCTGATAGACATATTTTTTAAAATAATGACCTTCCAGTCGATAGATTAACCTAATATTGAACAAGAATAAAAGAGTCATCTTTCCAGATTAAGGAATCATTTCTAAAATTATATTTCATAAAATGAAAATGAGGCAAATAGAAAATGAGTCTTCTCCGAAACAGCTTTTCAGAATGGAGTTTTATCTCTTTATTTTACACATGAAAATTGTGTTTTCATTCAGAAGCCAAACCAAAGCCATGGTCCTGTTACCTAAATGGTTGCTACTGACAAATATGAAATTTGAAAATTGACAAGTAAGAAATTTTAATTTAATTATTAAATTTAACTTAAGTAATAATTCTCATATTACTCACTTTAGTTCAAAATATATTTTCCATAATCTTGACCATATCTCTGGTGTAGACCTCTGGTGTCTGAGTTCTACCTCAGTGCATCTGAGGTTTCACAATCCACCTTTTTTTGCCACATTTCTCTGCCCAGTCTCTAAGGGACAGGGGTCTTAAATGCTGAAAAGACTGAGCCTTTTCATGTTTTGGTGAAAGAGAAGATAAAGTTTCTAGGTTCAATTTGCAGCTTTCTTAATTAATCTTTCTTATTTTTTTTCTTTTTCCTCCATAACCACTGGCACTTTTTTTTTTTCATTTGGCCTGTCCAGACCTCCTTAAAGATCTTAGCCTGAATTACTTGATCTTCAAAAAAATATAATTTGGTATAACCTAAAAGTTGTACTTGATATAGATAAAATGATAAAAGTAAGCTTAACTATCCAATGGCTGATAGCAGTTAGTCTCGGTTATTAAGTAAAAATGAATTTTCACAGGAGCAAATCTGCACTTCGATTGCTTTCATTCACTTTTTTTTTTTTTGCTTTTTGGAGGGCAGTTGGGGTTAAGTGACTTGCCCACAGTCACATGGCTAGTAAGTATGTCAAGTGTCTGAGGTCGGATTTGAACTCAGGCCCCACCAGTGCTCTATTCACTGTGCCACCTAGCCACCCTGCTTTCATTCACTTTCAATCAAGTTCCTCTGGGTCTGTGTGTGTCTGTCTATGTGTGTGTGTGTGTGTGTGTGTGTGTTGTCTGATACCAGGCTCTGGAAGTTTACAGAGCTTCATCACCAGGATGGGAGAAAACCATCTCCTAAATCACAGAAGGATGGTGGGATGCATTAGCAAAGGGAGGAGCCAAATGCCAACAGTCATAAATAGGTCCTTTGAAAACTGAAAAGTATTCAGTTATAAATTACCTTATTTAATTATCTGCAGTCTTTATCACTTTGTGTTTTTGCAGATGTTTTAAATAATTGTAGTCGCTGCTATTTGCAGTAACCTGGTGAATTTAAAAAGAGGCAGCTTGTGGCTCAGTAGATAAAGGAACAATGGATCCTGGAGTCAGGAAGACCTGAGTTCAAATACAGCCTTAGACACTTCCTAGCTGTGTGACCCTGGGCAAGTCACTTTACCTCTTGATTGTCTGACTAAAGGATTCACTAGATTGACTAGAGAAGGATGGCAAACCAAGCCAATATCTTTGCCAAGAAAATCCCATAGACAATTGGTCACACAGACTTGGACACAACTGAACAACAATGATGAATTTAATATCATTGGAGTAACATGTCACTTGGCCCCAAGGTTGGCCAGCAACCTCTACGATTCAGGATATCATCAGTAACCTGGAAATAAGTGAAGGAGGCCTCCAAGCAGCCAAAATAGATGTCAGAAAGTCCATGCTCTAAAGGTTAAACTCACAATGAAGCTACTCAAACAAGCCCCACCCCCACCTCCACCGCTACCACTCAGAGTCTACTTGCTTCTATTTTAAACACAATTCTTTTTTTTTTTTTTTGCTTTTTGGAAGGCAATTGGGGTTAAGTAACAAGGCCCAAGGTTACACAGCTAGTGTTTTTGTGTGGGTGTTAAGTGTCTGAGGCCAAAACTGAACTCAGGTCCTCCTGACTCCGGGGCCTACGCTCTACTCACTGCACCACCTCGCCGCCACCACAATTCTTTTTTTTTTAATGTACTGATATGATTTTGTCATCACTTTCATTTCTGAGTATATTCTACTCTGCTCCCCTCCCAAGTGAATTATTCCTTCTTAACAAAATAAAAAAGAAAGAGAAAAAAAGCAGCTCAGTTAAACAAACCACCATATCAGTGGACTTTATTGTAAATGTATTCATTATCCAACATTTAGAATCTTCTGCCTCAGAACAGGGAAAAGAAAGATGCATTTTCTCAACCCTTCCATAGACCAAGCGTGGTGCTTAGACCCAGCTTTAATGGGACTTCCTATCTGGTCTCCCAAATCATGAATCAGGAGCAGTAAACTAGAAGTCAAACAATGGAAAGAGTACTGGCTCTGGAGTCCAAAGACCTGGGTTCAAATTCTGTCCCTGACACTTTAGTGCCTGTGTGACCTTAAGTAAATCACTTGGGCCTCTCTTTGCTCTTCTGTAACATGGCTCTATGGCTTTTGGGGTCCCTTCCAGTTCTAAATCCAAGAACCTAAGAGTCTAGGAACAGCAACAGCCAAGAACTGGGACTTGAGTTGGAAGAGACAGCTAACAGCAAGGGGAGGAGCCTGAGAACCTGAAAAAAGTAGACTGGAGGACTTAGAAAAGTGGTCACCTTGGGCAATGCATTAACACAGGACCACTCAGCCCCAATGCAACAAGGGACCGTGGACACACAAACTAGTCTTCAAGCAGTTAACTTCTCTACACTAACTTCTGGTTATCAGGGAGAGAGTATGGACTTAGAATCAGGGTTCAAATCTCATCCCTGCTTCCAGGGAAAAGGAGGGGAAGGAGATGCCAAAACTTGGTTCCTTGGGTTGGTCCATGGGACCAAGGCTTGAGTTGTTGCTATGGCTTCCAGGACATTAAAAAGTCCGGTCTAAGAGGAGCTAATGTCCCTCAGACTTAAAAATTCCACTCCCCAGCAAGTCATCACAGTCAGCAGACCATATACATTTCCATATGGAGATAAGGGAGAGCTTTGTCTACTTAAACTGGAGCTATATCCTTAACCACTGTCTTTTCCATGCTATTGCTAAGTAAACTTGTTTATTGCAAAAATTTCACTTCAGATCCTATCAGTGTAAAAATGGTCAAGCCACTTGGTTCTTCCACATACCTTAAAAACTCAAAGACATTTAAAACTGGGGAGGATTTCAATGCTCTCATTTTACAGCAGAGGGAACCCAGGCTCTGTGACTTGCCCAAGGTCACACAGCTAGTTACAGAGCAGGATATGGACAGCGGGAGCTGATTCCCAGCTTAACAATCTCCTGCTATGCCACATTGTATCCTTCTACATTGTCACTGTTACTGATAACTCACAAAATCCTAAGTCAAGAAATCACGTTCAGTATGTTCTGTTCACAAAAGTAATATGTAGCATATTTTAGAAATATTTCTCTCTTAAATAACTTTTTTTAAAAAAGTTTGTGTTTAAAAGGATAGCAGTATTTAACTATTTGGAAATTTTATTCTTGTAAAAACTACATAATGAGGCATTATTGTGCTACTGTCAACTTCACTTCCAGAATGACAAAATTGAGACACTGAGGCAGAGAATGTCAGCTGCCCAGGGTTAAACACAGATAAGGAGAACACAGAGTTGCTTGGAAAAGATGTTACCCTTTCCTTGCCCACCGAGTCATTCTGTATCCTGCTGAAACTACAAGTTCTCACTTTCTGTACAGCATTAACAGAGTTCTATTTTAATTTAAAACAGTAAAAAGACAAACCCCTGATTGCCCAGGACTATATTAAAATGTTACAATTCTAGTTGTTCATTAAAAATGTGGACTAAGACACTTCGTTATTGGATTCTTCTAGTTTTTTTCATTTTGATAATCTTATGAATATCCCCATTAGAAATATAGTTTTACATGTATTTGCTAGGCAAATTTTACTAAGAGCTAGGGGCTGGGAACAAAATGAAAGAGAAACAGGCACCACAAACTGCTTCCTTTGTTCTTTTAACTCATATTTAGAATTCATTGATGAATTGGGGAAAAGTGAAAGGTAGGAACTTTCTGATGATCATCCTGGGACTTTGAAACATAACCATGGTGGAAACTTACCAAACCAAAGCCAAGACTATAGACCATCTGAATTAATTCTTAAAGCAACTCGCTGTCATGAAAAATCTCTATAACTCTATAACATTTCTTTCACTGCTCACAAAATTATGTGGGACAGCAAGACAGGGGAATGGAGTGCTCTAGTCCAATATAATATCATTTCCCACAGCTTTTTCTTTTTTTAATTAATTTTTATGTTTATTTTTAGTTTACATCATTCATTTCCACAAGATTTTGGGTTACACATTTTCTCCCTGTCCCTCCCCTACCCACTACCCCAAACCAGTGATCCCACTGTATACCCCCTCCCCCACTTCTTCTAACTACTACTTCAGGTCTAATTGACTTCTGAGAGAAAAAGGAAAATAAAAGCAATCAATAACTACTGTCATTGATTCATTCCAGTTATTACAAATACAGAAGGGACTGGAGTTTGGACTTTTCTAATAGTTGCAATAGATTTTTTTATAAAATAGATTTGCAATAGAGGTTTACTCTATGTAAAGGTTTTCCCATTCTCCCCCACCCCCCAAAAAAATATTTATTAAAGGTTGTTCCCTCCCAGAGCTACAAAACGAGTGAATTAATTAGTGTTTACAATGTGATCTGAAAGCCTGAGAGGAGTGCTAATGAAAAGCTAAGCCCAAGAATGTGTATCTGTAGGGCACTTGTGCATAATAAAGTACAGGAAGAGATAGATAATCTGCTCTCCAGAGAGAGAAACTAAAATCAGACACCTAGAAATTATACTGTTCTAAATAACATTAAGGCTAAAGCCACCTTTCTACCTACTTTTCCTCACTGATCTTCCGGCTCTCCCTTTAGGTGCCTGGAGCTCACATAGGGCCTCACTTGAGGACCTGGAGAGCCACATGAGGCCGCAGGCTCCCCACCCCTAACCGATGCACAATTAGCTTCAGACGTCGCTCCAGTACCGTATAACCTGAAGAGATTTCGCCTGCTCCATAGGGAACCCCCCCCCCCCCCAACAGCACTGACAACAATTTCCATTTCCAATTCCATTGCCTGGGCTTTTCCCAGCAAGCCTCTCCATGCAGCCACGGGGGCTAAAAAGAGCACACGAGCTAATCGTTGACATTTCCTTCTCGTTTCTTCGGCAGCCTCCGAAGTCGGAGCCCCAGCAAACGCTCCCTCCAGGAGGCGGCTCTCAAATCGCGGCCAGTCAAGAAGGATTTTCTTACCTTGAGAGCAAACTCACGAAAGTCTAAATTCCCCCAGCAGAGTCAGCTGCCTGCTTCTTCTGGGAAGCAGGACAGAAGGAGAAGATGCTGCGGGAGCCCCGAGCGCCATATCTTGGGCCAGACATCCAGAATGCTGCCACAGGCAGCCTCCCAGGCTCCTGCCACACAGCCAAGTGGAAGAGGAGCTTTTCTAAGTTTCCCCCTGCTTGGTTTCCTGGGAGGAACAGCCGCTTAGCGCCCTCTGACAAAGCCTAGAGCTGCTTGAGCAGGTAAACAGGAGGGAGGTGAATTAACTCCTTCCTGGTTTGAGGAAGGTGTGCTGATGCTTAGAAACAAACCGGCCCAGAAGTCCCACTGACAGCTGCACCTGCCCAGCGGACCCCAAGCCTGCCAGGGCAGGAGCCGAAGTGACAGTGGATTCACAGAAAGCAAAGCACTGGCTTTAAAACAAAACAAACAAACACCCCAGGGATAATCGAGGCCACTGATGGGTAGGTAAAGAAGAGTCTCAGAAAAACTAAACATGGAAACAACAAAAACTCTGGTGCCTATGGCCCTGTGGATAATGAGGGGGATTAAATGTTAAATCAACAGGTTGAGATTCATTTATTTCCCTTAGCTTTTAGGACAAAAAGGTGTAAATAGGCAGCCAAGTGGCACAATGAATAGAGCCCTGGGACCTGGAGTCAAGAGAAGCGGAATTCAAATCCAACCTCAGACACTTAGGATCTGTGTGACTTTGGGTAAGTCACTTAACCCTGTTCACCATCTGTAAAATGAGTTGAAAAAGGAAAGGGCAAAGCACTCCAGTATCTTTACCAAGAAAACCCCAAACGGGGTCAAGAAGAGTGGGACATGACTAAACAACAACAAAAAATGGGAATGATAACAGCACCTGCCTCCCAGGGTTATTGTGAACAACAAATGACATAATATTTACAAAGGATTCTGCAAACCTTAACAGGCTATGTAAATAATCACTACCATTATTGGCAAAGACCTGAGAGAGCCTCTAGTCCAAGAGTTCCTAACCTTGTTTGAGTTACGGACCTCTAGGTGGTCTGGGAAGGATCCCTTCTCAGAATAGTTATTCAAATGCATAAAATAAAGTTACAAAGAAACCAACTATAATAAACCATTTTATTTTTTTTGTTAGTTCATGGACCCCAAGTTAAGGACACTGGATCTAGAACAACAATCTCATTTAACAAATGAAGAAACTAAGGCCCAAAAAAGTTTTGAAGCTTGCCCCAAGGATTCTGAAGGGAATAACATGGATAATAATATTTAGATTAACAAATAAGTAACAGAGGCAAGCTCTGAACCACTGCCCTTTGGCTCCAATGAGGGCCCTCAAGAGCTGTCACCCTGCCCCAAAGATCTCAGGAAGGGCTCCCTGACTCCAGCTCTAGTGCTCTATCCACCCAACCATCCGGCTGCCTCGTAAAGGAAGCTGACAGTCAATTAATGGTACCTGTATAAGAACCAAATATATACTCAGGATCTTACAATTTAGAACTAGAAGGAACCTTATAGATCATCTAACTTCTCTGCCTCATTTTATAGATGAGGAAACTGAGACTGACCCAGGTAGTAATGAGCAGGGTCAGCCCTTCATCACCATTCTCCAAGCCCAAACCTCGTATTTTTTCTGCTGTACTGCAAACTCCTTGCTGACTGGGGTGATGCTGAATGTGGGCTTGAAGAGACAGGCAGAGTTTGGACAGATGGACAGTAGAAAGAAAAAGGACATTCCAGGGGGAGTGAACAGCATGAAAACACAGGCTATTAGTTTGGTTATGTTTTTCAGGGAACAGTTTTGAGCATAACTTAACTGAAAGGCTGGGTACCCTAAGAGGGGAAATAGGAACTAAGCCCAGAAAGATCAGCTCAGGCCAAAGTATGGAGAGCCTTGACTGCCATGCCGCACACTTTGGCTTTTATTTTCTAAGCAATGGGAAGCCACAGAGGATTTTTAAGCAGAGGAATTATATGGTCAGAGATAGGCTTTGAAGGCAATAGTTAAGTCTTTATACTTCTATATCCCAGCATTCATTGTGGCATTAAATAAATAAATCCTTATAAATCTGTTTATTGATTATATGTTTCAGCAGAGTTGATTTTCTTCTCTCATATACTCCTGCCTTAGCCCAGTGCCTGGCATATATAGCAATAATAAATGTGTTGACTTGACTTGACTATCTTTTGGAAAATATATTTAAAAAAAACTCTTTGTAGTCTTAAATTCAAAGTTATACTCAAACTTTATTAATATATACACATACATATCGACATATTGATACAGATAAATATATGTAGAAAGATCTAAATAGAAATATCCAAAAGGGAGAGGGAGAGAGAGACAGAGAGAGAGAGAGAGAGAGAGAGAGAGAGAGATGTTTGAGGAGGTCAGAAGGAGAAAAAGCATTCAATAGCAAAGCGTGAAAAATGAAAGAAATGGCCTAGTTAAGTCCAAAACAAGAGGAAGCAAGGTTAATGCTGACCAGAGACTAAGGAGGATGCAGGCACAGAGATTCTGAGAAGGTATCACACAATCATCTGGTCATTGTTGGCAATGCAGGAGGGTGTTAAACCAAATGTCTCAATTCCAAAGCTAGTGGTCTTTCAACAACACCAGAAGCCATTCTTATTCCAGTAGACTTTGGAGCAAATTATATCAAACACTTCTGCAACTCTTTGGGCCCAAGCTTCTCCATCTGCAAAATGAAAGGGTTGGGCTGGATGCTCTTAGTAAGAACTTAATAAATACTTCTTGATTGATTGATTGAAGGTCCTTCGATCCTATGAAGTAGACTGAAGTCATACTTCATTAACATTCACAGATAACCTAAATGTGCTAGGTCTGGAATCAGGAAGAACTGAGTCCAAATCTAGCATCACACATTTTGAGCTATGTGACCCTGGGCAAATTATCTTAACTGTGTATGCCTCGGTTTCCCCAACTATAAAATGTGGATAATTTCACTTACCTCCCAGGGTTGTTGTGAACATCAGTATTTGTAAAGCACTTAGCACAGTGCCTGACACAGTATAAAGCACTTAGCACAGTGCCTGACACAGTAGGTGCTTAATAAATGCTTTTTCCTTCCTTTTTCTGCACTGGACATTCCAAATTGTGATTGGGTTTCTGGACTGAAGGGAAGTATTCTGAGCTATCCCTCCCACCCAATTTAGTGGGTATATTTTTTGTATATGATCTTTAAAGGAATCTACCATCCACTTTTTGGATTAAAAGGCTAGGACCCTAAAACAATGAGAAAAGCTACAAAGAATAAACAGATTGCTTCATATTTTTGAAGTTACTTATACTATTAGTGTTAGGGAGGAAAAAACATGCCACATTACTTGAATAAACACACTGAAACTTTGTTCAGGTGAGGGTTAAATACAATTTGCCAAAGTCCCAAGTACAGTCTTTTGAGATGATATGTGTCTTAGTTCTGTGAATCGCTCCATCTGCATGTGATTTTTTTTTTGGAGGGAAGAAGGCAAGGTAATTGGGGTTAAGTGACTTGCCCAAGGTGACACAGCTAGTGTGTCAAGTCTCTGAGGCTGGGTTGGAACTCAAGTCTTCCTGACTCCTGGGCTGGTGTTCTATTCATTGAGCCACCTAGTTGCCCCATGTGATCTTAATAAAACATTATTCAAAGATCATAAAAGAAATAGTTTAGATATTTGTAATACAATTTGTATACATATATGTGCTAGCTAAAAATAATACACATGTATGGATGGATGTTTATATATGTATGTTTACATGTTGTCTCTATTAGATTGTAAGCTCCTGGAGGACAGGAACTATTTTTTGCTTAATTTGTATCCCCAGCACTTAGCATAGCACCTGACATAACCTAGGCACTTATGTTTATTGAATGAATGAATGCATATCCAAAACAAACCTCTAGAGTGTATAGACTCATTTTTATCTTTGATTCCTCAGCATCAAGTCTACTAAGCAGTACAGTACTTGTTTGATGTCTGTTGAATTGAATTGTATTTCCAGTCTCCAGGAAACTTAGTACATCAGAAATAGTAATAGATTCCTGGGTTTGAATCCAGTCTGACACTAACTTTATGACCCTGGACAAGTGACTGTAATTCTCTGGGCCTCTGAATTTTCATCTGTAAAATAGGGTTTATAAAACTGGAATAGGCTACCTCATGTGGTTGTGATGGATGTTAAGCCATCATCTTTTAGTGTTGAAACTCTAAAACCTTAAGACCCCATTAGTTTTCTCTACTTACAGTTCTGCCCAGAGATGATGTAGAAGTGACAGAGAACCATCATAGGTATGGGTTCCTTGTGATGGGCATGGAGGAGATGGGAAATAAATTTTAACTAGCCCTGTGATGGTGGCTAAGGCACAGGAACAAAGATTTAGGGAAAGGTTGGTAAAATTCCCATATTTTACAGTGGAGGAAAAGGAAACCCAGAGAGGCAAATCTACTTTTCCAAGGTCACACAGTGCAAAGTGGCAGGGCCAGGATTCAGAGCCGGGCCACTTTCTTCCATTGCACCACACCACCTCCCCTCACCTCTAAAAGCCTCAGTTTTAGAGGTGTCTGCAGGAAATCTCTTTGCAAAGCTTAAAGCGCCCTACACGTGCCGGACGCTACTGTTGTAGTTGAAGTTATCGCCCCCGAGTCTGAGGGTGACTCCGCTCCACACGCGCTGAGGGAGACTAGCTCCCCAAGGCCCTCCGCAGTGGCTGGGATCTAAGAAGGGGTAGTGTCACGACTAAGGCAGCTTCGGTACGGACAGCTCCCAGGGGCAGCCACAACGGGTGGCGAGAGACCACGGAAAGACTCGCACACACAGGTCCGAAGAGCTTCGACTCAAACTCAAGCTCTCAGAACACAACTGACCCGCCGTCACTTCCGCTCGCGCGGCCTTCAGACTCCCTCGGGTCTTTTGATTGGGAGAGAAGGGAAAGGGGGCGGGGAGATGTCAGGCCACGCCCCCAAAGGGGTGCTGCGTGTCCTTGCAGCGCACAAGGAAGGCGGGACCTCCAGACACGCGGAGGCCGAGCTCCGCCCCAATAGGCTTGACGTCACCACGTTTCCCCAGCCGGGGCGCGCCGGCGCGCGGTCTGAGTTCAGAGGTCAGGTCTCGGGCTGGAGGAGAGGGAACGTTCCCGGGGTAGATAGTGGATGCGCCGCCCTCGAACGCTGGGACGTGTTTCCTTCGGGTACGAGCCGTCTGGGGCCCCGCGGAGAGGCGGGAGGGCGTCGGGCCGAGCGGCGCGGGGGCGACCGCGCGCGGGAGGCACGAGGAAGCCGCGGGCCTGGGTGTGAGTCCTGACCCCGCGTCTCCGAGGCCCGAGCCCCAGGCGGGAGGAGCAGGGCGACCCCCGGGAGGCTCCAAGCCAGAGGGCAGCCCGGCCCGGTCGGAGACCCGGCGTGCGGCCTAGGCTGCACCGAGCTGGGAGGGACCCCCAGGCCTCCTCCCCCGCCACAACGGAGGAAACTGAGGCCCGGGCCTGGACGGCAGGAGGTCTGTGATCCCCGGGGGGCGGGCGTCTAGCCCATCCCCCTGTCACCCTCCCCTCCCCTCGCTGAGTCACCCCCTGCGGTGCCCGGCGCCTCCCGCAGCGAACGCCAAAGGCCGCTCTCAGAGTGTCTGCCCTTGAGGCCCCGCCCCTCCATCCCCTCTCCCAGGCCGGCCCCGCCCCCCGGGCTGCCCAAAGTTTGTCGGAAACCCCTCCGACCCCCTTAGACTGAGCTCATGGAGGGCAGAGACGAGCGCAGTGCTTGGCTCTGTATGTGTTAACTGACTGACCTTGAGCTAGTCACTAAACCTCCCTCAGTTTCCCTTTCCGTAAAATTCGGAGTTCAGTGGCTCCTTCCAGCTGCACTGTAGACGCCCTTTCAGTTCTGTATCTGTGGTCCAGTGACTATCATCAGATGCCAAGGAGAAGAGGGAAAGCCAAGAGCAAGCCTATACTTACTCCCTTTAGGCCTCAGATTCATAGATGTGCAGGCTTGTCATATTTTGATAACTGTTTCAATATAATTCTTTTCTTCCGTGATCCTACTGTGTTTGATTTTGTGCCTTATAAAATAGTATTAGAATTCTAGGTGGCATAGTAGATAAGAGTGCCAGACCTGGAGTGATGAAGACTCTTCTTCCTCAGGTCAAATCTGGCCTCGGATACTTATTAGCTATGTGACCCTGAGCAAGTCACTTCACTCTCTTTGCCTCAGTTTATTCATCTTTAAAAATGAGGTGGAGAAGGAAATGGCAAATCAATCCAGTGTCTTTGCCAAAAAAAAACCCAAATGGGGTCAGAAAGGACGGAAACAACTTAACACTTAGAATAAGGGGATCCACAAATTTTACCCGATTACCAAAGGGATCCATGACACAAAATGGGTTAATGTCCCCTAATCCAGGCCAGCCCCAGTCATTGGTAAAACCTGGTCTCAAACCCTCCTCTCTCCTCTGTACTTGGGTGTTATTCCCAGGTTGCAGAAACAGTGGAGGGCTTGTCTACATTCAACTCCCAACTTCTCCTTGGGTGAGAGTGAAAAGTAGGAAGCAAGTTAAGAAACTTGGCCAAACCTCTCTAGTGTCCAGGACACTAGAGCATAGTCCTCTAGACAGAAGGAAATGCACTTATGTCAGCTGTCATAACCACCAACTGGACTGATTTTTAAACTTTGAAATTCCTTTCTCAGGTGGCGCGAACTACAAAATGTCAGTTGTTCGTTCTACTGTCCACGCCAAATGGATCGTGGGGAAGGTGGTTGGGACAGCGATGCAGCGAACTGCCAAAGTGCAAGTAAACAGGCTTGTTCTGGACCCCTACTTACTCAAGGTAGCTCTTCATTATCATCATCAAACTTGATTTATGAAACACAAGACAGGCATTCACAAGGGACAGATTGGTCCTTAACTCTCCTTCAAAGATGAGCCAAGTCATTTTCATGTTTGAAGAATCATTATTGGCTATGTTCACTCAAATCTAGCCTTGTTTTACAAATATTTTTTTCATAAATTACATGCCAGTCTCCATGTGAACACTTTTTAAATTCTATCTACTTTAACAGGCTAACAATTTACATTTTACTCTCTTAGTCTCTAATCTTTAACCAATCAGTTCTGTTTGTGTGTATAATTTAATTATCTGGTCATACTCAGTGTTGTTCAGTTGTGTCCATCTTGGAGTTTTCGTGAGGTTTTGTTGGAGTGACTTGCCATTTCCTTCTCTAGCTCATTTTACAGATGAGGAAACTGAGGCAAACAGGATGTAGTAGTTCCCCCAGGGTCACCCAGCTGGGAAGTGTCCATGACCCGATTTGAACTTAGGAAGATGAGTCTTCCTGACTCCAGACCCCTCATTCAGCTTGCTTCGTTATGTTACTTTGCTATAGTGTTTCATTACATTGATGACCCTCCTTTCATTCAGCCATCCTCCAGGTGATATTCAGTAATGATAGCTTAACAGTTATATGGTGCTTACCATGGGCCAGGCACTGTGCTGAGCTCTTCCCAAGTAGCATCTCTTTTGATCCTTCACAACAAGCCCAGCATGACAGAAGGTGCTGTTATTATCCCCACTTTACTGATGAGGAAACTGAGACAAGCAGGTGAAGTGACTTGCCCAGGGTCACACATCGAGTAACTGAGACCACATTAGATCTCAGGTCTTCCTGACTTGTAAGTTGTTCACTATTTTTCATTTTAGCAAACAGTGCAGCTGAAAGTATTTACAAAGTCCAAATGGTGTTGACTGGTGATCATAAAGAAAGGTCTACGTGCTGGGTTCCGCTTCCCCCTTGGATGCTGGCTTGCCCGCATAGACAAGTCTCTCCACTCCTCTTAGCCTCAGTGTCCCTGTCTATGAAGTGAGGCCAGGAATATTTGGAGGAGGATTGTGGGATGCAAATGAGAGGTGTGTGGAAAGCACTTTACTCCCTGAGTCTCATGGATTTACTACATCCTGAGAGTCTTATCCCAGGAGCGGATTCCTAGCTCAGAATGTCATCAGAGAAAATGGCAGAATTGTTCGATTTTACTATTAGGTTATGAAGACAAATGGTTTAACTATAAGCTTCACCTTCTGCTTCTCTCACCAGTACTTTAATAAGCGCAAAACATACTTTGCTCATGACGTTTTGGAACAGTGCACAGTCGGAGACATTGTGCTCCTCAAAGCATTGCCAGTGCCAAGAACCAAGCATGTGAAACACGAATTGGCCGAGATCATCTTCAAAGTTGGGAGAGTCATCGACCCAATTACTGGGAAACCCTGTGCAGGCACCACGTACCTGGAAAGCCCAACAAGCTCTGAGACTGCCCCCCAGACCCCAGTCTGAAAGAGCCAGATCTTCCCTCTGCATAGCTGCAGGGAGCCCTGAAGAAGCCAGCCAGGGGACGAACCAGACACACTGGTGGGAGGAGAGGCTGTAAAGGTTTCAATTCCAGCTGTCCTACTTCTGTAGATGAAACAATAAGTAAGAGACTCTGAAGAAGGTCATTTTTCCCCAGCAATAATGACTGTTTCAAATTACATTATCGGAATGAAATGTAAATATGACTTTATCAGAATCTCTGAGCTTATAGCAACAGGCTGCATTGACTAAACTGATCATTTTGGAAAACAGGATTGACAATCCACAGAATTTAAAATAATTTAGGAGCTGGGAGCGGAGGGAGTACGAACATGTTTGTAAATACTTATCCTTTTTTAATAGTAAAATATTGGAAATAAGTACCTTAACTGAATTTTATTTTTAATGGTGTGTATTCTATTTTTCTCTCACCTCTAATACTAAAGGGAAAGAAAATAATCTCATGGCCATATTTATTTACATAGATTAAGCTGAATTAGTAAAAACCTTTTAAAGACTTGAACCCTTCCAACACTTTTTATTTCCAAGAACCAAAATGTTAGTTCCTTTATATAAGCCTACCTAAAATGAGGCTTCCCTTTTAGTAGTAAAATCATAGCTAGGATTTGTTTTCAGACCAAGTAGCTAAGGGTTGTTTTCAATGAGGAGCCCTCTGGATAGGATGGTTGGGGGAGGCGCACACACAGTGTGTGCCTGTGCCCATTATGGGTGAGCCCCTCTGGTTGGACTTGGGTGGCCTAGCCAGAAGGTTATGACATGTCATGCCATGTTACACTGTTAGTAGAGGCTGGAGCAGAGAGTTTGCTGTGCTGTTTGTCCTGAGGCGCAGAGCGTTGGGATTTCTGCTCTGGGAAATTTGACCTAAGTCTTTCTCTCTTGGACTATGTAGCAACAAGGACTACAATGTATTTTAGAGGAAAGGAATAAGACATCTTTCTAACTAGAGTGGAGTCTATGCAAAATCAGACTAGAATGAGGAAATACTGCCTTTGTAAAGAAAGGCTCAGGGACAGAGCTGACATTTAATGATGGTGCGTTATTAAGGCAGGTTTTGCCTTGTGCCTTCCGTGCGGGGAGGCCCCCCCTTGAGGAAGTTCTCCCAATGTCCCCACTGGGCAGGAGCTGAGCGCGGGCTCTCTGTCAATCCCAGGGTTAAGCAATCGCAGCTCTTGGACAGCCCAGCCCTCAACCCCACCCCCGCCCCGACCCCTTCAGGAACCAGCGTGAAGCCAGAGGGTCCCGGCTCCCCCAGACCCGCCTTTCTTGGGAGCCCCTCTCCAGCAGCATCTGCCCAGCCTGGCTAGGCCGGGAGCCCGGCGGGCCGGCGCGAGCCCCAAGGTCAAGCGCACGGAAGGGCTGCAGCTGCTCTCGGCAGCCGCGGGGAGGCGCTCCGGGACGCCCCCTGGTGGCGGCGCGGCGCAGGCCGCCCATCTCGGGCCCGCCCCTTCGGCCTCCGTCGAGCGGCGCTGGTATGGGGGAGGGGGCGGCGGGCCCGGGGGGAGGGGGGCGAGCGGAGGCTCCAGAGCAAGATGGCGGCGCGAGTGCTGCGGTCCCTGGGAGCGGCCGCGCCCCCCCCGCCTGCGGCCGGCCCTCAGGTGAGCAGCGCCCGGCGGGCCCGGCCGTGACCTTGAACCCCGGGCTGGGGTGGGGGAGGCCTTGGGTGGCCTCGGGCCGGGCAGCGCCCCCCACCCACCCAGCGCCCCCATTGCCCGCCCCGGCTAGGGTTCAAGGTCACGGCCCGGGGCCCGCGGGGCCAGCCCCGCGCGGGAACCGGGAGGGGACGAGGGGCCCTTCCCCCCGCGGGCCACGCCAGGGGGGAGGAAGGGGCGCTGGGCCAGGGGCCGGCCTTGGCCGTGGGATCGGGCGTCCGGGGGCCGTGGGCCGTGGTCGCGGAGGAGCCCACAGGCGCCCAGCTCGATCCCCGCTGACCCCGGTCTGGCCGCTGTCGCCCTCGGGCCGGCAGGCCAGTGTCCGAGGCACGGACCGTCTTCGGACACCTGGACTCTGGACCTTGACGTGGCCCTCCCCCAGCCCCGGGCTTCAGCTGTGGCCGCAGATCCGGACCCCGAGGTGCCCGGGCGCCCCCGCCGTCCCCCAGAGACTGCCCCACAGCTGCTGGTTTTGAAGGGCCCGGAGCGGGTGACACGTAGTCCTTGTGTGTAACTGACATGTGCGTGAGTGTCATGTAACTGACCAGAGCAACTTGTCTAGGAGCGCGGCGAGCGGCCCCGCGCCTGCCTCCCGGGCCGGGACTGAGACCCGCGTCGCCTTCTCTCCGTGTAGGTGTTGTCCCGCCCCACTCTTGTTTATGCACACATATGCCAGGTACAGTTAGCGCAATACACACACGGAGAGGTGAAACACTAGTGGAAAATAAACATGGCAGTGAAATAATGCTCGAAGGTCCTTGCAACTCCCAAAGGTATGCATCTGCATTCGTTTGAATGCGTCTTGATTTCACATCCAGCGCTCCTGTACTGAAATTCATTCTAACCTTTACCACAAACTGGCAGAGAATGTATTTTTTAGGGAAATGTTTGACGTTTTGCTCTGACTCTTTGGAAAACTGCCTTCCTCAAAGTACTTCTTGTAGACTAAGGAATCGTTAAAGATCCTAAATGCTAAAGATATAAAGCAAAGAAATATTGTTTTAATTTCAGAAAAGGCAAGTAATGTAATTCAAATTCAAAAGGCAGTGAGCATTGTTTATACTAGCCTTCAAGGCAATAGGTGTTGATTTTTAAATTTCTGATAAAGTTTAATAGATGCCAAGAATAAAATAGATACCAAGTTAAAAATTAGACAAAAACCTAAAATTCATTTTTAAAAAATGTGGTAGAGATTGTGCTCCAGAATATTTGATTTGGGTTTTTGTGTGTACTAGTAACAGTTTCTAAATGTTTACAAGATACTCTGCAGCATGTAATATTAACCTATGCAAAATGTAATTCTATTTATTGAACAATTTTTTCTCTTTTCAATAGTGTGAGGATTTTAAGAATCATTTTTTTCTGCTGGTACCCCAAGACCCATCTTAAGAAAATGTTTTACATATTTAAAAAGTATTCTTGTTACTTTCTTTATGTTTGCATGTGTTTATATAGCTGCATATTTTAAAATGCTATCCCATGTGGTTTCAAACTATTTGAAATTAAAATAAATGAGCAAATTATATATGTGTGTGTGTGTGTGTGTATATATCCATCCATTAAGGTCCAAAAGCAGCTTTTTTTGTTTGATGACTGGAGAAGAAGACAAATCCAGTAAATTTGTAAAAGCAACAAGTTAATCTTAAGATTAAGGAAAACACAATTTTGCATAGCAGGTGGACATGGATGAATAAGAACAGACTGGTGTGATTTGTAGGGTTTTCAATAATGAGCATGTTTATCTTGAGGAGCCCAGGGAGATCTGTATCCTTGAGTGTTTTCTTCCCTGTGTTTCTTTACCCTGAAGGTCACCTTCCTAATTGCTAGCTACCAGGTATTGTTCTGGCCTGTCCTCCTAGTTTCACTCAGAACTGTCAGACTCCTTGGCTATTGTTGGCTACATGGAAGGGTATACAAAGTAACACTTCGTGCTACTCTGTGGCTAAGTCATCATTGTCTTCATTTCCTTTAAATTCAGAAACCTGTAAGAGCACAGCACAGGCCTGAGATACCTCCGTGTGCTTTCTTGGTGCTCCTAAATTCCTCCAGAATTTTTTATTTAGGCACATTTGTTGTGATTGACAAAATAGTAATTCCTGGGCCACCTGCATGGGAAGGTGAGGCAATATTTGTTGAATTGATTTTACTGAGAGATGTCGAAAGAGCTTACAAATAATATATCCAGGGGTAATCCTCAGAATTCATCTGATACTCTTTTTGGGTGGAGTACAGTTCATGTTTCTCAACCCGGGCTGAGAGATTGAACCTGATCTATGGGGCAGTGGGAAACCCGAAGTTTTCATGTAGGTGGTAGGATCCAGCCCATGGGAATAGTCACTGATTGGGGTCAGAACAGTGAAGATCCACCAGAGTGCTAAGAAGATAGAAACAGGGTTTGTAGGGAATGTTGGGTGATTATTGGTACCACTTTGTAAAAGTATATGTGTACTAAAGAGGTGTTCATAGTAGGTGCTTAATAGAATTTTATTGATTGATTGTTGCAATATAAATTCATTTAGAAGGTGGAAGTTACCCAATCTGTTCTGTGTGATGGTGTTTGTGTCTTTAGGTTTTAATTAGAATAGGAAGACTGACTTTAGCGTAAAGTCATTTTGGATGTACTTTTCATTTTCTTCATGTAAATTTTGCTCTGTCAAAGGTTGCTTTAGAAGGAGAAGTGCATTCCTAGAATCCTGATATAAAAACTTTTATGTATGGGTGCTCTGGTAGAAAAGACAGCGTGCTAAAGTCTTTCTTGTTTTACTTAGATGTCTCTTTTGGGGGTAAAATAGTCTGATAAACTAGTACTTGGCCTCTCCTGATTAGAGAGATAAGATCATTTGATAAGATGGTTTGAATAACTTTCATAAGTTTCAATAATACTATAATAACTAATAAGATGGTTTGAATATGTGTATATAAAGCACTTGGAGTTTTATAAGTTACTTTCTCATTGAAGCAGGGATCACAAAGGTTATGATTCATATTTTAGGATGAGAAAACTGAAGCTGAGGGAGGTTAAGTGACCCTGCCACCGTCAGATGGTTAGTAAGTGTGGGAGATGGACATTTAATATTCTCTTCTGTGAATAATACAGTAGTTTGACCCTACCTAATAAAAGCATATATAAGCTTCTGCAACTGTCATTCGACGTCTACTGACATTATTTGTTCATTCCTAGGGGCCTGACAACTTCTACAAACAGACCTCGTGAAGATAGTTGGCTGAAATCTTTATTTGTCCGGAAAGTTGACCCAAGAAAAGATGCTCATTCCAATCTCCTAGCCAAAAAAGAAACAAGTAGTCTGTACAAAATACAGTGTGAGTGGGGTTTTTTACATTTTAATATTTGAATATCCTTCCTTTGTTCATAAATTCATTATTGAATTTTCTTGTTTCAGTTCACAATGTGAAGCCAGAATGCCTGGAAGCATACAACAAAATTTGGTATGTAGCCCACACTACCCATGGCTTGGTAGAGAGAGTGAATTGTGTGTGCACTGCCTCCTCTCGAAATGGCTAGAGGGGAAATGAGAGCATTTCTGTTAAGCTCTATTCTTCTCTCTCTGCAATGACCCTTAAACTGAACCCTGTGTGATGAGATTACTAAAGTGAAGGGAGGGAGGGGGAACCAGGTAAATCACCTCATCTGGTACAAAGTCCTATACATTCTCTTGAAATGTATATCTCTTCAGAGAAGTGAGAGAATTGGACTGGTTGACTTTTTTGTTTTTGTTTTTGCTTTTTTGCCTTTTGGAGGGCAATTAGGGTTAAGTAACTTGCCCAAGGTTACACGGCTAGTTTTTTTGTGTGGGTGTTAAGTGGCTGAGGCCAAACTCAGGTCTTCCTGACTCCGGGGCCAGCTTTCTACTCACTGCACCACCTAGCTGCCCCAGACTGGTTGACTTTTAATGAATTTTTATAGAAAACATTTTCATCCTCATGATATACAAGGGCACATGGTAAAAGTGATTTTGTAGCTCTCAGCTCTGCCAAGGTTCAAAAAAATTGGGTAGTTTTGAAAAGCATGGAAATTTTCAGTAGCAAAAATTGTTACTATTTTTATTGGAGACTGTTCAGGGAAATAGAACTGTAGTATAGATTTTCTTGTTCATCTCTGCACATTTTAAACAAAGACATTATTCTGCTGCAAACTAGAGCCATTTACTTCTGTCTTCATTCTCATCCTTCCAGCTGATGTTCCCAAACCATAGCCTCCAATCTTGTTAGACCCTAAGGGCCTACTGGACATTTCCACCAAGATAACTGGTCAATTTCTGAAACTCACCTCTTCTAAATCTAGATAAATTTTACTGAAATTTTTCTGGACAAATTTCATAAGCAGATTTTTCTGAAACTCACTTTGTCCAAAACTGAACTCATTTTCTTTCCACTGATAGAAGTTTCAGAAAAGCAAACTTAGTCTTGATGTCAGGAAAATCTAATTATCAGTTAGACCTGCCCCAAACTGGAATGTGTGGCCTTGGGATGTAGTGGGTCTGTCCTTGGGGGTGGAGGGCAGGGATATCTTTCAGCTAAGTCAAGATGACCACTTGTGGGGCAAGTTGTGATGGGGATTCTTTTTCAGACACGGGTTGGACTAGATGGCTCCTTAGCCTCAGTTTCCTCATCTGTAAAATTCCTATTCTCCAATGCCTTCACCCTAGTCCAAGTCCCAGTTTTATTAATGGCACCATGGTCCTCCCAGTAATTTAAGCTCAGAACTTGAGTCATCTTTGAGTTAGAATTCTCCTTAAATCTTCAGTATCTAGGGAGGCACCAAGGACCGGCTACCACATCTTTTTTTCTTGATACTCATGGTAAGAACCCTATTTGTGTCTTCATTGTCCCATAACCTTTCTGACTTCAACTGGTCCTTCGCCCAATCCATCCAGCATTTTCTTTTTGGACTAATGTTCTTAACCACCACTAATGTACAGATTCCAGTGTTTGGCACATAACTTTTCTAATTTCCAGCTTCATCAAGGCTAAACTCTTCCACCTAACTGTCTAGTCTTTATAATCTGGGTCCACCTTGCCTGTCTGATGGACCCCTCTTCCCAAAAATGAAGTCTCCCTTCTAGTCAGGCAGGTCCGCATACTCTTTTTTGACATATGTTAATAAAGAATGGATGACTCCACAGATGTGCTTCTCTCTTCTTTGAGAGTCATAGCACTTGGCTGATCAGAAGGCTGCTAGGAACACACATGTCTTCCCCCCAGTAGACACAGAGTGGTTATGAAGGTTAATGGATTCCTTCTGGTCCAGGCTTGTTTAGCTTTCTAATGTTGTCTTACTCTTTGGAAAACTAAAGTTTCACAAAACAAACAAGTCTCAGTCAACTGCATTTACTCATGAAAATCTTTTATTTATTTATTTATTTGTTTGTTTTGCTTTTTGGAGGGCAGTTAGGCTTAAGTGACTTGCCCAAGGTCACATGGCTACTTTTTGTGTTAAGTGTCTGAGGCCGGATTTGAACTCAGGTCCTCCTGACTACAGGGCCAGTGCTCTATTCACTGTGCCACCTAGCTGTCCCAAATCTTTGAATTTTTATTTTACCAATACAAGTAGACAGAAATCTTAATTTTTCTCTTCTCTTTTCACCAACATAAAACATCCTCCAAATGAGGAGTTCTGAGCCTTTTCTCCTTCCTGGCCCTGGGCACATCACCCCACCTGCGTCAGCTCGTTTCCTCCTCTATAAAATGAGGGTAATAATTGAACCTGCCCTTCAGTGTCTTGTCAGGGTAATATTCTTTAAGGTGCTCAATAAACCCCATCTCTGAATCTTACACAAAATGCCTCACATCGGAGTACAAAGGAAGCCAAAGGATAGTGAAACATTAAAAAACAAGGTCCAGGAGCCCAGCTTAAGGCTGCCTGCTTCCATAGGATGTCTCCCGCTCCCATAGTATGTGGCATCCAGAAATTTTGTTTGACTCGGCCCCTGTAGAAATTTATATGAGCTGTGCTTTCTGAGGACTTGGGCCACGTCATATAATCTAAGAAGGCACATTTTAATAAGAGCCAATATTGTGGTCCATGATGACTCCTCCTCCCCTAACCCTGGAGGTATGACTTTCTGAAGTCTAGCTCTCACAGTTTAGAAAGCACCTTGGACATATGTCGATATGTTGAGCATCTGTGTTTTCTTGGGAAAGCATGGAAACCTAATCACCCACTTTTATAGCTGAAGTGTAGAGAGCTTAGATGACCACCCACAGGGCGGTGTACAGCTCTCTCCATCTCACCAGGCTGCTTCTCACCTGGAACATGTGGCAAAAAATACCAGACATCTGCATCACCACCAGCAGCAGCTGCAGTAAGGCCATAGGTCTGGCATCCTCTGGGACTCTAGAATGTCCACCCTTTGATTGGTTCAGCCCCCTAGAACTAATCAGACTAAGTTCATAATAATGCATAACCCTGAGCTTGCCCTGGCATTCAGTGCTCACGGCCTGTCCTGCTGATGTGATTGTGGGTCTTTGATTGAGGCCCTTGTTGCTTTGCAGAGGAAGTTCACCTGCTCAGAAGGTTCCCAGGTAACTGCTGTCTCATGGGGGTGGGGAGTGGGGTAGGGGCTGCTTCTCTTCGTGCCTCTTGGCTCTCGCTTCCCTTTCCCCTGGTCGTCAGGGATCTACTTCTTCCTGGCCTCAGATCTGCTTCCTGCCCCTCACTTAATATCCACTGTTTCTCTCTTCCCTCTTCTCTATCCCCTTGAAGTCATATCTCCCATAGTTCTTGACTTTCTCACTCATACACTTAAGCATTTATGAGCATCAACCATCACGTGAGTATGGATGTTCCCTCTTCTGACCTTTGTAACACATCTTCTGTCATCTTTGGGTCCCCGGTTCTTCTTCCTTTTTGGTCACAGTTCACAGATCTGAGGACAACTACCCTAGCCCAGTGATGAAGGGTCCCAGACATTCAAGGAAGGTATCACTCACTAGATAATAGAAATGATCCAAAAATATTCATTCTGCTGATAATCCCAACAAAATGTATAAATTTGTTTATAGTGCCTTTAATTAGTTGACAAAACACCTAATACAGAGCCAGGCTAAGTTCTCAATAAAATGCTGCTGGTTGATTGACTAGGCTAATTGAAAACATGGAATTTATACTTCTTATTCTTTAAGTCAAGAGGTGCTGCCAAAGATTCATGAAGAGAAGCACTACCCTTGTACCTTGGTGGGCACTTGGAATACGTGGTATGGGGAGCAAGATCAGGCTGGTAAGGAATCTTAAGAATAATTCTTAGAAGCTAGGCTTAATTCTGGACTAGACCTTGTCTCTTAAACCTTTATTGTAATTGCACAAGTAATTTTCAGACATAATGCTTGATTGCAATAAAAACTTTTAAAAATCATCGTATAAAATCATCATTAAAGGAAACATACTGTTTCTTCCTGTTTGATACAATTTTTTATTGCCTTTAAATGTTTAAATTCATTTTGATAATTTGTATGCCTAGCCTGACTTTTGTGTATATTTACAAATTGGTACTCTCACATTTGTGTGTGTAACATCAACTGAGCTATTATCATTAACCTAAATGTATATGTTTTTTTAAAAATATATTTCAGTCCACCTCTGGCGGTATGAGGGAGGCTACCCAGCCCTCAATGAGGTCATGAGTAAGCTCAGAGAAAATAAGGTATGACTTTTTTAAAATGTTTGCTAATTCTAATTTCAGATAGTACCTATTAGTCTAGATTAAGTGTCTCTTTTCTCTGCATTTTTATCAATTTCTGTTTTTCTGCTAAAAATGGTGTTCTTTCTGCACGTTGATTTGCAATTTTTTTTAGCAGTACCTGTATTGACATTAAAATAACTGAGTTCTTATGGCAAGCGTGAATTGTAGCTTAGAAATGATTCATTTGAAATGTTCATAGTAAGTCTGTCTGCTTTAGATAGCAACAAGCAAAGTAGTGACTTTGTGAATTGTTCATGGAATGTTTTTAATCCTGGGCTAGCTTCTTTTTTTTTTCTTTCTTTTTTTTTTTTTTTTTGCTTTTTTGGAGGGCAATTGGGGTTAAGTGACTTTCCCAAGGTCACACAGCTAATTTTTGTGTTAAGTGTCTGAGGTCGGATTTGAACTCAGGTCCTCCTGACTACAGGGCCAGTGCTCTATATCACGGTGCCACCTTGCCGCCCCCTGGGCTAGCTTCTTAGCCCTCAGAGCGCATCCCTGTCAGCTGCTCCTCACCCCCAGGTGGGAGCAAACTGATTGGTGTGGTCCAAGGGCACCTCCAGATTCCCCAAAATCTTTTTGAGGATCTGCAGGGTCAGAACTTTCCATAGTAATACTATGTATTAATAATAATAATAATAAGATGCTTTCATTTCTATTGTGATAAATATCAATAGAATAAAACACATAAACAAGCTTTTTAGGTACCTCAGTAAGTTTTAAGAGTGTTAAGGAGTACTGAGGCTGCTGCCTCAATGAGCACGTCATCAGCAGGCGAGCTTTGGATTCTGCATGCACTCTTTCTTGGTGATCCCCCAAGTGAGCTCTGTTTAGATGGATTGTCAGAGCCTGAGAAGTTTATTCTTCCAAAGTTTAGGTGTGATTTATTGGGGAAAATTGAACTCAGTGAGGGTAGCCTGCATGGGAGGCAGAGTTCGTGTTGTTAATGGGTACTGACATAGACATGCATAACCTAAAAGTTTCCTGACAACTTTCTTTCAAAGGAATTTGTGGCCTTCCGTAAGGAGAGAGGCAGCATGCTGCTTTCTCGGAAGAACCAGCTGCTACTCGAGTTCAGCTTCTGGAATGAACCCGTCCCCAGGCCAGGGCCTAATATATATGAACTCAGGTCTTACCAACTTAGGGTAAGTACAAAAGGGGCCACACTCCACTACTCATTTCTCCTTGGAAACCACAGCAGGGTCTTCTGGCAGCAATCCAAGCCAGAGCAGGGGAGGGAAGGGAAGTGGCTCCCTCGGCCTCCTCGGTGCTTCTTGCCGGACTTCTCCTTCCTTCGATTTCCTCTGGCCCCTCCTCGATTCTCTCTCTTATTCTTACCGTTCAGATTTTGTGAACTACTTCCTGTCCATCCTTTAGCATGTCTTCTCATAGCATTTCTGAGCTATTGAAGAAGAAAAGGCCTGAAACTATGGAACTCATTTGAAATCACTCTTTATAGCACTTATTTCAGTGGGATTAGAGGATCTAATAAAGATCAGGTGACCACTTTATAGTAGCCTCAGCATAAAAGTATTGAAATGCCGTCACGTTGGGAAGTATGTTTTCCCAAATGTTGCCATCCTGAAGCCTAGAGAAAACTCAGCTATAGATCCCATGGATTGCTACAATTTGTGACCATATCAAATGGATCTTAACAGGTCTTGGCCTCAAAGAATACTTCTTTTTACCAGAAACCTGGAGCACACTTCTAGTCCTTTTTTCCCAAATATGAAAAAGAAAATTGAATTTCTTATTGAATCTGTAATAATCCTATTTTGTGTCTATGACAAGGCTACAGATACAATAGAGTAACTCCTCTGTGTGTCTGTGTGTGGCCAAACGAATATTCGCTTAAAGCAAGTATCCAGGGGCAGCTAGGTGGCGCAGTGAGTAAAGCGCTGGCCCCAGAGTCAGGAGGATCCGAGTTCGGTTCAGGCCTCAGACACTTAACACCCACCAAAAAAAAGCTAGCTGTGTAACCTGGGGCAAGTTACTTAGCCCCAATTGCCCTCCAAAAGGCAAATATATAAATAGATTGATAAATAAATAAATAAAACAAGTATCCATAAGTTTTTACTGTCTGTGCATTGTTGCATTGAGTTAAGCCACAAATGGCCTTTCTAAGTAGGAGAAATATGAATAAAACAGATAATAGTTATTAGAAATCAAGTTTGTCTTTTTTAAGTGAGCTATGAACGAGTTGGCCTCACTGTATTTTTCATTGCAATGCTTCCCCAGTCAAAGAACCAACATTCCAAAAACAAAATGTTTTCTTTCAGCCAGGAACAATGATTGAATGGGGCAACTATTGGTAAGTGTACAGCAGCATGGTGAGTTTCTAAATCTTACTAATGGATTGTGTTGGGCCATCCTCTCATCTCTCTGTATCAGAATTTGGGATCCTTGGTGTCAGGGTTTGGTACTAGTTTAGGAATTCTTTTTGCATTTTCACAGACCTCATCTTTCCTAAAATATTGCTTTCACTCACAAATATATTTTCTCACTTATGTGGCTACTACCCTTGTTTGTCTTTTTAGATTGAGTAGCAAAGAACCAATTTCTTTATCAAGTTAGGTGGTGTTATACCTCAGCAGGCAAGAATATAATTCAAAGTTTTGCTGACCAAAATTACCAAAAACAAGATGAAGTTCCCTTCAAGGCAAATCTAAGGTACAATATTTAAGGATTAAGCAAAATTAATTTCAATAGATTCAAAATGGGAAATGACTGACTAGGCATAAGTGAGACTGTAAAAGATCTTAAGATCAGAGGGGACCATGAGCTAAAGGTCTATGGCAAGAACAGTGTGATCAGGCTGACATGATAATGGAAATATGACATGTGAGAGTTGGGAAGGATTCTTCTTTATCAGGAGACCCTCGTCATAGAGTGTCAGGGTCATATTTGATGTGGACATTCTAAGAGGGCTGCGGAGGACTAAGTAGATAAAAAAAACGAATGATGACACAGAAATCAAGACTCAAGAAAAGATGAAGGGTAATGAATGTATGTAAAGGAACGAATGATCTCTTGTCTTCAGATCGATGGTGGGCTATGACCTTTGCCTCAGTTTGTAGAGTTAAATGTGTCAGCAGAAAAAAAAGGGGGTGAATCAAATCCTGTTTTCCCATTACCTTCATGGTGACTTTATGAGGAATTGATGTCTCCATTTCCATCTACTCTTCAGTTGACAGGAACTTCTCACTCTTCCTTCTTTCTTCTCTCTAGTAGAGTAGTTGAAAAACAAAGAAATAAGTATATAAATAGCACTGGCCACTTAAACCATACTTAGTGTGAATCTTTTTACAGTGTAAATAATTATCCTCAACTGCATCTGCTAATTTATATGTTGAATTTTAATGCATTAGATAGATGTAGATATAGATTTTTTTTTTAACATGGAGTCAACCATATAAGAAAGCCCTGACTACCATTTTCAGGGCTAGGACAGAGACAGGAAATTATCTTAAAATTGCTGTGGGGGAATCTAGGTTTAGAAATAAAGAAGAACTCCAGTGATGGGATGATTAAATGCTATTGCTACCTTGGAGAAAGGTTACGGAATTTTCATTTCTGAGGATCTTTCAGAAAGATCACCTTTCCTTTTTGTCTGGTTCAAGAGTAATCTTGGTCTTAGCTGGAGAAAGGAACCCAACTAATCACTTTACATTCCTGCCATTGGTTCTGGCAACATTCGATATAAAATTTCTGATACTATCCAGGCCAGTTGTTTTCTGAATCTTTAAGATGTAAAGAATTTTTAGAGTAGAAAATCTGTGGAGACATGTAAATTACAAAGGTATTTCACCCGAAATAGTTTTTAAGAGCTGTGAAAATGTAGTTGCTAATTTAACTCAAGATTATTACTTATTCACTGTCTTTTGGAATTAAACATCAGTTTAGTTCCATTTACTTTGGCCTAAGGATTGTCGGTATATGTGTGTGAATGTCTGCCTTTAGAAAATGTTATTTTTTTTTAATTTGTAAATGCTATTTCCATAAGCTTATCTGCCAATATGTTAACTTACTCTCCTACATACTCTGCTGTGAATTATACCTATAATTCAACCCACTTAATCTTTTGTAAACCACCACATTGGTTTCTAATGACTCTTAAAAACAGAGCCACCAAAGACTAAATAATGAAAGTCAGAACATTTGATTTGTTGACTAGAAGCTCATATGCCCAGAAGTTATTCACTTGGCTATTGTATGCTGTTTTGCTAACAGATATGATTATTTGGTCAATCATAGAACAGATTTAGTTACTAAGTAGATTTTATAAATTGTTCATTTAAGATTCTTAATATAGAAACCAAATATATGTGTGAAATGTTTTGTTTTCCTCCATATCTTAGCAATAAGAGTTTTCTTTCCAAAAGGAAGTGAATTTTAAGAACTAGCTCAGCATTTAATTTGTCTCTTGACAAATAGGTTTAAGGTGGTGACTCCTTCACTATGTCCTTCTGAATTTTGTCAGGCTCAGTCAAGTGTAAGTTTTCTTTACTTACCTTAAATGAATTAGAAGAATTTAAAACTAAATAAGAATGAATGTTTATCACTTAAAATAAAAAATAGAATGCACTCTGCATGTTAAAATAATTTGTTTAATTTCATTAATTTGCTGATCAGAATTACTTCTTTTGATTGACAGAAAATCAATCACTTAAAAATTCTAAATTTGAGAGTAGTTGTAATACTTTTCTAAAGAACTGATTTGGGAGAGAGAGAGAGCAAGAGAGACATGTATGTTAAGAACATTCTCTTTTTTTAGGAACTCAAAGCCCATCATATAAGAGAGCAGTTATATCCTTTGACAGGTAATAGTCAGATGTCTCATATTACTTAGAAGTAAGTCTTAGATTACAAAAGCTCATCAGAAAATTCTTAAACTCAATTCTCCTGCCAATGCAGGTGACATCAGTAGGTATGGCGGTGCTGTTTTCAAGAGACAACAGTGCCTAGGAAAGTGGTCCCTTGCAGGCTAGAGAAGGTAAATCTTGCTATTTTACCACATTATATTTGTTGACATGTGGGGCTTGGCAGTGATCAGCTCTACTTTTAATATAATTGTCATGTGATTTGGAGGAAATTCCGTCTACTCTCCCCCTTATCACATGTTGTCTAGTGAATGGAAACTATTTTCTTTTTTAGGGCTCGTGCAATTCGTTTTAGGCAGGACAATGAGGAGGCAGTTGGAGGGTTTTTCTCTCAGATTGGGCAGTTGTATATGGTGCATCATCTTTGGGGTAAGAATCTTTTTCTTCTCTTAGCAGACCCAGATTCATGGGGCTGTATGGTAAGGGTACATTCCCATATGAGCATGATGGTACATGGGGGATGGAATAAAGGGAAGCCTCGGCTGGTCACTCTTCTTCATCCAAACTACTAGTAACACATGGGAATCAAGAAGACCCAAAGATGCAAAGTTAACAGCATAAGGCTATTTGGGTCAATGCGCAGAAGCCCCGCCAACTAAACAGGCTCCATGATTGATTGGCAGCCAAAGGGAGTGAGCAAAATAGGGAAAGCTGTAAGAGATGGTAGAAATGGAGAAAGCAACCAGGTGGAGGGAGAATGAAGGCCCTAAAAAATGGCAGCAAATTTAAGACAGGGTAATGATGGGAAGAAGATGGAGAATGTGAAATGAAAGCAAATCCGGATCAGTTAACAATGAAATAAGGCTATTTTAAATATCCCGTTCCTGGGCCTTGCCAATTGACCAAAGCATTAAAGTATGTTGGTAGGTGAACTCAGTGATACATACCATGCTACTCCAAACCCTCAGCGAATGCTGTTCTAGAATGATAACTGAGATTTCCAGACAGCTGAAAGTTAATCCTTTGCATTGAAAATGTTTAAAAATGTACTTTATACTTCCTTGCTTTATTAACAGAGTTGACTAAGCATAGTTTAACTTTTTCTTAATAATTCAAGGACATTATGAGCGTTAGTGCATGTGATATGCTGAGGATGCAATGTAACTGACATGCAACCAGGCGAGGAAGGGGCCTGATCCCATCCGTGGTCTCAGAGCCTGCTTGCATGGCTGCAGGGTGAAGGCAAGTTATACACAGTAGAAGCTTACAGCTTCACATAGGGTCAGCCTCTTCTACCCTTCTCCTGTATATATGGAAATGCCAGTTTTGTTTGGTGTTTGTCAAGTTCCAAATAGAAATAAATGAATGTTTTAAAAGAAAATCTTGCTTTCAAAAATCTCTAAATATCAGCATACATTTTGCTCCTTTCCCCCCTCCTCCCAAAGGTTGAGTGGAACATGTGCAGAGGTATGACCACTCAGGCAGCAAAATATGGAAACTATTTTTCTGCAGAATTAAATAATAAATCAGAGGTTAAAGTGACCTTGTTCAAAATGGCTTTATCAATGTACACAAAGTCTTTCCCGCTGCCCTCATGGTCTTTTGAACCATCAGTGCTATTCAAGCACCATCTGTAATTTCTCCCCCACTAACTAAAGGATTCCACCTGTGTCCGTGGACTTGTATTCATCTATCTCCTGCTAAGTTTGTTCTTTGGGTATGGAAGAGTGGCGTCTGTCAGCATGGCAAGGATTCCTACCAGGGCATCTGGAGCAGAACTGACGAAGCTGTCATCAGAAGATGACATTCCCGCTGATGGGCCAGCCAAACACATTCTTCTCTAACTCCTCCTTAGTGTTTGGCTTTCAAAAGAATTCCAAATACAATCAGCTTTAAAAAGTGCATCATTAGGACCATAATGCCTGAAAGTCTTTTGAAATACGGTCATAACAGATCGTTTTCTCATGAAATCTCTCTTGAATATCATTTCATATTCACAATGGTTTTAACAACGAGGCAACATCAGGTATAGGGAAGAGGGTGAAATGCGTGACCCAACACTAACCTTTCTTCCTCAGAGAGAAGCATAGTTGTTAAGCAGTCAAATAGCCTTGTTTTTCTCAAATCAGCCTATATTTCTGAAATAATCTTTCACTGAAAGTACAAAAAGATAATAGCATTAGTTCAAAAAATGGACTCTGTTCATGTTTCACCTTCCTCTGTTAAGTAATAGGTAAGTAAATGTGTGATACTTTTGAAAGCTCTAGAGTGATGAAATTTGCCAATCATGAAGGGCTTTCTGCTATTAGAAACCTAATAGCGTTACCTACGGAGGTAACACGTGAAAGAAGAGTTTGTCTGACCTTATTTTGCTTATACCCCAAGGGGGTTTCCCTCCCTGGTACAAGTTGGCCATCCATGAAAACCGACCTGTTGGTTATGTTATCCATAAGGTGCCTGCTTCCACTTCTGCAGATCCTCTCCTTCTTGTCTTGTAGACGCTTGCCCCTCTGCTCCCCTGATTCCTTCATGGAAGTCCACCCAATGTACTGGAGGCCTCCCATGGGGACCAGTACAGGGCTCTGGCCATTTGTTGGTTATCAAGTTAATTAGTCAGTATTGCCAAAGTGAACAGGTTTCAGAAGCATGAGAAGATTGTTCGGAGGGTGGGGTGTCCCCCAAAGTCACAACATTCTTCTGCTCTGCCTGGACCTGCTGTTTGGCCCCAGCTGTGTTACAGCCTCGTTCATTATCTCACCGTGACTAAAGTTCCCTTTGAGGATTGCTTACTGCTCAGTCTGTTGTCTTTGCTGAGGAAAATCTCCTGCCTTCTGGAGGAGCATTGGGCTAGAGTTCTTCAGGGAGAACCCTCTTGCCAAACAATAGCTTCTCTGATAGAGGTGATTGCATCATATGGGACTGATTCAATATCTGCAGAGAATTTCAGAGCTAATACTCGGCTTCACCACCTGCCTTTTGGGTGCATGGCCTTCCCTTGTCAAGTCTTCTTTTGGAAAGAAGAGACATCTCTCTGCCTTCCCTGAATCCTCACTAACTCGCATAGAGCCTGGCACATAGTGGGCCCCTGATAATTGTCTGTGATTGGTTTGATTGAATGGGTGAAGATTGGAATCTGCCTCCCCTGCTGCCCCAGTATTCGGCACCACCACTTGCCTTGTCTCTAGAGCTTCTCTGAGGTGCCAGTGACCATAGTCATGCCACACTGTGAGCAGTGTAGACATAGGCAATGCCCTTGAGGCCTTCGTTGTTTAGAATAGGGCGCTCTTTTCTCACCTGTCACATTCTCTGTCCCAAGAAAATATATCCTGTGTCTTCCAAGGGCTATTGAACTGCACAGGACCAAGGCTCCCACTTTCCTAGACCCTCTCCTAGCTTTCTTCTTCTCCTTCTGTTAGCGGCTCCTTATGCAGCACAAACAGTAACCACTTTTTAGTATTGAGACCACCTCTAACCATTGCTGCTCTCCTCCCTTTTCTCCTTTCTTTTCCTTCTCTCCTTCTACTCTTCTAGTTTTTCCAGAAAGGACTGGCCCTTACAGATACCACCAGACAATCAGAGCATTTCTCTCTTCACCTGTGGAAAACCAACTGGTCACAGCCTGTCCAGCACAGTCTTTGGGCTGAAGGCCTTTAACAGATCCAGAGATACTTAGGACTGGAAGGGACCTTGGAGACAATATAGTTCAGCCCCTTTTTACAGATGAAGAAACTGAGGCCTTAGAAACATGAGGCAGTTTGCCATTCAAGGTCACAAAACTAATTGATGGAACTGGAAGGGTCATTCTTGCTGGCTACCAAGGAGCTTATTCACCATTCCCATCCACCAGCCACTAAAACTGTTTGAGTGAGGGGAGAGTTACTGCTTCAGAGCCGTTCCAGAAGCACAGAAGACAAGGAAGGCTGGTCTGTAGTTAGCCTGAGGAGCTCCCTTTAAATGTGGAAGAAATGGGGCGGCCAGGTAGCACAGCGAGTAAGAGCACCGGCTCCAGTGTTGAGAAGACCTGGAGATCGAATCCCGGGCTCAGACACTTAGCACCCACCCAGAAACACCTGGCCGTGTAACCTTGAGCAAGTTACTTAACCCCAATTGCTTAGGGGCGGCCAGGTGGCTCAGCGAGTAAGAGCACCGGCTCTAGTGTTGGGATGACCTGGATCAAACCCGGGCTCAGATACTCAGTACCACACCCAGAAATAACTGGCCGTGTAACCTTGAGCAAGTTACTTAATCCCAATTGCTTTAAAAAAATAATAATAAATATGGAAGAAATGAATTTGGCCTTCAGATCACCTTCTCTTTCCCTTGGGAGAATAGGGCATCAGAATCTGCTGAACAATTGTCAAGTTTCTAGTAGGTTCTGTTTTGCCATGTTATCCT
>NW_027185798.1:14900450-14906263 GCF_028583685.1 Petaurus breviceps papuanus
TACACTCTGCATGTGAAGCTTTTGCAGGTGACCTCCTCTCTGCCAGACCAGGGGTAGGGAACCCATGGCCTGGGGGCCACATGTGGCCCTCTAGGTCCTTAGGTGCAGCGCTTTGACTGAGTCCAAGTTTTATTAATCCCTTTTATTAAGGGGATTTGTTCTGTGAAATTTGGATTCAGTCAAAGGGCCTCAATGTAGTCTCAGGCCACAGGTTCCCCACCCCTGTGCTAGACTATAAATTCCTTGAGGTCAGGAGCAGCGATGCCTCGTTCGTCCTCGTGTCTCTCACAAAGCTTTGCAGTGAACACAACAGGTGCGTCATCGTCACACGCCATAAGACAATGAGTACCTGCCAGGTGAGCAAAAACATGAAGAAGTGGTGCGTGCTCACCATGGGGCCTACATTTCTATCCCAAAGCACCAAACGAGTTGAAATAAATTCTAAAGAACATGGTGATGAAATGTAGGGCTTTGTTGTGATTTTAAAGCTGGCTCCCGTGTGTTTGTTTTGAAGCTTACAAAGACCTGCAGTCCAGGGAAGACACCCGGAATGCTGCGTGGCATAAACACGGCTGGGAAGAATTGGTGTATTACACAGGTAAAAGCTTCCTACACACTGCATGTGGGACAGGGCCGTGGTTCACAGGCATTCCGGAAAAATCTGAATTGGCCAAGAGTTTTATAGCTACCTTTGGTGTATACATTTCTTATCTTTTGATGTCCTCTTTGAAAGGCCGAAGATTAAAGCACCTACTTCCTGATTGCACTTTGCCTTAAGAATCATTTCTTTAGAATGTGCCTCATTGTCATGCCAGTTAAAAAAACATATTTTGAAAATTAACTTAGTTAGGGTAATTGATTAACTGCAGCCTGTGAAACTCTATTCACTTGTTTTTAAGAGAAAACCACTTAAATATAAAACAAGTAGACAATCCATCGGCCAATTATAATTAGGAATAATTATCTAATGACATTATACAAGGTCGTACAACATTGCTAACCTAGAGCCCTTCTGGCCACTTTGTATTTCCTAGAGTGAGATGGGCAAATGAGTCTGTTACTGAGTGCTTTTAAAAGCTAAATACATTGCCCCATAACTAGATGTAAGTTTGCTTTTTTTCCTTCTTATCTTCTTTACGATTTAGAGCAGTGACGGATGTTCTGGTAATTGCAAAACCTATATGTACAGGATATTTGTCATTTCTCTGTGGCACACACACCATACAAATATAACATGCAAATGTCCCCTGAGATTGCCTTGTCATTTTATATAACGTCGCCTTAGTCGGAAGAAGAGTTTGACGACAAAGATCTCCCCAGCTCCCCCACTGTGACCTAATTCTGATGGCTCTTATTTCCTGTACACGAATGTGGAGCTTCAGCCTCTCCTTTGTTAGACATCTGTAGGATGCTCAAATCCATCCTTGGCAGGGGCGCTGACTCCAAACTGACTGAAGAGCTTGCATCTGATACTTCCTACCTGGATGACCTTAGACAAGTCTTTGACTCTCCCTAGGCCTCATTTACTCATCTATAAAATGGGCTGTACAAAATGGCTCCTGAGGCTCTTTTAGCTCCAGACTCCTAATCCTAGGCAGTCATTCTGGCAGACAATGTAATAATAACATTAGCTAGCGTCTATATGGGGATATGTTATCTCATCTGATCCTCACAGCAGCCCTGGGAGGTAGGTGTTCTTATTCTCCCCATTCTACAGATGGGGAAGCTGAGGTAGGCAGAGGTGAAGTGACTCCCCCAAGGTCACACAACTAACTAGTAAATGTATGAGACCAGATTCCAACTCAAGTCTTCCTGACCCTGCCCATTATTCCACCTTCGACATTCTGGACAGTATTGTTTGTTTATTTACAACTTCTATTTGTACATAAAACTCCATGTTATAACATATTTGAGATAATACTATAATATACCTGAGATATGACAAAACTTGACTGGGAAAGAATGACCATGCTGTACCACTAAGATCAACACAAACCTGCCTTGACCTTCATCTCTGCTCTCTTTTCAGTGCCCCTAATTCAGGAAATGGAATCAAGAATCATGATACCCCTGAAGATTTCACCCCTCAAATAAAGTTGGAATTGTCATGTGCCTACATAGATTTAAGTGACAAGTAATTGTCTTTAATTAATTTTATGGTATACATTGTATATCATGGTAAGAAAGAAACATTGAAATATAAAACTGCTGTATGTAGCTTATTAGAGAGACCTCTTTTCTTTAGACTCTAAATGTTCATATAAAAGTTAATTACAAAAGAAAAAAGAAAATTGGCTCATTCTAACAGTGCTCAGTGGTCTTTTGTGAAATATCACTGTTTTGATCTGACGTACCTTACACAAGCCCAGTGGGGAAAAGAGGAAACAGACTACAATTTGAATAATTTCCTAATAGGAACTCAATCATGAAACCAATTTATTGATATTTATTTATGATAAACAAATCTATGGAAGAGTTAGCAGCTTCAGATTAATTTTCTACCTGTTTCAGGAAGAGCTCTGGACTCTGGTCGTTCACTCCTAATTCTAGTACGGTTACTCCAGCAGTTTTTCTGACTATTGAACTAGAAACAAACCATGAACGTGTGTACCCAGCACTTGAAAATGTTCTAATCCTTTCTCCTCTGTAATCAGTTGTGAATCCTAGGAGACTGTGACATGGCCAGTCTGGTAGTGGCTGATATATACACCTGAGCAAGAATCCAGTTTGATAAAGCGTTACAATGATGTCTACGTGAAAAAAAAATCACTGCATTGAACCTGTTCTTTGGACTGCATGATCTCTAGTTTTGAAATAAACACCTTGAAGAGCACTGATTTTTTTTAAAAAATATTTTTCTATAATGAAACACATAGCACTAGGAAAAGAGGTTTTATTTTATAAGCAACCACATGTGACCTCAGATGCATTTCCTGAGTCGATATTTTAATAAACATACAGCAGATATTTCTGAGGCCGTGTGAAGGTGGTGCATGTTGAGATGTTAAGGTTGGCATACAGCAGAATACTCTGTCCAGTTCTGTCCGATTTCATTTCTGAATGTAGTGTACCAATTTTGTTTGTGTCTGTAATAATGTGGAAGTCCTATTGAAATGAACACCTTGTCTGACCCAAAGTTTAAAAATTGCTGTGTGAATACAGTGTATATGAATCTCTTCCCAACGTCTAACTTGTACATGTCAAGGCTTTTCTGCAGAAGCACATAAAGTCAATAAAATCCTTTTAATTTTCACCTGTTGCTGGTGTCATTATTGCAGCCCTTTTGTGTGTTTGTGTCTTGTTGAATGATTCTCTTCACCAAACAAATGAACCTGTTTTTCCAGTGTACCTACCGCCAAAAGAACCTCAGGCATCATGTAAAAAAAGCACTGGGTAGGTCCCTTCCCAGTGTCTCCTTGGGGTTTTAATGACACTAGATCCGGGGTGGGGAACCGGTGGCCTTGAGGCCACATGTGGCCCTTTAGCTCCTCAAACTCAGCCCATTGAATGAATCTAAGCTTCACAGAACAAATCCCCTTACTACAAGAATTTGTCCAATAAAACTTGAACTCAGTCAAAAGGCCACACCCAAGGCCCTAGAAGGCCACATGTGGACTCCAGGCTGCAGGTTCCCCAGCCCTGCCCTAGATAATACCTTCTTCTCTTAGTTTCACAGAAAACAGTCGAAAGAGGGTAAGGGTAGCATGCTCTAATAGTTCTGCCACATAGACATGAGTCTTTTTCATGAATAAAATCTTATGTCAAAAAGGTTTTGTGCTTCTGAATTCAACAAACACTAACAAACATGAACATTTCCATAGGAAAGAAGACAATCAGAAAAAAAGATGATATATGAAATCACAGATCTCATCGAATACAGCCTATTGTTTTTAGAGAATATCCTTAATTCAGCATGTTAGTTCCAAAGCTGTTTTACTTGCCTATGAGGCCTCTGAACCTCCCAATCTCCATGGCATGTGTTGAAGAATGCATCATTGACACTCTTTTCTGTCTTTTTGCCATTGTTATCACTATCTTTTTCTCCTTTCCCTTCCCTCCCCCCCAAAAAAAACCCCCACTCTTCTTTTGTAGCAGATTAGCAGTCTTAATATATATGTCTTATTCTATAAAATATGTCTTATTCTGAAAAATACATGTCATTCTGTACCTTGAATTCAGCACATCTCTGCTAAGAGGTGGGCAATTTAGTGTTTCATCATTACATTGGCATATCTTTGCATTGATCAGAGTTCTTAAGCCTTTCAAAGTTGTTTTTTCTTTACAGTGTTGTAGTTGAGTCTTTGAATCTCCTTTTTCATCATTTCTTACAATGGGCAGCTAAGTGGCAAAATGGATAGAATGTTGGGTCCAGAGTCAGGAAGAGTCATTTTTCTGAGTTCAGATTCTGCCTGAGACACATTATCTGTGTGACCCTGGGCAAGTCACTTAATCCTCTTTGCCTCAGTTTCCTCATCTGTAAAAAGAGCTGGAGAAGAAGATGGTAAACCTCTCTAGTATTTTGGCCAAGAGAACCCCAAATGGGGGCACAAAGAATTGGACACACTTGAACAACAACACTGCTGTACTATTAGATTAGATTCATATCCCATAATTTGTTCAGTCATTCCCCCAATTGATTGGCTCTTGCTGAGTTTCCAGTCCTTTCCTACAATAAAATATGCTATCGTGAATATTTTGGTACACATTGGTCTCTGTACATATGTTTTTAACTGTCTAAGGTATAATGCTAGCATCAATATTGTTGGGCCAAAAGATATGTACAATTTAGTGACTTATTTAGTATAATCCCAAATGCTTTTCCAGAATGGTTGGACAAATTGCTCATCCACAAATAACCATTACCATGCCTGTCTTCCTGCAGCCCCTCTAACAATGATTATTTTCGTTTTTCATTATCTTTTGACAATCTGATGCATGTAAAGTAGAACCTCAGAGCCGTCTTACTTTGTATTTCTCCTATCACTAGTGATTTAATGCATTCATTTTTCAAATGATTGTTGAGAACATTCTTTTTGAGAACTGTCTCTCTCCTTTTATCACTTTTATTTTGGGAAATGGCTCCTGTTTTTATATTTTTTAATCAATTCCTATATATCTTGTTTGTCAGACTTTTTTTTTTAAGCAATCGGGGTTAAGTAGCTTGCTCAAGGTAACACGGCCAGTTTTTTCTGGGTGTGGTGCTAAGTATCTGAGCCCGGATTTGATCCAGGTCATCCTGACACTGGAGCCAGTGCTTTTACTTGCTGAGCCACCTGGCTGCCCCTAAGCAATTGGGGTTAAGTAACTTGCTCAAGGTTACACGGCCAGGTGTTTCTGGGTGGGTGCTAAGTGTCTGAGCCTGGATTTGATCCCCAGGTCATCCTGACACTGGAGCCAGTGCTCTTACTCGCTGTGCTACCTGGCTGCCCCCGTTTGTCAGACTTTTATCAGAGAACTTTGCTGCAAAGATTTTTTTTCCAATTCCCTTCTCATTTTTTTTTCAGATTCAGATTCTTTTTTTTTCAAATGCTTTATTAACTTCTGATTTACATCATTCATTTCCACCAGATTTTGAGTTACAAATTTTCTCCCTGTTTTTCCCCTATCCACCACCCCAAAAAAGCAGTCCCACAGGATATCCCCTCCTCCAATCTGCTCTCTCCCATATTTTCTCCTATACCCCTTTCAACTTTTCTAGTGAATCTCTATGCCCCAGTGCCTGTATATCTTATTCCCAATAACATGTAAAATAGTATTAATAATAGTAGATAGATAGATAGATAGATAGATAGATAGATAGATAGATAGATAGA
>NW_027185798.1:14906273-14961850 GCF_028583685.1 Petaurus breviceps papuanus
AGATAGATAGATAGATAGATAGATAGATAGATAGATAGATAGATAGAGATATATTTAAACATTTGGTTTTAAAACTTTGAATTCCAGATTCATTCCCTTCCTCCCTTGTCACCCACCCTTACTGGGAAGATAAGCAGTTCAGTATAGGTTGTACATGTATAGCTAATGCAAAACAATAACATAGTAGATATATTGTAAAAGACTGACTATATTTCCCTCCCTCATATCCCACCTCCCACTTGTAATTCTCTTCTCATTTTAACTTCACTATTTTTAGTTGTGAAAAAGGTTTTCAATTTTATGTAATCAGAATTAACCATTTTATCTCCTTCAATTTTTTCTATCCCTCCAATGATTAAGATTTCATAGCTGAAATAATTGGACTGATTTTAATTTTTAAATTTAATTTCCATTTTAAAATTGATCCTGGGGCGGCTAGGTGGCGCAGTGAATAGAGCACTGGCCCTGGAGTCAGGAGGACCTGAGTTCAAATGTGGCCTCAGTCACTTAACACAAAAACTAGCTGTGTGACCTTAGGCAAGTCACTTAACCCCAATTGCCCCTCCAAAAATTAAAAAAAAATTTGATCCTATTTATAGTTAATTTTGTTCCATTATTGCCTAAGTGGTTCTTTATCTCCGAACTTAATTCAGAAATTCATTGGCCTGTAATGAGTTAAGTTTAGAAATTCAGTTCTGCTCATCATTGCTCTATTCTTGCCTCAAGAAAATCTGCTATCCTGGGGGGATATGAATGGACCCCAGAGAGTCTGGTCTAGCCTATTTACACTACCATGCTATCCTTCAAGGATGTCTGGTTTGCTCTCCAAAGAAGTCTGGTCCACTCTCTCTATTCTTGCAGGTGGACTCAAACAATGAACATTTTTTAGCCACAAGAGAGAAGGAGGGGGGTGTTGCTAGCCCCTTGTTCACAATTTTCAACCAGTCATATTGCCCTCCACACCTCAGAATTGTAACCAATCATATTGATTTTACTCCCTATGATGGGCTCTTTTAACCAATCAGAACCTGTTCCCCACCTATGAGGCTTGATCCTTTGTTCTATACTACCCAAAACTAGAAAATGGAATTGTCCCCCTCATTCAGGGTGTGAGCATTGCTGAGAAAGATGAGATCCTATTTACTGGTGAATTCACTCTTTACTAATAAATTGATCATCCTCAGAACTTGTATCTCAGTCTACCTTAATTTTAATTGCTACATAGTTGTGAAAAGTGTTTCTTGCTCTAATTTATTATGTAACTTTTTTATCTCTGTCGTAAATGTATTGGGAGTTTATTATGATACGAGATGATAGTCTAAACCTAATTTCTGTCCAAACATTTTGCAGTTTTTGCAGCAGATTTAATGAAATAGTCTTTATTTCACTAGTTAGGGCTTTGAATCTCATCAAACAGTATGCTACTGTGTTCACTTGCCTCTAGATTTTTTATTCCTAATCTGTCTCTACCTCCCCCTTCCTATTAACTTTTCAATTTCTTATAAAGTACTAAGTAGTTTTGATGATTACTATCTTGTAGTATGATTTGGGCTGGTACTGCTAAACTCCCATCCCATTTATTTTCATTATTTCCCTTGAGATTCTTGATTTTTTTTGTTTCTCCAGATGAATTGTGTTATTTTATTCTAGCTATATAGAATAAGTAAGTTAATTATTTGTGAATAAATAAATGAATTTAGGAAGTATTATTATTTTTATATTGGCATGGCCCAACCATGAGCAATCACTATCACTCCAATTATTTAGGTCTATATTTCTGTTAAAAAAATGTTTTGTAGTTATATAATACTTATATCTTGGTAGATGGACTCCTGAGTATATTCTATAGTTATTTTGGATAGAATTTCTCTCTTCCTATCTCTTCCTTTTAGATTGTGTTGCTCATACAGAAAAGTGGATGTTTGTGTGGATTTATTTTATATCCTGTGCTGCTAAAATTATCTCATTAATTTTAGTTGAATCTGAAGGGATTACTAAGTAGACCATCGTATCTACAAAAAGCACTAATTTTGTTTCTCTTTTGTCTTTCCTTTTTTTTTTTTAAAAAAAAAAGCATTTAATAAATGGCATAGGAAAAAAGTAGCAACAAAATAACTGTGCCATAAACCCCACAGATACACATAGCATCAATGGGAAGGATGGATATACACAGAGAACACCCTTGGAGAGGCACAGATGGAAGAAATGTGGAGCCAAGGTACATGGGTAGGAAGGACGTGGGAGGAACACCTCTCACCTTTGCTGCAGGGCTTCAATTTCTTTTCTGAGGTTGTTATTTAGAATGTCTATTTATTCCATTAATCTGGGTGGTTTATATTTTTACAAATCTTCATCTAATTCCTTTAAATTATCAATTTTGTTGGCACATGGATAAAATAGTTTCTAGTTTCTTGTTAATGGATTTTGCTTTTTTTCATCTTTTATTTTGGTCATTTGATTTTCTCCTTTTTTAATAAAAATAGCTAGTGATTTTAGCTACTTTTTTTTTAATAGCTCCTACTTTTATTGATCAATTCAGAGGGCATTTTTTGCTTTCAAGATTCAATATTAATCGGGGTGGCTAGGTGGCGCAATGAGTAGAGTGCTGGCCCTGGAGTCAGGAGGACCTGAGTTTGGATCCGATCCGGCCTCAGACACTTAACACACTGTAAGGGTTATGGGATTTAAAGATCTTCCATGCCCCATGGACGTGCTGACATAGCAGGAAGGGGCGGAGCAAGCGAAAGCGAAAGCCAGGGAAAGGGAAAGCGAGGGAAAGCGAAAGCCGAGCTAGCGGTCCTGCGGTGGTTGCCACGGCGGTGGCAGCAGCAGAGGCAGCGGAAGCGTGAAGCCCTTTTTGAGTTAGGACTGCTAAGGACTTTCTGCTAAGGACTCCTGCTGAGGACTGCCAGAGGCTGGAGCTGCTGGGAGCGCGCTTCCCGGACGCTGGGTGGTTGCTGTGAGTGGGGAGAGGAGGACCTTTGCCTGAGGTAGCCTGTTCTGTTTTAAAGGCTTGAGAATGTGGGTGCTTTCTACTTTATCTATCTGTGCCAATATCATAACTACTCTGATGGCTTTCACTTTCTGGTTTTGGGACTCAGTCTTTTGGTATCTTAATAAATTTTCTAGTTTATTTCCCCATATGGCAAACATGATGTATTTTGTGATGGATAATTATATCAGCATATTTGTAATCTCTATAGGCATTGTGAATATGGCATTGCTGATACACACACACAAATAAAAAACCTATCCATGTGACCTTGGGCAAATTATTTAAACCCAATTGCCCTCCAAAAAGCAAAAAAAAAAAAGATTCAATATTAATCTCCTTTGATTTTTCAATATTTATATTTTTGTAGTTTTGTTGGGGCTTTTTTATGTTTCTCTTCTGATATTTTTAGTTTCATCTCCAGTTCCTTGATCTCTTCTTTATCTTGTTGATGAAAGTGTTTAATGATATTAATATTCCCCTAAGGATTGCCTGGACTACATCCCAAAAATTTTGGTATGTTGTTTCATTGCTGTCATTTCATTTGATGAAATTGCCTATTATTTCTATGTTTTTTTCTTTGACCCATCAGTCCTTTAACAATAAATTATTTATTCTCCTTTAAAATTTGAATTCTTTCTTCAAAGACCCTCTATTGATTTTGATTTTATTACACTGTGGCCAATAAAGGATATATTTAATATTTTTTCTCCTCTGCCTTTGTTTGTATGGTTTTTATATCTTTATACATTGACAATATTTGTAAAGATGCCAGACACAGAAGAGAAATGTTTCTTTCTTTTCATTTAGTAATCTCCAGAGATCTAGCACGTCTAATTTCTGTTCATGCCCCTAACTTCTTTATTGTTTCTATTTTGCTAATTTTGACTAGGTTTTAGGGAACACTTTGGGCCCCTTAACGATATCATTTTTACTAGTGTCTTGTCTGGGATCATGTTTATTACTCTGGCTTTTTTTTTTAGTTTACCTAAATCATACATGTACTTTTGACTGGGTCCCTCTTGGCTTTTGTGTTTGCAATTCAGAGTTTTTACTCAGCATTGGTCCTTTTATCAGCAATCCTCAAAAATCCTCTATCCCATTAAAGATTCATTTTTTTCTCCTATAGGATTATACTCAGTCTTTCAGGTTAAAATATACTTGGATATAAGTCTTTTTATCTTTTGCCTTTTAGAATAATATGATCTACACTTTTCTGCTACCAAATTTTGTGTGATCCTAACTGACTTGTCCTTAATACTTGAATTCTTTCTTTCTGGTTACTTGTAGTATTTTTTTAAAATTTCTTTGACCTGGAAGCTCTGCTCAAAGACCACATTTTATTGTGAAACTTATTTAAGAGTGATTCTTGTAAACAACATATTATTGGAGTCTCCTTTCTAATCAATTCTGCTGTCCTCTTACATTTTATGGGTGAGTTTATATCCTTTACATCAGCATTTATGATTATTAATTGTGCATTTCTTCTCATCATATCCTCTTAAAACTTTCACTGTCTTTACCTCTTATCTCCCTCTTTAAAAAGAAAAAAGTGGTGGTAACAGAAAAGGAATGCAATCTATAATTGAAGTTATCTGCTTCTATTCCACCATCCCTCTTCTCTTCCCCTGGCCCAGACCTGACCACTGATTCTTACCCCTTCTTTCTTCCCAATGGCATCTTTATGATCCATGCACTGAAGGTGATTTAGTTTTTTGATGATTGTTCTCTTTACAACTGTGCTACCCTTCTTAAACCCACCTGTGTTTTTTTTTCCCCTATCTCCACCTGTCTCCCTGTTTAGTTTGATGTACACAAAACTTTGTGAGTAAGTATGAGTATGTATTTAACTCTCTTCTTTCAGACTCAGATAATAGTGTGGTTCATGTGATTCCCATTCCTCTACCTTCTTCCCTGTTTATATCTCTTCTTCTTTACTATTCCAATTATGAGATACAAAAATTCTACTCCTTCCCTAGTGTATTCCTTTTCCTTTTATTTCCTCTCTTAAGACCAGCAGAAAAGAATAAAACCACTCTTCAGTCTTTCTGTTTATCTTATGTAATTCCTTCTGTGACCATAGAAGACAATGGGATTTTGAAGAAACACTTTTCTTTTCCTAATGGGATACAAGTATTTTATCACCATGTAACCTCTTCCACTTACTCAAATGTACTTTTAACTGAGTTTCTCTTGGCTTTTGTGTTTGCAATTCAGAGTTTTTACTCAGCATTGGTCCTTTTATCAGCAATCCTCAAAAGTCCTCTATTCCATTAAAGATTAATTTTTTTCTCCTATAGGATTATACTGTCAGGGTAAAATATACTTGGGTATAAGTCTTTTTATCTTTTGCCTTTTAGAATAACATGATCCACACTTTTCTGCTACCAAATTTTGTGTGATCCTAACTGGCTTGTCCTTAATACTTGAATTTTTTCTTTCTGGTTACTTGTAGTATTTTTTAAAAGTTTCTTTGACCCGGAAGCTTTGAATTTTGGCCAATAGAATCTTTCATTTTGAGATTTCTTTCAGCAAGTGATCAATAAGATTATTCTTTTTACTTTGTCCTCTGTTTCTAGTAAATCTAGTAAGTTTTCATTTATCATTTCTTGAAATATGGTATTCGTGGGGGTTTTTTGTTAATGGTTTTCAGGGAGCCTAATGTTTCTCTTCATATGATTTTCCAGATCCATTATTGTTTAACAGCAGATAATTTATATGTTATTATATATTTTCCAATCTTTTATTTTTATTAATTTTTTTTTGCTTTTTTTTGGAGGACAGTTGGGGTTAAGTGACTTACCTGAGGTCACACGGCTAGTTTTTATGTTAAGTGTCTGAGGTCAAATTTGAACTCAGGTCCTCCTGACTCCAGGGCCAGTGCTCTATTCACTGAGTAACCTAGCCGCCCCTGTTTTTCTTAATTTTTAAAAATTGTCTCATGGAGTCACTAAATTTTGTCTTTTCTAATATAATTTTCAGGAGGTCTGTTACTTGGGTAAGATTTCTACCTTCTGTTGTTCTAAGCTATATATTCTCCCAATTCTTTTCTCCAGAGCTCTTATTTCACTTATAGTTCCATTTTATATTTCTTGTTTCATTTCTTCCACTTAGAACTTGTGACCAAATTATTTTTTTTCCTCTGAATATATCCTTGTAGTTGTCATGGAGTTATTTGGGGGAGGGGGTACTTATCTCTTGGGCATTTCTTGTCCCACAGTATTTCTTCATTGATATTCAGTGTCTTCCTCTGTTTACTCATATCTCCAGCCTCAATACCCAATGTGGATTTTTGTGCCAGAGACAAGCTCTGCCTCTTCCCATAGTCTTATGTAAGTTGTTCTGGCTCTGACCAATTGTTTCTACCCTCCTCCCCCCAGTTATGCTTATTCAGAATGCTGGCAGGCCTCAATGCCCTGGTCAGAGCTCCATAATATACTGTCTTTGTGCTGGGCATCACCTCCCCAGTCTGGGCTTCCATCCCTCTAAGACACTATCTCCCCTGCCTCCAACCAAGGCATTCCTTTGGGTTTACAGCCTATTCAGCTGAGCTTGTGCTGGATTTCCTGGCAATATGCCTCTTTTGGCACTTGTGGCTTTGGCTGTCTTTTTGGTACCGCCTTGGCCTGGATAAAGGAATTTACTGGTGTTTCTCTGTGGTTGTATCATTATTCAGTCTAGTTCTTTAGATGGCACAGTGGAAAAAGCACTTGACCTGCTATCAGGAAGACCTGAGTTCAAATCCAAGCTCACACACTTACTAGCTGTATGACCCTAGGCAAGTCACTAACCTCTGTCTGCCTCGGTTTCCTCATCTATAAAATGCGAATCTTAATAGAACCCACAGTTGTTGTGAGCATCAAATGAGATAATAATTCTAAAGAGCTTAGCTTATATAATAAGCACTATATAAATAGCTAGTATTATATTATTATTATAGCTATTATTATATGATAATTACAGGACTATATGTGAGAAAACTAGTCTCTATGACCTCTCATGCTGACATCTTAATTTGAAGTTTGATTGTAATTTAAGTAACCCAAAAAATTATTGAGGTCCCTCTGAACACTATCCTTTTTGCTGGCCACCCTAGTGTCTTTTTATTCAAAAATACCTAGATAGGGGTGGCTAGGTGGCACAGTGAGTAGACTGGCCCTGGAGTCAGGAGGACCTGAGTTCAAATCCGGCCTCAGACACTTAACACAAAAAACTAGCCATGTGACTTTGGTCAAGTCACTTAATCCCAATTGCCCTCTAAAAAGCAAAAAAAAAAAAAAAGTACCTAGACCAGGCACGGCTAGGTGGCACAATAAATAGAGCACGGGCCCTAGAATCAGGAGGACCTGAGTTCAAGTCAAGCCTCAGACACTGAACACTTACTAGTCATGTTACTGCCCATGTGACCTTGGGCAAGTCACTTAACCCTAATTGCCCAGCCTTCCCCCTTCCAAAAAGCAAATTTTTTTTAAGTGTCTAGACCCAGGTTTCTATCTAGTCACTTAATTTCTGCTTATTTGGGTTTGTTAATATCATCATCATCATCATCAATTACCATCTGTTGAACACTCCTAATGCCCAAATTAGTGCTATAAAAAATATAGCAAATTTCACAGCCTCTGCATTTAGAACCTAATCTCCAAAAGGTACCATTTAAATTGAGTTGGTGTTAGCATCTCTTTTTGGCCTCTTAGAGAAATGGAATAATGGCTCTTGAAAAAACACAAAGTGTGACCCTTCATTTCTGGTGGGGTTTTTTCATATCCTGTTTTTTCATATACTGGCGCTTTGTTCATATCATTTGGAAGATATGGTTAATAATTAAACAACAAATCCTTTTTTCAAAGTAAACAGAAAAGCAGTCTTTAGGTTTTTTTAATTCTGCTTATTTCTCAGAATATTGTTTACTTTAATAACCTTTGTTAGTGAGATCATCAGTTTCTCCACTCGAATTCAAACTGTTCTAGCTAACAGAAAGAAAAAAGAATGAATAATGATGTTATTTTCTGGGTTTTAATTAAGATTTTTCTCCCACTCTTTATTTTCAGTGACAATTACTTGTTCTTTTTAGGTCAATTGTCATGTAGGAAGTATAGGAGTGGGAGATTTAATTTGAACACCATGGCTTATTTCTAGGTGCTGTTGTTTCTTTGAATGAGAGGCTTTTCATTCCACCGGGTACAAAGTATTTATCACACATCTTTAGTCATGGCAACTATTTTTATTTGTTCCCTTTATAGCTTTGAACTGCCTAATTTCAATGCTGGCAAGTCAAGTCACATTGACTTCGGAGAGCTTTGTAAATCCCAATGAGCAGGGTTTTCATTATCCTGAGATCCTTCAAATGGCATCTGACTTTCAACATTAAAAATTTTCTTTCCATTTTGATTATCTTGAGTTCTCCATTCCCTAACCCTGATGGTGTGATCCAGTGACTACCTCATTCCTCTCTTCTCCAAACCAATTAGCTGGTAATACAGTGGCTAGAATGTTGGACATGGAGTCAGGAAGACCTGAGTTCAAATCTGGTCTCAGATATTAGCTATGTGACCCTGGGATAGTCACTTCACCTCTGTTTGCCTTAATCTGCTGGAGAAGGAAAGGGCAAAGCATTTCAGTAACTTTGTCAAGAAAACTCAAGGGGGCATCTAGGTGGTGCAGTGAATAGAGCACCGTCCCTGAAGTCAGGAGGACCTGAGTTCAAATTTGATCTCAGACACTTGATACTTAATTAGCTGCATGACCTTGGGCAAGCCACTTAGCCCCAATTGTCTTGCCTTCCCCCCTCCAAAAAGAAAGAGAAGAAAAACCCAAGGACAGTATTATTTTAAATGCTAAAAAGACATGACGTTGGAAAATGAGCCCCTCAGCTCTAAAGGGTCTGACATGCTATGGTCCACAGGGTCATGAAGAGTTGGACAGGCATGAGCAATTGAACCACAACACTGCACTCAATCTTTGTAAAAACTATTTAGATAAGAACCCATATGCATGCACTCAGATTAACACTCTTTGCATGTATGCAATATTGGCTAACACCCATAGTAAGAAAGACAAATAAGCAAGTTATACATTCTTCAAACTAGGTTGTTCACCTAGTATTATGATGCCATTAGAGGGTATGAGTAACTATTAATAAATGAAGCCTTATGGACATCCCAACTATACCCTGGTGATTTCATGAGTTTCCCATGTCATACAAGGCTATATTTAGCCTGTTTTTTCAAAAGTTGATTTGTGATTAAGGCATCAGGCATCATTTAACCAAAATTAGCACTTGGCCTTCGGCAGACTGGATTTGGCCTGATACTCCTCAGCAACTTAAAAGAAGACCGTGGTCATGTCCCCAGCTCTGTCCGAGTTCCTTTGGTGAGCGCCTTAACTCCTCAAAGCAGAATCATAGAATTTCAGTGTTGAAACTTTCTGATCCCACTCGGGGTTTTCTTGGCAAAGATACTGGAGTGATTTGCCATTTCCTTCTCCAACTGAGAAACAGAGGCAGTGAGAGGAAGTCACTTGCCCAGAGTCACTTACACAGCTAGTAAGTGTCTGAGGCAGGATTTGAATTCAGGTTTTCCTGACTCCAGGGCCAGTGCTGTGCCCATCTAGCAGCCCCTTTTGTGCCAAGCCAAACCAATCTAATCCCTCTTCCATATAACAATCCTCCAGGTATTTGAAGGCAGCCATCCTTTCCCCACAAAGTGGACACTAACCAACCCCAGTTCCTTAAGCGATCCTCAGATGGCCAGCACTCCACACCCTTCATAATCCCCTTTATTCTCTCCAAGGGCTCACCAGTTTCCCAATAGACTCCATTTCTTCATCTGGAGAATGGGGTTAATAAATAATACTTGCTAATCTGCCTCCCTCACAAAGATGATGAGATCATGGACTCAGGCCAAAAGGCCCTCAGGGTCATCCAGTCCAACCTCCTAACATAGAACTCCCAAATGAAAGAGCTTCATAAACTGCTCAAGGCCATGCAAGTGTAAAGCGTCTCTCCAGGTCAGTCACTCCCCAGGTTTTGAGCAAAAGAGAGATTCTACCCCAAGGGGCTGCATGCAGCTGAAGCATTTCAGAGCAGGACATAAGGCACAGACAGGGGCTTCCCAGGGTTTCAGAACTGAGCAGGATCATAGGTCTGGAGCTAGATGGAACCTTCCAGGTCATCACGCTCAACCCATCATACAGATAAGAAAAACTGAGTCCCAGAGAAATGAAGAGACCTACCCAAAGTCACATAGGTGGTAAGAGTCAGAGTCAGCATTTGTGATTTAGGGTAATAGATTTGAAGCAAGAAGTCATTTCATCTTTCACATGAAAAAAGGGAGGTCTAACAAGCCAACAAGCATTTATTGGGCACCTACTATGCACCTACCAGGTAACTTACACCAGATCACACAGGTCATAGTTAAAGAGATAGGACATGAGTCCAGGTCCTTGGCTCCAAATCTGTCATCCTTTCATGAGCAACAGCATTGGCTTCTATTGGAAGACGTGTCCAGGGAACAAGACCAAGAGTTTTCCAGAGAAAAGTTCCAACTTGCTAAAACCCTTCCAGGGATTTTGCAAGGGGGCTTGGGGGACACGAATGGGTCAAAATTTGATTGTTGCCTTCAGCCAAATTAATCATTTTGGATCTTGGTCACATTTGACATTTCAGAAAAGGAATCCAAATTCTTAAGAGCAATGCCAGATGGTAACAAATTTAAGTTTATGTATATAATTATCCCAAACACCAATTAAAAGCTCTTAATTTTACCCAAAACATTGATTAACATATGTGTTTCCTCAGCAAATACAACTAAGCTTAGCCTCAAATGTTTTGGAAGGGATCAGTGATTTTATAGGAATGGGGGAGGAACCTTCTATCGGCACTCTCTCTACAATTGATAAATAGTTCAAGGCAGCAAGGTGGTGCAATGGATAAAGTGCAGAATTCAGGAAGAGCTGAGTTCAAATCCAGCCTCAGACACTTACTGGCTGTGTGACCCTGAACAAGTCACTTCACCCCATTTGCCTCAATTTCCTCATCTGATGACCTGATTTCCTCGTCTAACATGAGCTGGAGAAGGAAATGGCAAACCACTCCTATATCTCTGCCAAGAAAACCCCAAATGGAGTCATGAAGAGTTGGACCCAATTTAATAAATGCCTGAATTTAATAAATAAGGGACTTCCTTGGGCATTGATGTGCTGAATGACTTGCTCTGGGTTACCCAGTCAGGATGTGCCTAAGACAGGATCTGAATCTAATTCTTTTTGACTCAGAATGGGAACTCTATCCATTGGGCTCATCAAACAGCACCAGGTTAGCAAGATTAATTTAATTAATGAGTTAATTAAATTAGGAAGCTACTAAAATGCCAAACTTTCTTCCTGCCCTTCAAGTGAGGTCTCTCCTGCCCTGCCCTTCCCCACTTCTCCTGACAGTGATCTTCCCAGCCACAGTAGCAACATTCCCAAACACTCTTCTTTCTTGTAGGGGTGGTCAAGGGAGATTTTAACCCCAAATGATATTTAACCAAATATGATTTTTTCTTTGTTCAAGATCCCTACAAAAGTTATCTCAAATCATCCAGGAGTAGAGTCACGTGCAAAGGTATGAGTGGGGGACTATGCCAGTTTGAACATCTCTCTATCTCTCTAGACTAGAAATGCTTTGAAGTTACCTTAAAGTTAAAATAAATAAAAGCATTTCTGACAGAAAGGACAATATCACTATTCCTTTCTTCAGTGCTGTGCATAGTTGTGTTACAAGGCTTTTGTTTTTCCTTTTCTTTCCAATGAGGAGGGAGAATGAGAAGTGCTTGTTAATTGAAAAAAATTTTTTATTAAACACTATAAATATGACGATTTCTTATTGGAGTGGAAACCAGGTAGACATGCCTCAATGTCATGGGTGCTCACTGTCTTTTCAAGGAGAGTAATCTTAGAGTAAAGAAAGAGAAAGAATAGGTCAAGTCCAAGGACTGGGCAAAAGCCACAAAGTTTCTCTATTCCTTTAAAAGCAATAAAAAGCCATTCTTCTGGCATTTTTACAAAAAGATTTGAAGTCTCTACCTTGGTCACAGCTCAAATTATCGCCCCCCCCTTTTTTTCTATCCAGATTAGTAGAAATACTCTCCAGATGAAGGAAAAGGAGAAAGAAAGATGACTTACAGGCTCCAGGGACCATTTTTCTCATCTGAATGCAATCCTAGTATAACCATGCCCATAATTCTTTGCATAGCGGCTCCATGGGTAGGTTTCCACCAGGAGCAGGAGGAGAGGGCACTCAGGATGCCACCGAACCCTCTTGCCTAGTTTTAAACTCCCCCTCTCCAGCACACACACAAAGGAACCATTGTGTGGGTGATGATTTGTTGGGTTTTTTCCACAGCTCCTTATAAGCTGAGAATCCTTCTGGGCAGAGGGACATTCTTTTGTTGGGGTCAGAGGGACATTTCCCAGCTGATGAGACAGTTCTGGGCTAAATACAGCCTTTCCTCATGCCCCTTGCTATTCAAATCACTGATGTGTGAAGGATCAGATTTGCCAAGTTGTCTCCTCCAGGATAAAGGAATCTGAGACCTCCTAAGCATTTTATTAATCTTTTGCTCTTTTATAGAGCATCCCTTTGTCCTGCCAGGAAAAAGAAAGGGAACAGAATATTTTTTTAATTCAACTGTTAGAAAGTTTTAAAAGGAGTATTCTCATAACTCAGTTTAGGAGTTTTAAGTCCTATGCATGGCACTTCTGAAAATGGAGACCACACAAAACAAGTTCATGGAGAGCTTCCAATAAGCATTCACCAGGAGAGAACAGCTGCTTGGTTATTTGCAGCCTGACAGAAAAGCTGCCAACACTGCTTTGCGTGCCCCCGAAAGTGCTGCAGAAACTCGAGTTCCAAAAAGCATTTGTCTTGACATCTGGCTAAATTAGAGATTTTCCAAATAAGTTCCCATTTGAAAATCCCTCTTCATGTCCCAAGGCTGTGTGCTTCTTGTCACAGTGATGCCCTTTTCCCCACTTAATTTGAAAAACAAGAAAGGGATAGAGAGACAGAGTGTTTTCAAGTCACATTTGGAAGTGTGTCTTGCTAAACCCTGGTCAGAATTAAAATGAATGTTGTAACTTTGACAACTTCCCAGATTTTCTTTCACAATTATTTGCATAGCACTTGTTGAGAATCATTGTTGATTTCAAAAGGGAAGGAAAAACCTGCCGATCCTCCTCTTGTGTTAGTAATACATTTTTTCTTCGTTTGATCTTTAAGGACAAACAACTTTGTTTTGAGACACCAATAATTCTGTTTGGTGTTCCAGTGTTCTGTAAATGAAACCTTTGTACCGTCCCACATATGCTGAATTCCTATGGGGGAGATGGGACTTCCACCTCGTGGCTCAGTGTGCTACTCAAAGGTCAAGCAAGGAGGAATGCTTTTAACTGGCGTTAAACCGTGAACTTCAGAGGTCAAAGTGTTAACCTGAAAGGGCAGGGGACCAGCACCAAGTCTGGGCATGTAAAAAGGAGGTAATGCACACAAACAATATAGATCTGCATAAGTGTTCTTTTTAATTAATCTGGGAGGGCTAATAAAATATATATGTCTATATATTTCATGTGTCTCAAGTTGGACCTCACTTCTCCAGTTCTCGAAGAAGCTCCCCAAAGTCAGTGATGTACCACTTGGCATTGTCCTTCACCTGTTGCCGAATCACATTTCCCCCGAAGCCAATGAAAATGTCCTAAAAAGGGGAAAAAAGGAATCAAAAGCATTAAAAAAAAAATGATATTGCCACAGGTGTTGAGACTGAATGTATAAATATCAGTTTTGGGTGGTGGGGACGGAACCACCTCCTTCACCTCCTTGTCCTGAGTCAACAAGCATTTATTAAAAGCTCCTACTGTGTGCCTGGTGCTTTACTGGTTACTAGAAAAGTAAAGAAAAGCAAAAACATGGTGCCTACCATGGTCAAGTTTCCATTCTAACAGAGGACTTTCCTCCGAACCAGATCCTAGAGCCACTTCAGCAAATAGCAAAAACCTCATCTTGAACTTCCATACTGATCTATCCACTGAGTAAATATCATGCCAGGACCTGCCCTCAAGGAGTTTATGATCTAAATGAGGAAGGCCCATGAAACAGTAATGTAAGGGGAGGGGTAACGTAGTGAACAGAATGCTCTACTGGCCGGGAAGACCCAGGCTCAAAATCAGGGCAACTCTGGGTAAATCACACAAATTCTCTGAATCTGTGACAGTTTCCCACACCGACTATCCATTGAGGAATAAACCAGTTGGCAGGGGATGGAAGTCCCTACTCTTTTAAAATCACAAATCTCTGACCTATTGCCAAGACAAGAGAAAGCCAAGTGCTTAATAATGTGGTACAGACAGTTAGAAATTCAAATAGAGAGACCAGTGAGGCCTGAAGGAGTTGGGAGAGGAGATTAATCCAGACTCCTGCTGGCAGCAAGCACCCCACTTCTCCATGCATGATCAATGGAATGACACTCACTTAGAGAATTCCCACTAATTTATGTTATTCTCAGTTAATTGTCTTTAGGGTAAAAGAAGCAGAGATTGTAGAAAAATTATGTAATGATTATATGCAAATATCAATCTCATTAAAAGGCAGCAGACCTCAGGCCGGACATTAGTTTGATGCTGGTGCTGGACTATCAAAGGTAAAGCCTCCCTCTTTTTCCTTCTCTTTCAGTAAATCAGGAAAGTGACTCATATAATTGGAGGAATCAGGCTGAAAGACAACTTTGCTTAATGAATGTTCTGGGAATGTTGCTGCCTAGGGAGGCTGGTTGGGGGTATTTGTTGGGAAGAGCCTGGTGCGTCCACACAAAGTGCTTCAATTAAACAGAAGCCATAGTCTTTGAAAGAGGTAAGGTCCCTCTCTCTTTCTCTTTGTGTGAATGTAGACATGGTGTAAAACACACACATTCCAAATAATGCCTTCCCTTTCTTCCCATTCCTGCCTCCTGCAAACTGAGACTGTGCTTTTACCACCACACTTCATGACTGTGATGGCAGACCAGTTGGACTCCTTGCCTTTGGCCTCTCCCTGAGATATTCTTCGTATAGAGTTTATCACAGTTCCTGGAACATAGTAGGCCATAATAAATAATAAATGTTTGTTTCCTTTCTTCTTTCTATCCGAGCTTAAATCACAGTTAGATTAATCTTCCTCAAAGCACTGTTTTATCTTTCCTCTCCTTTTTAAAACCAACCAAAGGCTCCCCATTATCTACATGAGTCAATTCAATTAAACATTTCCTTAAATGTCTGAGATGCCAAGTACTTTGTGAAGGAAATGGTGATGTAAGAGATTAAAAACTATCAACCAGACTTTTTTTTTTTTTAAAGAAAGAACACTGAATTTGGAGTCAGAAGACCAAAGTTCAAATCCCACTTCAAAGGTCTCTAGGCCTCAGTTTCCTCATCTATAACATGAGAGGTGTGACCATGACTGCGATCTATACACTTGATTCTCCTCTCTGCCCATTGAAATCTTAGCCATCTTCCAAGTCCCTCCCTGTTAGAGCCTTCCTGGACTACTCCAGGCCATGACACTCTCTTCTCCCTCCTCTGAGCTCCCAGCACACTTGGTTTGGGTTCAGACTGCCCGCTGACATTTCTTTGATTGTAGCCTTGTTGAATTTTGCCATGTGTTGTTTTTCTTTCCTCAACTGGACTAGAAGCTCCCTGAGGGCAGGCACTGTGCATTGTGCACCTCTGTACTCCTCCTGAGCCTAACTCATGTCATGCACACACTTCTCCCTGCCTTCCCCTAAGCGACAGCTCAATACAACCTCCTACATGATTTTCCTCACCATCCTGGCTGTTAAGAGGTCTCATTCACTCTCAGAGTGACTTGACTTTATTTTATCTTTCCTTATCCATGTAGATTTTGTATCTCTGGAGGAGAATTTAACGTCTGGGAGAACAGGACCTGACTCACTTTTGCCTTTGTATTCAGGGGCTTAGCCTAGTATCTGGAAGCTTGGTAGGCACTTACTGAATGAGATTTGTTTTAGAATTTGATTTGACTCCATTACTGTAAGATCGTTTAGAGAGGAATGTTGGGAAAGTTCTGCTGGAGTAATCCCTTTACTCTTGGATCCACCCATGAATGAGGTTTACTCAGTTGATGTAGTACTGGAAAAGAGCTGAGACGTCATTTAATCCCAGCTCCTCTCTTTTGACAGAGGACAAGACTGGGGCCAAAAAACAAAACTGTAATGAGGACTGCCCAATGTCATACAGGGAGAAAGTAACAGAGCTGGGTCTTGAACGCAGGTCCCTGACTCCAAATTCCTCTGTGCTGCATGGCAGTAGAGTCCATAAGAAGGACTTAAAGCTGCAAGAGAAGAAGCCTCACCATCAGGGTAGTCACCTCTCTGGGCCTCAGTTCCCTGGTCTCTACAATGGGAGAGCTGGACACTCTGGGCTCATAGATTTAAAGCTGGCAGGGACCTTAAAAGCCATCTAGTTGAACCCTATTATTTTCCAGCTGAGGAAACAGGCTCAGAAAAAAGTAAAGTGACCTGCCCAGGTTGTAAGTCACAGAGATAGCTCTCTGGCTCCAAAGCCTGTGCCCACTTCCCTTTAGACACAGAGGGAAGACCCTCTCAGGCCTATGGTTTTGTTTGCTAAAGGACAGACAGGGAATAGTATCCTCAGAACTTACAGCAGGAGGGCAAGCTTCCATGTCAGTGGCTCCATCTCCAATCATGACGATTTTCTTAAAATGGAACCGTTCCTTCAGGAGTCCGATCACCTTGCCTTTCCCACCAGACTCGGCAGTCGGTTGGCTCTCATCAAAACCAGCGTATTCACCTAGAAAGAACAGTGATGGTGGTGGGATTAAAGATCCATTAATTCCATATTAAGGAACATACCAGGAAGATGGGCTTTCCAATGAGGAGCAATAAAAAATAAATGTTTGTGGCTCCCTACTACCTCTATGTTCAAATGTCGACTCTATTAGAGTGAATTAGAGCTATTTTTTTTTAACATGGTAGAGAACATTTTTATGTATTTATTTTTTTAAAAATTTTGAGTTCCAAATTTTCTCCTTCCTTCCCACTCCTCTCCCACCCAACTAATTTTGTCTTGAGATCGTTAAAAGTAACCAGGTTTATCCGGCAGGGTTCTAAGGCCAAGGCTAGAATGAAGGAGTCTAATGAGAAGATGGTTATCAGCCTAGGACCCCCCAAAGCTGGATTCCTTGAAATCATTCAGTTGGCAGACCATATTTCTTCCATGGACCTATAGATAGGGTTCCAAACCTTTTTTGTTTTGTTTTGTTTGTTCTGGACCCCTTTTCAGTGTCTAGTGAAGCCTATGGACCCTTTTTCAGAAGAGAGATTTCTAATTTTTTTTTTAAGAAGAGAGATTTCAAATGCATAAAATAAAACATATAGCATCACAAATAAAACGGGTGAAATGGTTATCAGAATGTATTTTTAAAAAACACACATGGACCTCAACCTCATGTTAAGAACCCATGACCTAAAGTGAATCAAATGAATGCAGATGCTTGGAAGACAACTGGACCCAAAATAATCTCATTTCCAAGGGATCCACAAAGCTTGTCTGTGAAAACCCAAAGCATCTTACCGAACACTAATGGATGGACAAAGACAAGATGGTCACCACTGGCCTGGGAGCCAATACACATAGGGTCATAGGGTCTCAGACCTGGGGACTGAAGGGCTCTTTGAAGGTATCTTATCCAACCCTCCATTTTATAGATGAGGAAAATGAAGCCTAGAGAGACATGGGTCATAAATGGTAGAGCTGGGATGATTTTAGTACTCCTGGGTGTATAAGGGAAGACTACAAAACCACAGAGAAATAGATATTTCCACACTTAATTTTTGTTTCTTAAACTATTACTGCAGCCTGGGCCCTAGATCCCTAAGGACCCCTTTACCCAAACAGTCTCTATCAGTGAAACTGAAACTGATGAGAAAGAAGAGAGTATCCCAAATGGATGCTTACCATTGAAATAGAACTTCAACCTATTGGCAAAGACATTGGTGGCTGGAATATTGAGCTTTGAAGCGACGTGTTCTACGATACTCCTAAACCCACCAGAGATGAGGAAGACCTGAACATTCCGCTGCTGTAAGCGGCTCACCAGATCCCTATGGGTGATGGAAATTAAATATCAGCAAGTAGAAAGATCAGAAGGCAGTCCATGGAAGAAGGGCCCCAGAAATACACTTAAATCACATACTGGAACCTTTGCTTAGGCTTATGATTTAATTCATCTGGTTTGATCAGAGCAATTATTAACTACAAGAAAATAAACTTGGTTTTTTAAAATAAATACTTATAAGACATCTATGGTGTAATTTTATTTTTGTTGTTCAGACATTTTCAGTTGTGTCTGACTCTTTGTGCCCCATTTGGGGTTTTCTTGGGCAGAGATACTGAAGTGGTTTGCCATTTCCTTCTCCAGCTCATTTTATAGATGAGGAAACTGAAGCAAACAGGGTTAAGTGACTTGCCCAGAACTCAGCACTCTATTCACTGTGCCTAAACATTTGAGTCTAATTTTAGCCTTATCTTGTACATTAGATACCTGAAAAAGGCATTGAGGAGGCTCAGTGGATAGATCACTGGGCCTGCAGTCAGGGAGACTTGAGTTCAAATCTGGCCTCAGACACTTTCTAGCTGTGTGACCCTGGGCAAGTCACTTAACCTCAGTGTGCCTCAGTTTCCTCAACTGTAAAAAAGGGATAAGCATAGAAACACCTGCCTCTCAGGTTGTTGTGAGGATCAAATGAGATGCCATAAGTAAAAAGCTTTGCAAACCATAGCTACATTGAATAAGGATGTATATGTAGCACCTATATCGGACTGCATGCCCTCTTGGGGAGGGGAAAGGGAAGGAGGTGGAGAAAATCTAAAACCTATGGAAATGAATGTTGAAAACTAAAAGTAAATTCATTATTTAAAAAAAAACAGAGCTATATAAATGCTAGCTATTATAGCTATAAAAACCAGATTTACGTTTACATACTCAAGGACTGATGAGGTTCTACTGTGTAGAGACAGCATAGCATGGGTGAAGCTTGGAGTCAAGAATGCCCGAGTTTAAATCTTGCCTCGGAGACTCATGGTCTTACCCTGAACAAGTTACTTAATCTCTATGCATCTCAAGAAATTCTCTAAGGGGCGGCCAGGTGGCTCAGCGAGTAAGAGCACCAGCTCCAGTGTCGGGATGACCTGGATCAAATCTGGGCTTAGATACTCAGCACCACACCCAGAAATAACTGGCCGTGTAACCTTGAGCAAGTTACTTAACCCCGATTGCCTTAAAAAAAAAAAAAGAAATTCTCTAGGAAGTTTACCTAGAAAGCCAAAGGCTTTTCATTCTTCATTGGGAAAGGGAATTTCCATACCAGGAGTTTCCGAGGGTCAAACTCACAGATGTTTCATGCATTAGATTTGCACCACTGCTTTTCTAGCCCACACTGCAATGCTGGTCATATTATGATAGAATTTTCCAGTAAGAAAAGGTAAATAAGAAATAAGAAAGGTAAATAACTATATCTGTATGTCACTCATATGCATGCTGTTACAAGTGGTGCTATTTGGTGCAAAGTAAAGACCCCTGGGCAGCAAAGTGGTATAGGGCATAGAGCACTGGCTCTGGAGTCAGGAGGACCTGAGTTCAATTCCAGTCTCTGACTAGCTGGATGACCCTAGGCAAGTCACTTAACCCTGTTTGCCCCAATTTCCTCTTCTGTCAAATGAGCCAGAGAAGGAAATGGCAAACTACCTCAGTATCTCTGCCAAAAAACGGGGCCGTGAAGAGTTGAACACAACCTAAAATAACTGAAGGATAACAATGGAAAAAAAAAACAACTCAGGGTTGTGGGATCCTAGGCAAGTTCCCATCATCACTATCATCATCATCATACCATCACCACAATCATCGTCATCATCACCATCACCATCATCATTATCATAAGAGTTCTCAACAGCATTAAAATCACAAATGTAATTTAGCACAAAAAAAAAGAATGTTGGAGATGGAGGACCAAGGACCTGAGTTTGAATCCTGCCTTTGTCACTTATTACCTGTGTGACCTTAACAGGAAGGCTTAGACGAGATAACCACAAAGGCCTTGAGTTCCAGCCCCAAGTCCTCTGATTCTTCTCTAATATTTTAATTGTACTAATACATTTTTAAAATGTTTTCAGTCAAACTCCATTGTGACTCTCAATGTCAAAGCCACAATGAGGGATCTCCAACCCCTCACTCTCCAGGACTTCTCATGTTTTCCTTTCTCTTCTCTTCCAAGGAGCAGAATTTCCGACCCACCTCCTCATCTCCTCCTCACCATAGAAAAAAGCTATTATTTTAACATTACTGACAACAATACCCATTGTGAGAGAGAGGTAGTTTGGTGAGGCGGATAAAAAGCTGGCCTCTAAGCCAAGAAGGCCTGGGTTGGAAGGAAAGAATGGACTCGCTATTTCACAATCATCAATGGCCCTGAGATCTCGTTGGCATGGTGCCTTCATTAATTAGTGAGCTGTCACAAAATCTCTGTGCCTAATGATGCCCCAGTGTCCCTTTTCTATAAACCAAGACATGGATCAAGGCCATTTCACAAAAATGATGATTCACTGGCCTGTGGGAAATTGATTAGTCAAGAACAACTTATTGACGGCTGACTGACTATGCATGCCCCTACCCCCCAGTGGACCTGTGAGTGTCCTGGGGAGGGCACATTTGTGTCAAGTGTTTAGTGGTTATTTGACTCTCGTGTCTGACTTGTCTGACTCTCCATGACCCCATTTGGGGTTTTCTTGGCAAAGATCTTGGAGTGCTTTGCCATTTCCTTCTCCAGCTCATTTTACAGATGAGGAAACGGAGGCAAACAGGGTGAAGTGACTTACCCAGGGTCACCCAGCTAGTAAGTATCTGAGGCTGGATTTGAACTCAGATCCTCTTGACTCTAGGGCCAGCGCTCTATGGCGCCGCCTAGTCACCCTAAAGTGTCAAATGAGGGGTATCAATTCTTAGCATAGCATCATAGATTTAGAACTGGAAAAGACCTTCCAGAAGGTATTGAGTCCAATTTATAGAGGAAGAAACTAAGCCCAAGAAAGGTGAATGACTTGTCCAAAGTCACAGGTAATAACTTAGCAGAGCCAGATTTTGAACCCAGGTCCTCAGACTCCAAAGCGAGCCCTCCTGGCATGCCTCCCTTTGGTCTGCCTGAAGGATGGATGCCTGGGGTGAAGCCCTGAGAGCTAAGGATTCCTCCTACCTTATGCCTGGTGTGAGGTGTGGAGGGTGCTCTGAGAGGAGTTTCTGCACCTGTTCTCTGGAGGGCTGGATCAGTGCTAATCGCTCTGTTAAGGCCGCCTTGAAAGTCACCGCACCACCCATAGCTCTGCGGGTCCTAAGAAGGAGATTCAGCCCATCAATGCCAAGCGCCCGCCCCTGTCCAGCCACACAGGTACCAAGTGAATGAGGCCGCTTCAGGTCAACTGTTAGAACAATGACTACAAACTGGTCTTTTCTGCGTCCTGGCTTGGGCTCTCAGAAGGCCCAGCCAGGGGCCTGAGAAACCCCCACTTCCTAGACCGCTCTCTCTTACTTGGGAGCTGGCTGCTTGAGGGAGCTAGAGAAGGGTTAAACAAGCAGAGCGGTCTCCTGTCAGAAGGGCAGACAAGCTTTCCCCTGCGTCTGACCTGACGGCGGCAGAAGTCCGGTCCAGGGCATTATAGAAAGCAGTACAGGAGTGCTGGATGATGGAGAGGTGTTCCCTGGAAGCTCCACAGTGCTGCAGGGCATTTGGAGTGACCCTTGTTCCCAGGGACCCCAAAATGGATAATTATGGAGGCTGAGGGCAACAGATCCTTTAGAGGTCCTAGAGAAAGCTGCCGCAACCTGGGAAGGAAGGTGGCTCTCTGAGTGAGTCAGTTTACCAATCTGTCTAAATATTCTGACAAGCATGCGCATCACCTCCTGAATCAGGATCATACTGCGGGCAGACACTGACTCCAGCCCTTTCCGCAACATAACCTAATTCGGGGCCCTTGAATCTGAAGAACGCCCAGCAGTCGTTGGGTTTTTGTAGATACCTAGAGATTCAGCCCCTAAAAAGGTCACTACTTCAGAGATGGGGAAATGGAGGTAAGCCACCGAGCCCTGTCCATGTGGGCAAGCCCAAGACAGAAGCTGGTGCACTTTGACCCCTGTTCTAGCCTCCCCCAGTGAGTCTCTAGTGCTCAGCTGACCGAAGAGAGCCCGTGTTTAATGATTCATACATTTCTGACACAGCATCCCCAACACCGCAGAACTTGGCCAGCTCGTCAATTCCTTCTTCTCTGATGACCGTACTGTCGACATCAAAGCAGACAGCATCGGCAGAGCGGAAAATTTCCCTCAGCTCCGAGTGGGAGACCATGATTCCAAGGATTCTCCTTCTGCAATAAAAAACGAGGAGGAGACCTATAAGGCAATTTAATTCAAACCAGCAGACGTTTAGTAAGGGACTACTCCGGGCAAAGCACCAGAGATACAAAGGTTAAAAAAAAAGAAAGAGAGACAAGAAGGTGGCATAGTGCAGAGAGCGCCAGGCCAGGAGTCAGGAAGACCTGAGTTCAAATCTAGCCTCAGATTCTTCCTAGCTCTGTGACCCTGAGCAAACCACTTCACTCTCTTTGCCTCAGTTTCCTAAACTTCCCAAGAGAAATCACCTGTTGAGAGGATCAAAGGAGATATTTGCAAAGAGCTTAGCACAGTGCCTGGCCCATAGTAAACATGACATAAACGCTAGCTGTTATTATTTTTGCAGGCCTGCCCTGATCCTTCATTAGGGCCGAGCAATCAGGCACCCACCAAATATTCCTGATGAGCCCCCGTTTAAAGGCAGCCAAAAACAGACTCATGAGGGCTGGCTCTGAAGTGGATTCCAACCGTAAGTAACGTTGCTGGCGCCGGGGCGAGCAGACTCAAGGCTTCTTTTTTAAATTTCGAAAGCTCTTATGGGATTTTGTGCCAAGTGGGCTTCGTGAGGTCTTGTGCCGCTTTTCATGCCTCTACAATCTGAAGGGGCAGAACTTCCCCCATGTTTCCAGGCACTCAGAATACAGGTTTCTGTGTGTCCTTGCTCCGAGATGCCACAAAGTGGTGGGTGACTGTGACAATCCTTTCCACATCTCATCTCACTACAGAGAATCTCAGGCTGGGACATGTGACGTGGTGCCCGTGGCCCATGCCTGTGTCCTGGGGCACCTGTGGGTTGGCATTCACGATGCCAAGAGGTGGAGTCTTTAGTTCAGAGATCCCATCTCTCTCCGTGCCACGCCTGGCACAAAATTAAATCCACAACCATTTGTTCAAGGTTTTGGCCTCACATTTTTGTGTAGGTGGAAAATCCTGTAAGACCTGAAAGTTCTAAAAGGGGAGACTGATTTACTGTCAGACAGAATTCAAATGAGACAATGCGGACTAAAGCAGGATCACGGCAAAGAACATTGCCCTCTTAGCAGGCAGCATCGGACCTTACTGCAAACCTTCAGCCCAAAGGAGTGTTACAAACTGGAGATCTGGCTGGGTGGGAGGCTTTGAGCAGGAAATGGGCCTGTTTGCTTTGTTGTCTTATCTATAGCGCTGGCCCATCCTGGACTCTGGAAGCTGGGTCTACGTGCCAAAGGCGAGGTCCCTCAAGCTGACAGCATCTTGCTGTCTCTGTCCCCATCACCAATATACTGATCAGGATGGAATGTGGACCAGGTTTGGGCAGCCCTGCCTGAGGATGTAGTGGGCATCCCAACAGCCTAGAGTTCCTTCTGCAAAACATTTCTCCAAACTCACAAGTTCTTAAGAGAAACTCTTTCTTAATGCTAGAGGCTAAGCTGCTGGGTTGCACAGTGGTTAGAACATTGGACTGAGTCAGGAAAACCCGAGTTAAAATCCTGCCTCAGATAATAGATGTGTGACCCTGGGTAAGTCACTGAACTCTTTCAGCCTCAGTTTCCCCACCTATAAAATGGGAATAATAATAAGAACCCACTTCACAGAGGATTGAATAACATACGTACAGATAGAACGAGAAATTCCACTTAAAATAACTGCAGACAATATAAAATGCTCAGGAGAACATATGTACAATGCTTTACAAACCTTAAAGTATTATATAAATGTTATTATATTTACGTAATTTCTATTTTATAATGTCCCTAATATTTAAATATTGTGTGCAGTGTATGTAGTTATTGTATTTCAATAGTATGATGGGCTTTTCCCTCCAGTAATGACCCCCATCCAGGCCTTCTCCCAAACACCGCTCAAGGGCTCCTTACTCTACGCCACAAGCCTTGCTCACATTTCCTTCTCGTTGGGTGGCTACCAGGGGAGCACAGGTTCTGTCCGTCAGCTGCCCCTTTGCCCTCGCTCCCCAGCCGGCTCATTTCTACAAGAACACCACTACTCACTCCTCTGTAACAACTGTGTGTTGCATCACACGCGGCAGCCTGCTCATGTCTGGAATGTGTCTCTCTATTGCCCTTTGGCCTATAGGCTAGGCGCTTAAAATAGAACCACCCATCTAGAAGGTAGAAGAGACCAAGAGAAATTACCTGCATCTTACTGCTAGGCAGGTGTGATATTATTCCCATTTCAGAGCTGAGACCCAGAAAAATGAAGGTAAGTCAGGGGACTTGCTAGGATCCCTCAGCTAGTACTTGTTAGAGGGAAGCCCAGAACCCAGATCTACAGGCATCCCCAGCAGAGACACAAGAGAGAAAACAGGTGAGTGGTTTCTGAGAACCAGCATAGGCCTATGTACTAAGAAGAGCCTGAAGGAGACCATAACAGTGGACCTGTTTGCACTTTTTATTTATTTATTTATTGCCCTTTTTTTTTTGGAGGGCAATTGGGGTTAAGTGACTTGCCCAAGGTCACACGGCTAGTTTTTGTGTTAAGTGTCTGAGACTGGATTTGAACTCAGGACCTCCTGACTCCAGGGCCAGTGCTCTATTCACTGTGCCACCTAGCCACCCCTTGTTTGCACTTTTTATAGCAGCAAAAACTGGAAGGCTAAGGAGCTGAACAAATGATGGCACTGGAAAATCACTGGGCCATAAGAAATGATGCAAGGGATGGTTTCAGAGAAAACTGACAAGATTCCTATGAACTGATGCAGAGGAAAGGGAGCAGAATCAGAAGAACAATTTACACAATAACAGCAACACTGCAAAAAGCAACAGCTTTGAAAGCTGTAAGAATTCTGATGAATGCAATGACCAGCCATGACTGCAGAAGACCAGTGATGGAAACTTTTACCTACTTCCTGCCAGTGAGGGGTTGGACTCAAGGTTGTAGAAAGAGACATGTATTTTTGGGGCATCACCAATTCAGAAATTTGTTCTCTTAATTAAAAAAAAAAATAGAGGCAGCTAGGTGACGAAGTGAATAGAGCACCAGCCCGGGAGTCAGGAAGACCTGAGTTCAAATCCAGCCTCAGACATGTGACACACTAGCTGTGTGACCTTGGGCAAAACAACCTCAATTGACTTGTCTTCCCCCCTCAAAAAAAAAAGTTGGAGTAGGGGAAGGAGAGAAAATTAATTTTTATTCATTAAAAAAATTTAATTTGAAAAAAGAAAAATATGATAGTGAAGTAGCCCAGAATTTTAATAAGCTACACAGTTCTGTAAATTGCCATGACATTTCTCCTCCTTGGGAAACACAAGTCATGTGATACATGAACAAGGAAAGAAGTCAAAAATTCACTTGAGAAAGTCAGCCTGTTCTTGTGGAAATGAGCAGCCACACTGGGATTAATATATAATCCAGTTCCAGGCAAAGCTGAAGGGCTTTGGGGAGGTGTGTGGCCCACTCTTTCTGTGACTATAAAAGCACAAACCTGCTGCTGCCATGGCCCTGGGCAGGATGGTTTCCACATCACCTACCCCCTCTTAAGGAGGAAGAGGGGGCTATGAATAATTAGTGCTAGGCATAACTGAGCATCATCCTAAAAGCAAGTCTAATACTGAACCGCCAAGTGGGATGGGGGGGAGGGACAATGTCCACAGACACGAGTGGCAGAAACGGACAGTGCAGACGCCTGTGCCACTGTCATCAAGAAAGCTAAGGGCAGGGAAGCAAAGGGGAAGGTGAGGTATACTGAGAGGTGGTGGCCCACAGTGGGATAAAGCAGACAGTATCAATGGATAGATTTGGTTTTTGCTTATCTATATTCCTTTGCTACAAGAGAGGGTCTTCAGAGGACTGCCACCAGCCATAGACAACAGGGTAAAAAAACCTTAAAACAATAGAATAGAATAGTATCTAAGACTGGCCCCAAACTAATCCCAGCTCCATCACCGTATAATCTTTATGAGCCTCTCTTTCCTCATATGTAAAATGGGAATGACCACACCTCTTTGTTGCAAAGATCAGATTAGATAATCTACATGGAAATCACCTGGATAAGTGGAAACCAGTACATGATTGCACTGGGTTATTACATCTTTGTGGGCATCTCCACTACCTCTAAAGAGCCCCATCAGCCACTATTCCTGACGCCATGGAGAGGTCAGTGACCATCAAGGACCCTTAAAACACATCAGATTTTGTCAGTGAGGGAACTCCCTCCAACTACACAGAGCTGAAGCCTAAATTCAAAGTTCAGAAAGTCACTTGAGACTCAGAGACATTAAGGGACTCACCCATGGTCATTGAGCTATAGTGTCCAAGGCAAGACCTGAACCCATGTCTTTTACATGGCACAATGGGAACTGGAGTCAAGAAAAGCTGAGTTCGAGTCTGGTCTCTGACACTTACTAACTGTGTGACCCTGGGCAAGTCACTTCACCCTGCTTGCCTCAGCTTGCTCATCTATAAAATGAACTGGAGAAGGAAATGTCAAATCATTCCGGTATCCTTGCCAAGAAAACCCCAAATGGGGTCATGAAGAATCAGACATGATTGAACAACTTCCTGATTCCATCCCATCTGGTATACATACTAATGATCTGTCGAAGGTCACCTGCCCGACACGGTCATTTTACAGAGGAAGATGCTAAGGCACAGGCTAGCTGGTCTGTCTGAAGGATCCCACCCTCCTGCCTGGGGCACACTGTCACGGCTCAGAGCTGAAGCCTCCCCACCCCCGCCATCCCATTTCTCCAAAGTCTTCCCACCACCACTCCTGCATGCTTAGGGCCATGCCCAGATGCTCCCTGCTCCCCAGCCTGAGAAGAGCCATCCCGGCTGAAACTCTAGGCCAAGAAACTGTGGGTGTTTTCCCCCCTGGGGCATGAGTGGGCTCCTAATACCATGGGGAAGGGGATGACTCAGGAAAATGGATAAGATCCCAGTCGAGGTGGGGAAAGGGAGAAGGCACAGGTAAGGGAAGCAAGGCTTTCCAGTGGAAAAAGCACTATGTCTAGAGTCAGAGGATTTGGGTTCAAATCCTCTCTCTGACACATATGACCTTGGGTAAGTCACTTGAACTCCTTGGGACTCAGTTTCCCCATATATAAAATAAGTTTTATTTTGATGGCCTCCAAGGTCCCTTTTTAGCTCTTGATCCAAGAGTTTATGGGTGGATTCTGGACCTCTGGCATCTACCAGGAAGCGTTGGGGGGAGGGTTGAATGGAGAGATGGGAAGGGGGCTGGAAAAATGGAAAAGAGTCAGTAGGTAGGCTCTTGTTTGGACAGGGCAGATAGGGCCCACTGCCAAAAGCTAAGACACATGGCCACACCCTTCTGCACTCCCAGCAGTTCCCAAGAATAAGCCATTCCCAGGAATAAGCTTCCTCCATGTTGAGGCAACCCCATGTTGTCTTCCTGGGGGACTTTGGTGCCCACTTGAAAACAAAAGCAGAGCTGTCTTTAGAGACAGACATGGTCCACTGTGAGGAGTGAGGCATGATCTCCCACACACTCCTCGATCCTGGACAGCAGCAGCCCCCTGAGAGGTATTCCAATGACTGCAACTCACATAAAAATTTGCCACACAATTTCCCTCTTCCTGGCATTATTGTTCTTATTTTTGTTATGGTGGTTCAACTGAGTCTGACTCTTTGTGATTCCATCTGTGATTTTCTTAGCCAAGACACTGCAGTGGTTTGGCATTTTCTTTTCCAGCTCACTTGACAGATGAGGAAACTAAGGCAAACAGGGTGAAGAGACTTGCCCAGGGTCACCCAGCTAGTAAGTATCTGAGGCCAGATTTGAACTCAAGTCCTTCTGACTCCAGGTCCAGCACTCTATCTACTGGCCACCTAGCTGACAGTCATCATTTTTTTTGGAATCCTCATACATCACACATGACACAGACATTTCTTGGTTGAGTTAAGGTACCAGCCACTACTCAAAAGCATATTTAGCTTATAGCCCTCAAATCTAGGCAATATTTGAGGAGCAAGAAGAAACAAAGGCTGCCAGACTCACGTGCCTCCAGTGCTGAATTCTAAAGGCTCTGCTGGCCACCGAGCTCCTTCTTTGAAAGATACAGTGGGTATGGAAATCCAACTCCAGGCGTCTCCACGAAAGACCTCCTGAGTTCTGAGTTCTCCAAGCACGAACACAGTCTGGGAAGAGATGACAAAAATGAGCAAAGGGACAGACAACACGGGTCCCCTCTGGTTACCGACTTCTCAGTCAACACACATCGATTGAGTACTCGCTAGATGCCAGACGTTCCGTGAAGTGGGATGCAAAGACAAGAGTCAGAAGAGTGTTTGCCTTCAACGTGGAAATAACCAGAGATTGGAAGATACCTACAGAGTGGATGGAAGGTGATTTCAGAAAGGGAAGGCACTGACAACTTGGAGGGGACTGGGAAAGGTCTCCTACAAATGGAACCTGAACGGAGTCTTGAATGAAGCCAGGGAGGGGAGGTGTGCCAAGCAGAGGGAACAGCCAGGGCAAAGGTCCGGAGTGGGGAGATGGCAGGTCCTATGTGAAGCTGGATAACCCATGAGGTTCACCATCACAGAGTGCATGGAGCGAAGTGTTAGAAGGTTGGAAAGCTAAGAAGGAGTCAGATTGTGAAGAACTTTAAACGATTTCCTATTTTATCCTGGAACCATTGGAGTTTATTGAGGGAGATGGGACTTTAGAAACATCAGTTTGATGACTGAGGATAAATTGAAATGGGGAGAGACCTGAGGCAGGGAGGCCAATTAGAAAGCTACTGTGAACCCAAAAGGGATACCCTCATGCCTATAATCCTGCCCTTCCCTCCAACTGGCTAACCAGGAGCCCTTCCCCATGTGTGCTGGGCTTAGAGCTCTGAAAAGCTGCAAATAACAGCCCCCACCTCCCAGAACTGTGGTCAGGATCACGGAAGATATCTGTGAAGCACTGTGCAGAACTTAAAATGCTATGTATCAATGGCCGAAGTTGGAGTGAGGAAGGTCTGAGTTCTAATCCCAGCCCTGATGCCCATTTCTGTGAAGTTAGGAAGGTAATTCATCTCTCTGTGGCTCAGACAAAGACCTAGGATTTATCTATTGGAGTACAGATCTCCTTTGGGATCTGCTTCAATGGAGGGCATTCTCCATGCTGCAGCGACTTTGAAGGAGACTGCCCCGGCAGAGTTGATCCCATTGTAGGGGTCTAATAAATGCTCACTGATTGAGTGATTGATTATATTATCCAGTAGCTGCTTCAAAAAGCAGTATCAGGACTTTCCGGGAATAGTCCAAGTATCGGGGGTAAACTACACAAATCAGAAAACCTAAGCTGTCCGGGTAGGTTTGATTTTTTTCATCCTGAGTATTTATTTTGAAAGCATATCCAGTGCAGTGGGGGAAAAACATAATATTTTAATTTTTCTGAATTGAGGAATTAGACCCTCTGAATTAGGGGTGTAGTCCTTGAAAAAGCTTCCTGGGTCCTCAACCAGGGCAAGAGGAGGTAAACTCCTTGAGGGCAGGGCCTGTTTTGTTTTTGTCTTTTTATTCCTTAGACAACGTCAATTTTTAGCTAGAGTGAGTATTATATTTAACAGGGCTTGGGGCTTAGAGCTGCCAGGAGAAGTGTACAAAGCAAAGGACGTATCAGAGCTCCCCATGTTACTCAGCCCTAGCTTAACTACCCAGAAGTTTTTCAGAAGCTCCCAAGGCATTAATGAAATGCACAACCCACAAGAAACACCCTTTTTGTTTTTAACTAGTTCACGGACAGGTTTGTGAATATATGGCTAAGGGTAACCACTTTGCAGACCAGAAAATGGGAATTATTAAAAAAGTTTAGGTGGCTTTTTCTGGTCAATCACTCAGCTAGTATCAAAGGAAGAATTTGAACATAAGCATTTCAGACGGCCAGACCCCATCCCCAGTACCTTGCTGTGTCTCAGTTTGTCTGATGGCTTTGAACTGTACAGGATGCACTTTGTTATTATTTTTGGTCCATATCTACAATCTATAGTGTTAGAGAGATTAAGTTACTCATTTGTGGTCACACTGCTAAGTGTCAGAAGCAGAAACTAAACTCAGGTCTTCCTGACTCCACAGCTAGCCTTCATTCTCCTGTGAGCTTCTCCTTATGACAATGAAAACATACCCAGGAATTGTAATAAAACACACAAAGTATTGATCTAATTTCTTCTTTGATCCTCACAAATCAATCCATAAGTATTCCTGCCCCAGATATAAGTAGAAAAAAAGAGAATACTATTCATTGAATGAATGAATATTCAAACACCACCCCCCTTGAATTTTTGTACCAATGGACAGAAATATTTAAACTACCTTTAAAATGCTAATAGGATGGAAGGAGAGGGTCCAACGTATTAAATTATCAGAGTGTTAGCCCCAAACTCCAGGGCTTTTACACCCCATAGTGGGCTGATGGCTCTCCCACAGAGGATTGCATCATTCATTCATCCTGAAATTAACAAGCACACAGAGTGAGGACAATCAAGCTGGAGAAATCGACAGATCCACGCAGGAAAGGAGGAAATCCTGAAGGCTCAGACTGCCCCTCATTCTGGCTCTACAGAATTAAGGTACCCAGTTTCAGAGCTAGGTAGGTCTGAGGGCATGAGGGCAGTCCAGTATCCTGTAAGAGAAGATCAATGCATGCCTCCAGACTTACAGAGTACAGAAGCGTCTGTGGGAATCCTTCCGGCTGCAGAAGAATGAAGGTTCGGTCTGGGCTCCCAGTCACATGCCTGGGATCCGAGGAAGCTGACCCTTCTGGGAGAAAGCCGACTTTAATAAATGCTCATTTCAGATCTGCTGAGCAAGCTTGGGGGATTTTTGCATAATGCCTTCCTAAACTAAACCCTGCAGGACCTGGCTGTTCCGAAACCTGTGGAGAAGAGCCGAAGCCCTGCCTCCTGGAGGGTGTGGCTCCCTCAGCACCACCCTGCTGCTCTGCTGTTGGTTGGGGAGGCCCAGCAGACTGGGCTGTTCCGCACTCTTTCCCCAAAGTCAGAAACCGCAGGGTTTCTGCCTCTCGGGTACAGGAGGTTCGTTGACCTTAATGCAGCGGTGAGAAGAGGAAAAGCTAACCCCTGGGGATATAAGGTGTGTTAGGATTAGGGGGAAGGGTCACTGAATGGAAAGGGCACGCCTCCAATCCGGATCTGGTTTTTTTGCAATTCAGCAAATACAGATTTCACTAGGAGTCCTTTCCTAAATGCATAATCGTGTCTTCTCAATCTGGAGCTAACCACCCCAAAAGGCCGGACTTTGTGAATGGTAGAGCTGCAAAGGACCCTTCGAGATCTCTTGGCATAACCTCCTCCTCATTTTCTAGAAAAGAAAACAGAAAGAAGTATTGTAACTTACCTGAAAGTTCAACACACTGCTGTGAAGTCCTTGAGGGGAGGGGAGGCCATTGGCAAAAGTATTCAGGAAATAATAATAATAATAAAATAACAAGGAGAATTTATATGGGGACATAATAATTACCTACAAACCAGATATAGATAGGATAAATTGGGGGTCATCTCAGAGGGAAGGCACTAAGGCCTTTTTTTTTTTTGGTGCTGTTAAATGCCTTGCCCAGGGTCACACAGCTAGTAAGTGTCAAGTATCTAAGTCTGAATTTGAATTCAGGTCCTCCTGACTCCAGGTTTGTACTCTGTCCACTGTGCCGCCTAGCTGCCCCCAGGAAGGCACTAAGATTAAGGCAGACTGACTGGGAAAGACTTCTTTCAGAAGATAGGATTTCAGCTGGGACTTGATGGAAGCCAAGAATGCCAGGAGGCAGAGATGAGGAGGAGGGGTATTCAAGGTATGGGGGACAACCAGAGGAAATACCCAGAGCCAGGAAATGGAGTTTCATTTACAGATGAGGAAAGGTTATCCAGGTAGTCAGCATCTAATATTTCAAGTCAGGTCTTCCTGACTCCAAGTCCATTACTACGCACTGTGCCACCAAGGGGCTTATGGAAAGAGTGACTATCACATGAATGAGCTGCCTGACAATTATGGAGCATACCCAGGTCCCCAAAGAGGTATCCATGTCAACAAATGGAGACGTGGGTCATGTGCCCATGGGTGATTTGCAGGGACTACCAATTTTTAACTAGGGGAGACAATAGATCAAGAAATTATGGTAAACTTAAGGCACTTAAAAGATCATAGCTAGGTGGTGCAGTGAATGGAGCATGGGCCCTGGAGTCAGGAGGACCTGAATTCAAATCCGACCTCACACACTTAACACACACAAAAACTAGCCGTGTGACCTTGGGCAAGTCACTTGACCTCAACTGCCCTGCCTTCCCCCACCAAAAAGCAAAAAAAAACACCATAGCTCTAGAGATGGTAATAAGTGGCACCATCAGGATTAGAACTGAGATCTCATACTCTTCCCATGAGGCCAGCCATGTTTTTCAATTCCTTACCAAATTATAAAGGATGAAGCCTTTGACTATACATCCCTGGGGAAGGGATGGGCTCGCTATGGACACCATAGTGAGATGACTGACAATAACATTTCTTAGATGTTGATGATGAGACAGTTTTACAAGTGAATCCATTACTGGACACTGGAATCAGCAAGGTTTGGGCTTGAATCCTGCCTTCGACCCGTACCGGCTGTTACCAAGCTGTTTCATCTCTTGAGCCTCAGTGTCAGCCATGTAAAAGGTGACAATAATGACAGTACCTACCTCACAGGACTATGAGAGTCAAAGGAGATGGTGTATGAGAAGTACTTTGCCAACTTTAAAGCGCTTTATAAATGTTGTTGTCATTATTGATCGAGGTAAGGAGTACTGAGTAACTGATGATCCATCGACCCCTCCCTGAGGATGGTTTGAGTGGGTCAGGCCACTGTCGAGGTGGGTCTGGGATGTAGTCTAGGGATGAAATGGGAAAAGATAACCACAACTAGCAGTTCTGGCACATTCAGCTGGGGAGGGGGATTATCTAAGCGTGTTCATGGGTGAGGGAGGCTAAAGACACAGTCTTTGTACTTTCTACACAAAAGTTCCTCCTCCGGAGCATCACTTCCCTATGGGTGACGTCTCTCCTGTTACAATGTAAGCTTCAAGAACCCTCAGAGGTAATTTTGTGGGACTCTCTCATTTTTTAAAAGAGGAAGCTGAGCTTAATAATCTCTCTCATTCATTCATTCATTCATTCTAAGGGGTTCTGAGGGAGAGTGACTTGGAGGTTCTTGACAATACCAACAAGGATCTGAACAGGATGAAGTGAGCTTTAGAGGAGAGAGGGGGTAAGTTAATGGGGCAAAGAGAGGGTCTGAAAATTACATTGGGAATGCCAAAAACAGACCGCTTACTCCTTTTGCCCCTGTCAAGGGTGGTGAGAGAATGGAGGGTAGTACCAGTGTCTTCTGGAGAAAGCTAGATTCCATTGAACACTAGTAATGGAAGGCATGTAAAACTGAGAGAGCCTGGCTGAAGAAGTGTTTGTTAACAGTGGTTCCAACTGTAAATCAGTGAGCCTATGAACCTTGGGGGGAAGGGTGTGTAGTTTGGCAGAGGGGAGGGAGGCTGGTGCCCAACCAGGTCAGCACTTGGGGGCAAAGCCCTAGTGATCCCCCTGCTATTTTCGACTTTGGCAGGCAGATGTACAAATGGAATCCAGAGTTAAGCAAAGAGAGATCAGCAGTGGACTTGGGTCCCTCTGTTGGGAGAGTTTGCTCATTCACACAGCCCTGTCTAAGGAACCCCCTCAGCCTGAGATAACATCTGGGTGACACTAATAATCTAAGTAAATTTGAAGCTATTTGTGTGTTAATAAATTCATTCACAATGGTTGTTATGGGAAGAATGTGATAGTGGGTACCAAATGTTCTGTGACATATCGAAACCACGGTGAATCTAAGGATTTTGGGGGGGAAAACAAGGAAATTACAGATATTTTTAAAAATTCAATAAATATGAATGAATAGAAAAGAGTTCCACTGAATCATTACTTGTAGTTTCCAGATATTTAATAAGTAACTGAAATGGTAAGGATGGGCTTCTGGAAACAACCATTTTTCAAACTATCATTTCCAAACTATATCATTTGTTGGCTAATGAGCCAGCCCTAGGTCATATGTCCATCCAGCACGGCTGTGGAGAGAAACAAAGGAAGTTGTAGATGCTGTTTAGATAGGGCTTGTAATACAGAAGGTGCTGTAAGGAAGCTTTTCTGCTGTTCCTGATGAGTGTATTGCCTTGCAGCCCGCTGAGGACCCCAGGCAGTCCTCAGGTGTGAGCTAGAAACGTGCCTCCTCGTGGTATGGTTAGAATAGGCTCCTCAGTCTAGACGGGTGAGCTGTCATTTGAGAGATGAGGAAACTGTGACAGCCTTGGATTCTGATCTGTGGTTGGCAAAGGTGTCCCCAGCAAAGGCTGCTCTGAAAGGAAGGCCGAGCATGTGCTATGTAAGGGTTCAACACAAGCAGCAAGTGAACAAATGGAGAAGTAAATTTACTAGAATAAGCATAACATTAAAAACAAGTCAAGAAAATTTACCAACTCTTGGTTTGGCTAAGGGTGCCTGAACATTCAGTAAAGCAAGCATCATATCAGTTCCTTGGTTTATAAATTGTGAAACAGCAAGATGCTATATACCAAATTCAGTATAATGTAGCAGAGCTATCTAAGCCTTTATGTCTTGTTCTGAAAGCAAAACTAGCAAATAAAAATATGGATTTTTAAAAATCAAGACTTCAGGAGGTAGTTATAATGTGACAAAAGTCTTCACTTTATTAGACAATGAAGTAGAATGGTAGAGTAACTTCAAAACTTAAATTCTTTTCATTCATTTTAAAAATTAACTTACAAAAACAGAATTTACATAGAATTCTCAGGAGTAAATTGATCACGTATTCAACTGTGTGGGATACTGTTCTTTTCCAAGATAAATGTCCTGATGAAACAGCTCCAGGAGTCTGTCCAACTACATATCACAGTCTAGACAACTGGCATTTTCTGTATACCCTCTGAACATTTTAAAGTGATGGCAACTCTGCTTTACAAAGTTCTTTGATGAAGATCCCTTGGAGGACCTCCCCATGAAGACGGAATTCCTTTACTTCTTGCACTCTGCTCACTAGACTCTCACACTAGAACAGTGACAGGCACCTTTCCCTGATTTATCCCTCAGGCTCAGGAGTGTGTTGAATAAAATTATCTCTCATTTCATCTTGAACTGAGCCCAACATGGAATGGCACCAGGAGAGTGGGCCATTTGGGAAACTGCTCATTGCTTTTGATGAATCCAAGTTATTGAAACCCTTTTTTTTAAAACACCCTTACTGTTGTGATGGTACCATATGACTGCAGAGACCAACACAAGTCACAGAAGAATTAACGTTGAAGGTCACCCAAAGAGGTACAGAGAGAGGGTGAGTAGACCGTGGTATTATTATGCATGAAGTTATTCAGGGAAGAAACTGCATAAAAGTTATCCTCAAGGCAATGTTTTCTGGAAAAGGGGGGTGGGCTCATGGTGTGTCTAGAGGAAGGGCTAAAATGATGGACAGCCTGAGTGCTCCACCAGCATCCTGGCAGAATCAAGAAATCTAGAAGGAGGCACTCAGTTCATTGGGTGGACTGGCTTGTCTTTCACAATACAGGTTATGGATAGGTTTTCCAAATTAATGAGATCACTATCATATAATAAGGTACTTATCAGTACTACAATTTAAAGGTTCTGTATACTACTAGATTGTTTTGGTCATAAGGAACTTGGACTTCAGTCTATAGGACCAGCCCAGTCTGGAAACTACAAGTAGAACCCAATAAACAGTCAGCACAATAACATCATTTTGGCTGAGAGACCATTCTTATCCATCAATCAGTAAAGATGTATTAAGCACCTACTGTGTACTAGGTAGTGTGCGAAGTGCAGAGCTTAGCACCAAATATTAGTAAACATATATATTTAATTTTGGAGTCTAATTTTTAAGGGCACCGTATGCCACACAAAATCATTATACCAATAATTTTATTGAGGTTCACAATTTAAATAATTTAATATCCTTTGTGAGTAAAAATGAAGATTTTGAGGGGACTTGAAAACGTCATGAGGAGGACAAGGAACTGCTGATGTTATTTAGGTTATTTAAAGAAGATTGGGGTAGACATGCCGGTTTCCTTCAGATATCTGAAGGGCTGCCATGCTTCCATCCAGTTCTGCTCTGTGATGTTCTGCACTGGGTTGTTAGACTCAGAAACTGGACCACTAAACCGTACATAAAGATCTCTGCCGACCACATATTGACTTGGAAAACCACATATTATTACTCATATTCTACTGTATTTTCATTTATTTTGTTGAATATTTCCCAAATCGCATCTTCCCCAATGACATGTGTGGTGCCTCCAGTATCCAAACAATCCTATGAACTTTTGGGCCTCCTTATTGGTAGGGGTAGGAAAATCCTGAATCTTTTGTCAGGCTTGAGGAAGAATCTCCCGTAGCCCCTTGTTCCATTGTATACCCAAAAATTCACATTTTGAGCTGGTCCTTAAACCTTTGCAGGGTTAATTTCCCACCCTTTACTTTTCAAATGCTCAATTAGAAGGGTCAAACTCCTTTCTACTTCTTCTGCCTCTCTCTTGTGTCTCTCCAAATCTACCAGCTCCTCCCAGTTCAGCACTCTCTTTTCACATCAACAAGTCCATCCCATAAGTGGGATTAACAAGCTCTGGGTTTTAACACAATCAAACCAAAAACCAAGCCAATACAGGGGAATCTTTAAATGTCATTACTATTACAACACGGTTCAGGCTACTGTGGGGAGAGCAAAGGACAGGCTGCATATTTGACATCTCTGTTCTGGAGCACAGAGCTCAGGCCAATGAGTAGAAGCTGCAGATTTCAGCTCCTCAGGAGGAAAACCGAGTCAACAAAGAGAACTGTCTAAAAACCGGCAATTCCTCCTTATCACTCAGCTAAAAAATGGAGGTAAATGACCCTACATCCAAACCCCCAAATTCCACTATTCTTATTAAAATGATAATACTATTGATCCACTGTCAGCAAGTCATGCTTTTCAAACTGTTTTCTACTATCTGCAATGAGCTTGTAGCATGTTTTCTGATTGCTTAGAATGAAAAAATACAGCTAGTGGTATAGCAGAGCCACTCAGGGCCTTCTTGGCATCACACTGTGTGTAATCCACTAACCTAAGGGCTCACAGACATCTTAAAGAATTAAAGGTAATCCGTGTTCCTCGGGCCTGAGAATTGCCCACATTTCAAACATTTTTGCCAACTTCTGGACAAGGGTCATAGATTATGGGCCAAATATTGATACCTTGAAGTGGGAATAAGGAAGGGATGGAATCTGTAAGATGTTTAGAATGGAGTGGGATGTCTGGGAAGAAACATGATACCAGGAGGCAGAAGATCTGGGTGCTGGTTGTTTCCATGACACCTAGGGTAAGTAATTTGACTTCCCTGTGTCTTAGTTGCCTGGCAATAAAACGTATTATGATATCTTTTTTTTTTTTTAAGCAATTGGGGTTAAGTAACTCGCTCAAGGTTACACGGCCAGGTGTTTCTGGGTGGGTGCTAAGTGTCTGAGCCCGGGATTTGATCCCCAGGTCATCCCAACACTGGAGCCAGTGCTCTTACTCGCTGTGCTACCTGGCTGCCCCAGTATTACAATATCTTATCTTCTTAAGAGCAAGGGGACAGGATGATCTCTGAGCCTCCTGTGATGTCTCTACCTCTGCATGACTTCTATCTTTTCTGTCTTGCCAGTCTAATTGGCCTTCTCTTTTATTGGCCTGGGTTACTGTGAGAAGTCTGGCTTCCAAACCTGGTCTTCTTTTCCCATAATACTTGCTTTTTCTCTTAACGGCCAAGTGTGGGATTGGGAGGATGCAAATTTTCCACCTATTCTTCAAACCCATATAACTAATTTTAGAATATCTCCAAAGTGGATGACCAAATTAGAATTTTTCACTTCTTGAATTTTTTAAAAATTCACCTAACCTATGACTTTTCCCCCACTAAACATGGATTTAAACATTAATCCATCTTCAAATGAGGGTTTTTATAATTCCTCAAACTAATTTGAAAATGAAAACTTGAATTTTATTAAGTTATGCTAATGTATATGACTACAGGTTAAACATTAAATTTAGAGGTAAACTTTCTGCATCTTCTCAGCCAACTCTTTTCCTTACTTCTTTTCTCTGATGTTTTGATGTAGAAGAAAGAACAATTACTGGAAGAGGCCAAAACTTTAGTCATATCTTTACCGCTGACTCACTATATGATTCTGAGTAGGTCGAGTGTAAGACATTGTCCAACCTGCCCTCATAGGGTTATGGGGATCAAATCAGATGGTGGCTGTGAATATGCATTGAATATAAAATGTTATGGGAATTAAGAGATTATTATTTCAGGTTTAAAACATGTTTGCTTTCCAAACTCATTGTCCAGACTTCAAATATATATTTCCTGAACTTTAGATGCTAGAAATTGATATGCTGAAGGACCTATTGCCATCTGGATTTCTCCAGTTCTGGTGCCTGAATTCCCATATTATTAATAGAATCTTTATATCAGAGTCTTTGAAATGTATTTAAAATTCTAATATGTTGAATAATATATTTATGGTCAATATTAGCAAAGTACATTTGCTACCCTTCCCTAATTACTGTTTTATATAATGGAAATAGCAAATAAAGCTATATCTTCAGTTTTACTGAAATGGGAAAATGAACAGATTCATGGAATTTATAAAGAACTGGAGAAAAAGCACCCATTTGCCTTGTAACTATGTTGGTGCCATCTTTTTGGAAAGCAATATGGCAATACACCATACAGCTATAAAACTATTCCTATGTTTTGATGCAGTGATTCTTCTACTAAGCTTATACCCCAAAGCAGTGATTCTCCAAGGATGCTCAGGGACTCCTGGGGTTCCCTGAGTCTCTTTTAGGGGGTCTACACGGTCAAAACCATTTTCATAATAATTCTAAGATGATATGTGCCTATTAAAATATCCTTCCCTTTTCCAACTATCTATCTGTGAAAGGCCAGCTTGCTTCACATACTTTAGTCAAACAACCTATCTCAAAATATTGAAGCAGATATGAGAACTCTGTCTTCTAATAAAGCAGACATTAGAGATTTACAAAATGCATAAAACAATGACACTTCTTATTAAATTTCATTTTGGAAAATAGTTATTATTTAAAATATTATTTGCTTTATCATGTAACAGGTTTACTATTGAATTTATATACACATACATACATATTTATAATATTATATATGTACATGTATACATTTCATCAGCTCTGGCTCCTAACACAGGAATGCTGACAGCTATAACTCACACAAGCTAAAGCTCTCTGGAGCCCTCCATAGTTTTCCAGGGGTCCTCGGACCCCGGTCACAAGGACAGCACTGAAAGGGAACATGGGTGTGAGCCTTATGTGTAACTGAAAACAACGGTGAGGGAAGAAACAATTGTGGTGCGTGAACGTAACTAATCGCACCTAAGAAATGATTAATATAAATAGCACAAAGAAACGAGGTGATAGAGAATCCCTTTGTTGTAGTTCAACTAGTATCGCAAAAAATAGCAACAAAATAAAAACACAATTAAGACCAAAAGGGAAAATGGAAGCAAACGGACTTGGCTAGTCTGCTGGGGTGCGTGTGTTGTGTGTTTCTAAATCTTTAATATCGGAGTGATTAGGGAGAAGCATCTTGGTGAGAGGTCAGGCCGGGAGAGCGGAATTCAAATCCTCCCTCGACACTACTGCCCGGGTATTCGCGTGGCAACGCCCTCCCAGGTCCCGCTTCAGCTAAATCGCAGGGAAGGCGCGGGTCGGCGTGGACGGAGGGAATGCTCCCACCGGGAGTTCCCCTAGCGATGACGTCACAGGCCCGGCCCCTAAGGAAGTGAACTCAATGGCTTTGCTGTGGCCCTTGCTCATGGTTACTACGACCCTCTGCACACTTACTGCAGCTGCGCGCTCGGAGTCTGCAACGCCGAGGGGAAGGGAACTGAGGCCCATCCCCAGCTCAGGGCTTCCCGGGGCGGCGGGCATACGTTCCCAAAGTGTCGGTGATCCTGGGCTGCCCAGAAGGGCCATACCCTGAGCCCTACCTGCCCCGCTAGGCCCCAGGTCTGACAAGCTTTGCGCTCCCTAGACCTGTATCAGCCGGGAAGGAAGAGATGCCTCGTTGCCATGGGAATTAGCTCGTCCCTACGTCAACGGCGAAGGGACCGAGGGGGCGGAGCTATATGGGATTGGCAGCCGCGGGCTTGGGGGCGGGGCGAGTAGTGATAAGCAGCTCCAGGGCCCAATGGCGGCGGCGTGTGGGTCTCTCGAGCCCAATGGCGAGAGGCCGCCCAGGGTTGAGAGGCGGGCCCGGGGTGGGGGGCGGTGCTGGAGGTTTCTAGAAGGGGCTGGGTCTTTTCTGGTCTCGTCTCGCGGGTCCACGCGGAGCTAGCTTTGGGGCCGCGGCCGAGCTGAGCACGTCCCGAGCCACTTTCCTCGCGCCCGCCTTCTTCTCTATTCCTGCCGTCGCCGCTCCGCAACCATGTCGGCCGTGAAGGCGCTGAACCCCAAAGCCGAGGTGGCACGGGCCCAGGCGGCGCTGGCCGTGAACATCAGCGCGGCCCGGGGGCTGCAGGACGTGCTGAGGACCAACCTAGGGCCCAAGGGCACCATGAAGATGTGAGGCCCGGGGACGGGAGCGCGCGGCCGGGCGGGGGCGGGGGTGGGGGTGGGGGAGGGGAAGGGGGCGCGCGCGGGACGGAGGCCTGCGCAGGAGGGCCCTCGGCGGCCACCGTCCGCCAGGCCCAGCATCCGGTGCGAGCCTCTGGTTCTTCTGGGCTCACGTGGGCGACGCCGGGCGGGCTTCACTGTCCCTAGTCCGGGCCAGGCCTCGTGGGGGGGGGGGGGGTCTGTCGGGACCTTGGGGGGGGGGACGCCCCCTGCTGTGCGGTCAGGGCTCCCAGAGACCCCGCGGCCATTTCCCAACCGGGAATGCGCGTGTGATCACGCCCTGGGGGGCTCTCATGCGTCGGTCGGGTCCCTCTTCCCCACCAGGCTCGTTTCCGGGGCAGGAGACATCAAGTTAACCAAGGATGGCAACGTGCTGCTGCACGAGATGGTGAGGAAGCGCCCCCCTCCCCACGGCCCGGGCTGGTCCGAGGCCTTGCCGGGTCCCCACGGGGTAAGGCCGAGGGTTAGCATTAGGCAGGCCTACTATGCCCCGCAGTCCAGGAGGGTTGTGCCGCCGTGAGCCCCGCTTTGTTCTAGAGGCTTTAGGGGTTAGAGGACTGGCTTAGGGTCACCCGGCCTGTGAGTGTGCCCCCTGTATTAGGAGGGGAAAGTTCCATTTATTTCAGATAGTTTAAGAATAACGGGAGGAATTGGAGCAGCCAGAAAGTGAGTTATAAGGGGGACTCCGAGCCTTTCCTGCAGAGTGGTCTGGGGGGTTGTGTTTGTGTAGAAAGCCATGAGTGTTTTTGTTAGTTACTCATGGTAAAGAGGCGTCTCTTTCATTTCAAATTCTAACTGTATGATTTTCATTTCCTCTTTTCAGCAAATCCAACACCCAACAGCCTCCTTGATAGCAAAAGTAGCCACAGCCCAGGATGACATTACTGGTGATGGCACCACTTCTAATGTTCTCATCATCGGGGAGCTGCTGAAGCAGGCGGATCTCTACATCTCTGAAGTACACATGACTGTCACATTCCTGTGGTATTTTCTTCTGAATAGGAAATGTTTGATTTGTCCACACAAGGCAGATTTAAGGGACTAATAATGATTGGCCCCTTATGTAACTAAAGAAAAAGTTAACAGTTATTTTTATCTAACTTTTAAAATAATGGTCCAATGAAAGGTGTTTGAGGGTTATGTTTAACTGGGTTCCAAAAGAAAAGCAAAGTAGGGACGGTGTCAGGGCTTTTGTATAACATTAAATGCTTCTATTGAGACTAAGTGTCTTTTTATTCCTTATTAATACACAAATGGAATTCCAGATAACTTAGCATCTGCAAGATTGGGAGTAGATGTCCCTTATTCCTCACAATTTGCACGGAGAACACCCAAGCGTGCTTTGTAGTTCACTTGGCTTATAGTCTGTGCTAGAATAACATCTGCTCTTTTCCTCTGCTTTGGAAGGACTCCATCCTTTTATACGTATTCAGAAGGGCAGCACATTTCTGAGATTGAGTGGTAACTAATGGGCCCCACCCCATACAAAAGTGGCATAAGCTTTACTGTGACAGTAGGGCCAGACTTAGTGATGAGGCTAATGGGAGGCTTTATGAACATTTGTTACCAGGGTCTGCACCCTCGAATCATAACAGAAGGGTTTGAAGCTGCCAAGACAAAGGCCCTGGAAGTCTTAGAGCAAATCAAAATAAGCAAGGAAATAGATAGAGAAATCCTCATTGATGTGGCCCGAACATCCCTGCGCACCAAAGTCAATGCTGACCTGGCTGACGTGCTGACAGAGGTAGGTGTTGGGTAGAATCTGGGGCGAACCAAGCTAACTTGCAGAAGTAAGAAAAGGAGTGTTCATGCTATTGTTGCAGTTCATAAATGATATCATTTGAACCACACAGAAACCACGGGAAGGGAGCGGAGCAAAAGTCAATATCCTCATTTTGTAAATTAGAAAATTGAAAACCAGAAAGGTCCTTTGGAGCCAGTGCTCTTATGCTGTATCATTGCTGTTGGCAATTTTCACCAGTTCTCTTTAGCCAGTCAGTAAAACCAAGAAATTTTTGTGTTGGTTCATTAAAATTGAAAAATAATGCAAAGTGTTCCTTTCTTCTACCTGCCAGTGTAGTATATACCAGTCTGTGTGTGGTATTAAGAGTTCTGTTCCCCATGAACCTTTTCTTATTACTGCATTTGGAGCTTGGAAATACATATACAAATACAGAGGTGTTGCAGTTTGATGTGACCTGTGTGTCTGAGTAAAAAATTGGTCTGTCAGCTTATTAACTTTTGCTTGGAAAAACAGAAGTAGTGATTATAGGCTTAGCACAATACTGGGTCTGTGGTGGAAGCTATGAAGTGACTGTTTTACATTATTTTACAGTAGGAATTGAGAATTTTCTTTAGTTTGATTGTTACCTTGAAACTATAATAGGGATGGGGAGGCTAGATGTGTTTTTGGTGGGTGATAGTTGATTTTAATGACCTTTAAGAAAAGGAAAAATTGGGACTGGGTTAAAATGTGGCTAACAGGCTTATTTTATCTTTGTGTCCCCTTCTTTTGCAGGCTGTGGTAGACTCAGTTTTGGCCATCAGAAAACCAGGTGAACCTGTTGATCTTTTCATGGTAGAGATCATGGAGATGAAGCATAAATCAGATACTGACACAACGTAGGTAGTTAAAAGTTGTTGGTAATGTTGACTCTGAAATTCTATTGTCTTAAAAGAATTTTAAAATGTAGGTTTTATATGCTGGTTATCCAGAATAATTTAACTCTTGAACTTTAGGCTAATTTAAAGCAGTTTTGCATGAAAACCCTCAGAACAAATATTCCACAAGGTGTCTTTTTGCTTCTCTTTTTGTGATATCTTTGGATGCGTAATTGGGATATGCATTTTGCATAGATGAATTCCTATACATCACACACTAGGCAAGTTTTGCTAAGGCTGTGTTGGTGGTTGGTATGGTTCTGCAGGAAGTGAGCAAATCTGTTACATGCAGAGCCCACCACCCAGCATTGCTGGGCTAATATTAGAAAGCAACATCCCTCTGCCAAAAGTACCATAGGGGAGGGGCTGGCACAAAAGCCAGTCCATTAGGAGATCAAAATAAGTCGATGCCATATATGGTTAGGGGGTCCAATCAGAATGTTCATCCCTCACTTTTTTTTTGTTTGTTCTTTTTTTTGCTTCTTTTATTTTTGGAGGGCAATTGGGGTTAGGTGACTTGCCCAGGGTCACACAGCTAGTTTTTGTGTTAAGTGTCTAAGGCTGGATTTGAACTCAGGTCCTCCTGACTCCAGGGCCAGCTCTCTACTCACTGCTCCACCTAGCCGCCGCCAACCCCCCCCCCCACTTGTTTTGGACAAATTAAAATCTAGTTGTATTTAGTAGATAGGTGGGATCTACTTTCATGGGGGGGGGTGGTAAACAGCTCCGTGAGGCCAAGTTTGTTCCAAGGTTTTTAAAAAAAAATTAGTAATTTTTAAAGGCTATGAAAGGAATTATTAAAGTTGGTCCACTTGAATTTGCTCTTTTATTTTATTGCTTGATTGGCTGTTTTTTCAGATAGACTGTTAATGTGCTCATGGAAGGAAATACTTATAATACGTATTTTAATAGGTTGATCAGAGGACTGGTTCTGGACCATGGTGCCCGGCATCCTGATATGAAGAAAAGAGTAGAAGATGCTTACATCCTTACCTGCAATGTGTCATTAGAGTATGAGAAAACGTGAGTTCAGGTTATCTTCAGAAATGATCACAGTTAATTATCTCTGAGAGTCCATTCGATGGCTCTCAAGTCGGTGCTCCTATGAAATTTGAATTTTCAGAAACTACATGTGTGAAATTGGTTTTCTTTTCCTAGCTTTGTAAATAATTTTGTTTCTTGCTATTTGTTTCTTTAGAGAAGTGAATTCTGGATTTTTTTATAAAAGCGCAGAAGAAAGAGAGAAGCTAGTGAAAGCAGAAAGGAAATTCATTGAAGATAGAGTAAAGAAAATAGTAGAACTGAAAAGAAAAGTGTGTGGTGATTCAGACAAAGGATTTGTTGTTATTAATCAGAAGGTGAGAATGAAATTTTAGTGTCATGTGGTCAGGTCTCAATTACCTAAATAATCCAATCCATTTTAAGGTTGGTTTGTTTGTTTTTTAATTGTTGCAGGGAATTGACCCATTTTCTTTAGATGCTCTGGCAAAAGAAGGTATAGTAGCCCTCCGCAGAGCAAAAAGAAGAAATATGGAGAGGTAAGTTTTGGCAGGCAGGCTGAGTAATCTGAATTTACTTTTTTTACTTTCTGTAATTGGGACTTTACATAACCAGTTCTCACTTAACAGGAGTGACCAATTCCACAGCCCTTTCCCTTCCCTCTTGGGGCTCTGTGTACCCTGTAACTGGAGTAGTTGTAGGGCTTGGGTCAGATGTAGGACCCCTGGTTGCACTCTGTCTGCCAAGTCAAATTGGTGTGATGCCAGTTCACGGAAAGCAAGAACTGTTTTTATCTGTAGTTATTTCAGAGTTTTTGTATCATCCTGGACATTTTGAACGTAAGGACACATTTGTTGTCAAGAGGTTGTAATTGAGTGAGAATTGTTCTTGGGAGTAAAAGGAATGTAGGATTTTTCTACGGGAATCATTCTAATGTTACTATCACTGGACTATGGGAATTTCCATGTACAAACCTCCATCCGGGCTTCTACAAGACTGAAATTGGAGGAATGGTAATAAAAAACTGCAGTCCTAACACAAGTGAAAGCTTTCTTAAAATTAAATATGCTCATGAATTGTGGGGTGTTAACTTGTGGGAGATAAAAGTTTCTTACCATCGAATTATAAAGTAAATTTTCCTTCTTCAGGTTGACTCTTGCATGTGGTGGGATGGCAATGAATTCTCTAGACGACTTAAATTCTGACTGTTTGGGACATGCCGGTCTTGTCTATGAATACACGCTGGTAAGTATATCTTTTCGTGTAAGTAATATAAACTCTGGATTATCTCAATTTTTATTTCGCATTTGAAATTTGATGAAACCTTTTGCTGTGTAGACCTGTGATCACATTGACATAGGAAGCTCTTTTGGTGAGGAAATAACATGCTACTGTGGATCAGTCATTCATCTGTGTTTCAATGACTTGCCTGTGGTCCCCAGCCCAGTACATGTCCGAAACTGGTTGAATCTCAGGTTAAATTTGAGACTGGATACCAGCTGTTCTTTAAAAAAAGTTAACACAGAATAAACATTTCTATAAATATATAAGGTATCCCTTGAACTAAAAATGTTTATTTCTGATTCCAGGTGTGTGTTAGACTAACATGACATAAATTATGTGTGTGTCTCTGAGACATCTTCAGAAGTGATAGGGTCTTTATTGTGAGAAGGAGAAGAGGCCAAGCCATTGCGTTCCTTTGTGTAGTGTCCCTGCTTACCATACCATGCCCCTTCAGGCCAGTGCTGTTAGTTTAAAAAATTAACCATTTGGGGTCCTTGTAAGGCAAAGTACATTTACCCCATCTGTAGGAATTATGGCCTCTTGCATTCCCAGATTGTTTGCAAACAGCACTAAAACAGCTCTTTCTTCTTCCAAATGGCAACTAACACTAAGTTGGAAATTCTGTTTGGTCTGAATCACTGCTGCCAGTGTTTAATATCCCTTCTAAACCTTAATTGCTGCTTACATATGTTCTGAAAAAAAAAAAGATCAAATAATATATGCAACCTGAGTGTCATCATTAATAATACAGTGTCATGACATGAGTGAGTGCTGAACTCAGGTCAGCTTCATGGCATCCTCTCCCTGAGTTTGCCATCAAATCATAGACTGTTAACTATTTTGAAAATAATACTTAATGGCCCTTGCCAGCAGGAAGCAGTTTCAGAAAGCGAGACCTTTGCCCCTTACCCTAAAAGAATTTGGGTACCATTTGTTTGAGAGGGGAATGAAAGGATACTGATAGACCTGTAAAAGGCCCTGGACTTTCCCACACAACTCAGATCCATGACTTTACCCAGTCCACCTTGATTACTTAATTTACTTGATACTCCTTAATCCCATCCAGGCCCCTTTCTCCCTTACTTCTGGGCCACCCCAGACTGTTTGCCACTCCTAGGTCCCGACCAGAACTTCCCAAATCTTTCTCTATAAAAACATTAGACCCATTCTGATCAAATGCCCAGATTTTTTTTTTTTAAGCAATCGGGGTCAAGTAACTTGTTCAAGGTTACACGGCCAGTTATTTCTGGGTGTGGTGCTGAGTATCTGAGCCCGGATTTGATCCAGGTCATCCCGACACTGTAGCCGGTGCTCTTAAACTCACTGAGCCACCTGGCTGCCCCTAAGCAATTGGGGTTAAGTAACTTGCTCAAGGTTACATGGCCAGGTGTTTCTGGGTGGGTGCTAAGTGTCTGAGCTCGGGATTCGATCTCCAGGTCTTCCCAACACTGGAGCCGGTGCTCTTACTTGGTGTGCTACCTGGCCTCCCCAAATGCCCAGATTTCTTTAACAGTTTGGGCCACAGACTCACTAGGAATCTTGCCCAACCCAACAGTGTCTTAATAAATTAACTCACTGCTTGGACTGAAAAAGAAAATACTACTAGTAATGCCTCAGAACTATTTAGGTACTTCCAGTATTTTCATATACATTATGTTTTAGGGAGAAGAGAAGTTCACCTTTATTGAGAAATGTGGCAACCCTCGCTCTGTCACCTTGTTGATCAAAGGGCCAAACAAGCACACAATTACCCAGATCAAGGACGCAGTACGAGATGGTCTGCGAGCTGTCAAGAACGCTATTGAAGACGGTAAGCTTGGAACCATTGCCGGGTCTTGGGTCACTTGGATTTCCCAGTGGATCCTTCCCCCCACCCAGAATGTTCTCTCATAACTGAATGAAGGGGGAGAGAGGTAATGTAACAATAGCCATAGATCCACAAAGGCCAGGGGGGCTAGGAGGGCAGGGAATAGGTTCTCATGTTCCTTCTTTGCGCCACACTTGGTGATTAGGATTACAGGCTTCCAGATCCGTTTTTGTCATTTCTGTTTACGTTGTTGTAATTGTGTTAACTCCACTTGGCATCAGCTCACACATGATCCCATGCCTGACATTCATGTACTGTACTACACTTGGTTTGCTGTTGCCTGAGCTCACGGCAGCTCTTTGTTTTCCGTTCTCACCTGACAAGTGGGTTGGTATGTTAAACTAGCTTAATTGTGTTTATATTTTAAGTGCATGGATGAATACTGTGTTCTCTTTGTCAGTAGTCAACACAGCCAGACACCATGCAAAAGCACCATCTTCTCCTTTGAAATGGTCTTATTGGGTTGCCAAGGGTTGTTGTTGGCATGCTTTGATTAAAGGGGATAACAGGCATCTGCCCTGACCTTGTGATGGTGGCATGAGAAGTGTGAGAAGTGAGCTGAGACCACAGAGCTGAAAGCCCTGCCATCTGTGGTTTGACCACAGAAGCAGTGGCACCATTTCATCCAGGGAGGAGAGAATGTGTCCCTCACAATTTATGAGGCTGTTAGAGGTGATTGGTGCCTGCCTTCCCCTCAGGAGCGACAGCACGCACAGGGGCTGCTTTACTATGGAGATGTATGTATTTTTTTCCCCACCATTTGTTGTAATGTGTACTCCTGTGTCTTCCTCTCCCTCAACAGGCTGTGTGGTTCCTGGTGCTGGTGCCGTAGAAGTAGCCATAGCTGAAGCTCTCATTAAACATAAGCCCAATGTCAAGGGAAGGGCCCGCCTTGGAGTCCAGGCTTTTGCTGATGCATTGCTCATTATTCCAAAGGTGTGTGGAAATTCAGTTGCTCGTTAGTTTGTGACAATAATATTCCAAGATTGGATATTAGGTGGTTGACTTGGATTGCTCATGTCCTTTACTGGTACCTGACTCAGGATCCATTGGGAGCTCCTCTTTTCTAGGACAAACCCTGTTTTTAGACCACGGGTAACTAAGGCACAAGTTGGTGATGTAATTAAAATCAGCATTTGTGTTGATTTTTCAAGTGTGACCCCAAGTGAAAACACTTACTAACCCCGGCCAGGGGCCTGTGTCACACCCCAGAGGTCTTGGAGTGCTGTGGGCTGCTCAGTGTCCAGCACTTAGCATGATTCGGACACATGAATAAAAAATGACTAGGCCATGTGGGTAGTTCAAGGAAGAATGATGAACTCCATTTATTGATTCTTAGGACAAGGTTTTTATAGCGCAGTGAGACAAAGGAAGAGGACTCAAGTATTCATATCATTATCTTAGTCTGTCATATACTGGAAGTAGCATGTCAGTAAGGCCTTTTTTCTCTAGGTGCCAGAAGGTCTTAGGAAAAGTCAGTTACTCCTTTCATATGCAGACACATTACAAAGGAGGTATCAGTCCAAAGCTGCATCATCAAGTACATCTGCATAGGAACTGACCACCTGAGAATTCAGATCTTTTGGTTTTGAACACCTAAAGTCTTGGAGCAGAGCCTGTTGGTGTCAGAACTCAAACAACATCCTTATAAGTGTAACCCATATCAAAAGAACTCAGGAGCTAACTTGACGAAAAGTCACTTCTTAAAGAGGTCTTTGCTATTTGGGACCACTGATACCAAGGTGATTATCTGAAGTCCTGGCTCCGGCTTCTTTGGCTCCCAACATTGGAGTGTAGCCGCCCTCTGGGCCTCTTGAAGCCAGGTTCAAACTGGTGGCCCTGACTGAAGGGCTTTTTCCACCATTGCAGGCAACTCTTGGGCTCCTGCAGCATTCTTAGGGTGTTTGTGGTAGGTATGTGTATGTCAGGGTCCCGACTTGAAGTTGGGGCTTCCTGGCTCTGAGGCTGCCTATTTATTACACAGTATGGAGGAGACATTTCTTGGTACTCTTTCCTCACCTGTAAAATGAGGGTGTTTACAGTAGATGACCTGAAATAATAACCTTCGTAACAATGCTTTGAGGTTGGCAAAGCCACTTTAAAAAATAGGTTATTGTCGTAACAACCTTGGGAGGTAGAGAATATTATCCCCGTTTCATGGGTGAGGAAACAGGCAGACAGTGACTTGCTGAGGGTCACATCTAGGGTCTGAGGTAGGATTTGAATTCAGGTCTGCCTCCAGGGCCAGTCTCCACTGTGCTCACTATGTGCCTGGAGATTTTATCCAGCTTGAGATCCCCTATGTGTATTCTGCCTTGCTTCCGGACAAATTCTGGACCAAAAAAAAGGCAAGATATTACTTTCGTTGTTTGCCAGTGGGACCTTTAGGTTAAATGTATTTATTTTGTTTTTGAAGGTTCTTGCTCAGAACTCTGGTTTTGACCTTCAGGAAACACTAGTTAAGATACAGGCTGAACATTCAGAATCAGGACAACTTGTTGGTGTTGATTTAAAGACAGGTAAGAGAACTGTGCCCACAGAGGACAGTCTTTTTCATTGGCTTCTCTGAGGAGCGCAGGTGCTGCTGGGCCCCCAGCCAGTGCCCACAAGCAGCAGAGTTGTGAGTCATGGGCCCTTCTCTAAACAGTGCATAAGAGGGATACCAAGGAAACCAATACTATGGAAATCTCCCTGTCAAAAAGAAAGTGCCTGGCCTCCAGCTTGAGAGTGAACTTAAGCTTGCCTGAGTAAATATTCTTGAGACCCAAAGGTTGCCAGCATTGCACTGGGTGTATTTCAGCGCAACTTCAGCCTGGAGAAAGGCATTTCTCCTGCCAGGGAAAGTGACCACCAGGATGGTCAAGTTGAAGGGGTCATTGGTTTCCTTTGCAGGTGAGCCTGTTATTGCGGCTGAAGCTGGCATCTGGGATAACTATTGTGTCAAGAAACAACTGCTTCACTCCTGGTAAGCGGGGAAGATTTGAATAATAAAGAGCCCATTGAGATGAGGGGAGATGTGATTTTTTTCAATATTTAAAGGAAAAAAAATTGTAGCCTCTCTGTGATGCTTCTCCAAGTAATGTTTGTGAGAAGACTTGATACTCAAATTTAAAATAAGGTACTGGAAAAGATAGCAAAAATTAGGACAGAGCACTGTTGTATCCTTAAACAAATTTAAGAACTCCTGGGTGCCAAGAAACGAAAATTGATTTTAGTTGATAATTTAATACCTTAAATTTCCTTTCAGCACTGTGATTGCCACCAATATTCTCCTGGTTGATGAGATCATGCGAGCTGGAATGTCTTCTCTGAAAGGTTGAATTGAATCACAGGTTTCCCTTGTAATCAGCTGAATCATGAAGGCCCTACAGATAGAACCACAAAGTATGTCTGGCGGTGGAGCTTTTCTTTCCAGCTGCCAAAGGATTTTCCAAAGAATAATTGTTTTTCTTACTGTTGCAGTAAACCTGGTCTCTAAAACAGAAATTATTGGCCCCTATTCAAATGTAAGGTCCTGAAATTGATTACAGTATTTATTTTTTTTAATTGCACTGAGGCCTACAATTAAAGCTGCGGTCCTTTTTACCCAATCGATAATCGTCCTGCCTGGCTTCATGTCTCTTGTAGTAGCTGGTGTGTAACGTAGACCCTGCTTGTTTCTTTGTTGTGTTCCATAGAGTAGTGCTTGATTTTATGGAGTCTGACTTATCTGATGGCTTCCTTCTGTCTAAATCTAGACACAAAAAGGGGCATGAAGGTTTCACAAAATTCAGATGAATCTACCTTCTGTAACCACTTTTCTGTTCTAGTGCAAGCCCTGAAGCATAAAAGCTTTTGTTGAAAGTAAATTGTTTGTATTTTCTCTTTACAAAATTTTTCTGTGTTGAGAAAAGAATTGATGGATATTTAGAATGCACTTAGAAAAGTAATGCTGTGTATTAGTCAAACTATAGTCTTTCTAGTAACTTATATACAGATTGACTTGAACAACCCGTTCCTTATCAGCTTTTAATTTAAAACCTTTTTATTTAGTTTATTTTGACAAAGATCCAATTGCCTTAGTATGTGGTCTCTACAAAAAGTGTATTTGTCCTATGGTGGGTTGGGGGTTGTGGGGAGGGGAGTGCCCTTTTAATTGTTGGATGTAAAATAGAATTCCTTCCTGGGTATGTATAAAATGTATTAACTAATTTTTTTAAAAAAATTCTTGATATCTTGTTTTTATATTACTTTAATTTCTGAATATATTCTATCTTCCTCCCTTCCCCAGCCATCCATTCTTTGAAACGAAGAATAAAAAAGACAAACAGCAGTGTTAAAAGCAGCTGACCACATCACTTGTCTAGCTAGGCAGTGTTCCATATATGTGGCTACATTTTATAGATGCAGAGTGTATGTGGGAGGGAGATGGAAAAGGGCCAGAACGGACTCAGTCTCATTAACCACCTTTGCACAGAAGGGGGAGGTGACTTTTCTCATTCTTCAGGGACAAGCTTGTTCATTTTTACTACATTGTTTAGAAAGTGTTAATGGCTCATCTGTTATATGAGTGGGCTTGTTACTTCCTCAATCCCAGTAATTGTGACCTTGGGCAAGTCACTTAATCTTTCTAGGCCTTGATAAAAAGGAAGCAGGACAGAGATGGTGGGTCGTTTATAGTCTTCTATAAGAAACTTCTCTCACACACTCTACTCCTGCTGTGCCAAGGGAAACGAACCCCTCTCCAGGTGACAATGGAAGGTGGCTGTTGTGGCTCCCCAAGGTTACCAGCAGCATTATCCAAATGCTGGTCATGATCCTTTACATCAAAGGGAAGGAAGATAATATAAAAACATTCTAGGGGTGGGGAAAGGGGTACTCCTTCCCGCAGCTGACCTCCAACATGTTTCTCAATAAAGTGTGTTTTGTGTGGATTCACTCAGGTCCCTGAACCTGACTGGTCCCCCAAGAAAGAAACATGAAAAGAGCCTTTAAGCCACAATGACAGCACTTTGCTAATTATAATGCAGACAACTTAGAAACATGGCAGGAAGATAAAAGCGATCTAATGAATTTAAGCGGTAGTTTTAGTGACATCCAGGGTCTAGTAAATAGCATTTCTGTGCTAGGATGCATTGTGGGAAGAACCAGTCCTCCCTGAGGACCCTTGACTGGACTTGAGGACTGGCCCCACAAGTCTAACATGAACAGACTGCTAGGATATTGACTTGTTCCTCGTATCACCCAAGGCAAGAAGTATGGCGAGATTTGGGTATGAGGCAGGGGAGGCTGTCCCTCGGTTTTGGGGCAGACACAGGTGGAGCTCATGATGAGCAGTCTTGTTATCCTGGCCCAAGCCCATAGGGAGAAGAGCTTGGGCAAGACCTGAGGCTACTTTCTCTGACCACTACGGGGGCTCCAGCTTTCTGCCAAAGTCAGAAGGCAAGGGCATTTCCTCATCTCCCCTGGTTCAGCACTAGTGTGCAAGGCACTACTTTGGGCATGGGATAGTGACCCTTCCTTGCTCAGGCCTGGGCTTTTGCCCAGCAGTAAGGATACAAATAAAGGCAAATGGCAACCCTGTCCTCAAAGAGCTGACATTCTAATGGTGGGAAGACAACCCATGAGGGGAAGCATGGAAATAAGGGTATGGGGGCAGCAGTGTGGTTTGGAGATGGTTCAGCACAAGAGAAGGCATAACTGAGAAAACTGACCATGTGGAGTACTCAGTGGAATGAAATCTGAGAGAACCCTGCTCAGCAGTTACTTAGTAAAGCGTCTCTGAAGACCGAGACTGGCTTTTAGGTTCATCCAAAGCTGCCCATGTCATCATTTCTTGAGGCACAATAGTCCTTTCCTCAGCTTCTGTGGGTTCTACCCCATTTGATTGTAAGCTCCTTGAGGGCAGACAATTTCTTTTTCCTACTTGTATCCCCAGTACTGTGCCTGGCACATAGTAGGTGCTTGATAAATACTTGACAACATTCCTCTTCCATCTTTTTAGCCATCGAACAGAGGGGGTTGGTAATACAATGGAATGAGTGCTGAGAAGGAAGTTGTTATTTCCAATTCCTTGTGACCCCATTTAGGGTTTTCTTCGCAAAGATACTAGAAAGCCATTTATATATTTGCCATTTCCTTCTCTGACTCATTTTACAAATGGGGAAACTGAGGCAAACGGGACTAAGTGACTTGCCCAGGGTCACACAGCTGGTAAGAGTCTGAATCTATCCTTGGATACTTAATAGGTCTGTGCCCCTGGGCAAGTCACCAAACCACTGTGTGCCTCAGTTTCCTCCTCTGTAAAATGGGAATAATAATTGTATCTGCCTTCTAGAATTAAGATCAAATGAACTAATATTTGGATGGAAGGAAGGAAAGAAAAGGACAGGTTACAGCACCTGGAACACAGTAGGAGCTCTATAAATGCTTATTCCCTCTCTGTTCCCCAATAGGTGGACACCTTTGATATCAGTTCTTGGCTGCTGCTAAAAGAGCCGCCATAAATACCATAAATATCTTTGTAGATGTGGGTCTCCCCTCCCAGCTGACACTCCTAGCAGCTCCAGGCAAGAGCTGGGATGATGCTTTTATACTAACACTGCTTTAATTTAGTGATAGCACTTTGAGGTTCATAAAAGTCCTTTACTATCTCATGTTATCCTCGAATGACTCTTCAGCCTCTCCTGCCTGAAGGGATGGGCCAGGAACCTGCCACACTCATTCCGGTACAATCATTCCCCCCCCACCAAGTAGGGACCCAACCAGCCTCTGGTCCAATCCTCCACTCAGGGAGCCAGCCCTTTCCACTTCAAGAATGCCTTAACTCCTAGGAAGTTTCAAGCTGCAGATTCGGCTCTGGGTCTCAAGACCCCCCTGCCTGCTGCTCCCGGTTCTGTCCACAAGTGTCTCCATTTCTAGATGGCAGGCCTGTCACTTCTCAAAGACAGTGGGCATTAATGAGCTGCCTGGAAGGATTTTTAAGTGGGATGTCAGTAGACAATAAGCAATGAGCCTTTATTAAGCCCTTACTGTATTCCAGGCACTGTGCAAAGTTGGGGGTAGGAGAGAGGGAGGGAAAGGGCAGGATGCTCCAGGTTTAGGGAATGACTCAGGTTCTCAGCCAATGTTTGCTGATGTCCTGATGTCCTCTGACCCAGTGTTCCTGACAGCGTGGGCAGCTGCTTGTTTAGAATGGCTAATAGGATGACTGGTCTTGTGGCTCAGAAAGATGACTTCCCATCTCTCCCCCGCCCCCAAGAGTCCTTCATCCCACCCTTAGGATTCTCTGGCTCTGGATGAGGCCAGCCCAGGGGCAGGAGGGCCAGCCAGACTGGTGGGAGACAGGAGACAGCTGGTCAGGGAGTTCCCTAGGCTGGGACTTTAGTCCCCTCAGACTGGTTTGACAGGCCTCAGAGAAACGTCAGGCCAGAAATGGGGAGAACCAAGGAATAGTGGTGAAAGGGAAAAGCTGAAGAAACAGGGAAACACATATATACACATAGAGTGTTTACTCACCCTGGACCTGGGTTCAGATCTTGTCTCTTCCACTTACTTAAACAAGTCACAACCTCTCTGACTCTGTTTCCTCATCAGTAAAGTGAAAGGATCAGGTTCTATGACCCTC
>NW_027185798.1:14961950-14983631 GCF_028583685.1 Petaurus breviceps papuanus
TGCTTTAATTTAGTGATAGCACTTTGAGGTTCATAAAAGTCCTTTACAAATATCTCATGTTATCCTCGAATGACTCTTCAGCCTCTCCTGCCTGAAGGGATGGGCCAGGAACCTGCCACACTCATTCCGGTACAATCATTCCCCCCCCCCCGTGGTCTCTTCTGGCTCTGAATTTGTAACCCTATGCTACTGAGAGCACATCTGGATTCAGACATGGTAGAATCTTGGGGGAGTCATTGAATTTAGGAGAAAAAATGTGATCCCCAAAAAAACTTGACCATTGGGGCAGTAACACCCCCTGTCCCTCATCTCCCCACCCCAGCCTGGAAAGATGCTCTAGGCTGATGGGAATCTCGTCTGTGATTCCTCTTCTTTCCCCCCCATCCCCTCCCCAGTTCCACTTGAGGGAACATGGTATTGAAGGAAGTTTGGAAGGAAGTGCCCAAAGAAGTTGAGATCAAGTGATCTTTGCTAGGCTGTCAGTCCCTCATTACAGAGACCTTGGGAAACTCCCACCAGGAGAAGCCAATGCTTCTCCTATTCTGGAGAGGTCAGTCTAATTCTGACCTCAGAAAAGACACCTGTATCCAAGGGGGTCCTGGAACCAACTGGCTATAGAGAGCTAATTGTTAAATGTGCAAACATCAGCAAATGCTAAAAATTGAGGTTTGATTTATTTTTGTTGTTGCCTAGACTTAAGAAAGTGAGAGAGAAAATGTTAATAATGCAAATTAAACTTAAAAGTGTGCTGTGTTCATTATTTTATTTTTTGGAGAGTCAGTTGTTAAACATTTACCAGGATACTCCTCTCTCTCTCTCTCTCTCTCTCTCTCTCTCTCTCTCTCTCCATGTTTCTTTCTTCTCTCTTTTCTTCTCTGCCTCTCTGTCACTGTCTCTCTCCCCCTTCCAAAAATGTTGGTACAGTTTTGAGATAGCAGAGGCCAGAGGAGGGGAGGCCTGTGCTGAGGCCAGAAGAGAGGACAGGGAAGAGAGAAGGGGATCCCAGCTGCACAGACTTTCCATCCAAACTTTCCTTTCCCACCTGGATAAATGACTCTGGGGCTCTCCCTGCCTCCATCTGGATCCTCGATCAAAGTGGGTACATGCACATCACCTGCAAACCTCCACTTCAGCACAGGGCCCAGCTTTATAGTTGAGCGCTTTAAAGGTCTAAAGAGTCTCGGAGGGCCCAGAGAAAATGTTCCCTGGTTTCCCTCCAGGGGATGGCAAATAGAAGTGCTCGTGACCGTTGGCTTCATGGAGGCCCCTTGCCAGGCTGACCCCCCAGCATCAGATTCTCTTTGGGAAACAAGTTCTCCCTGTGGGCGTGGGCTGTCCTTGCTTCCCTCTGGCCCCTCCAGGTTCCTCTGAAGGATGGAGGGTCTGGCAGGCACATGGATGCCGAGCCAGCCTAGCACCCTGGCCTCCCAGCAAGGGACGGAGGACGGCAATCCCAGCATGGGGGGGACCACCCCCAGGCTCACACACCCTCACAGCTAGGACTGAGACAGCTGCTCTTTGCCTTGTGGTACTTGATCTGAAGGCTGAGATGCCAAAAATAAATTGCATGTGGAAACCTTGGAGCTGGCAAGCAGGCAGCTGGTAGAGGTGGAAAGGAGTTCATAATTGAGTCAAAACACGGGAAGGTCAGCAAGCACGTTGACTTACCTGGTGGGTGGCCCCCCATTCGGACTCCAGGGTGGGTGCTGGGCACAGAGGGGATGACTGAAGCACTTCAGAGCAAGAAGAGAGAACTCAGAGGCCCCTAATCCTCCTCCTTCATTTTACAGATGAGGTAACAGACTGAGAGAAAGGTAATGACTTGGCCAAGGTCCTATAGAACTGATGTATAAAAGAGAGATTTGAACCATCTTGCTTAGGCAGATGGTGGTGCAGTAGATAGAGTGTAGGGCTTGGAATCAGCAAGATCTGAGTTCAAATCCTGCCTCAGTCACTTACTGTGTGACCCTGGGCAAGTCACTTAACCTTGATCTGCCTCACTTTCCATCTACAAAACGGGTACTATGCACATATATGTAATCATATCTTACATATAATGCACATATATGTATAATATATATTATATATAAAATAATATATAATAGTATATGTATAATATATAAAGCACCTACCTCCCAGGGTTCTAGTGCTAAGAAAAGTCCTAAGTGCTTTGAAAACCTTGAAATACTATCTATATAGATGGTAACTCTTATAATGATTGGGAACAGCTGGGTGGCACAATGGATAGAGCGCTGGGCCTGGAGTCAGGGAGACCTGAGTTCAAATCCTTATGACCTTGAGCAAGTCACTTAACCCCAATTGCCCTAAAAAAAAAAAAGGGCGAAAATTATAAACTCACTGAGGGAAGAGCCCTATTCTGTTCATCTCAATGTCCCTTTATTGAACCTAGTATTACACATAGTAGAGACAGCCTGGATTCGAACTGGGTCATCTCCCAATAGGTTCAGCAGGGACTCTGATTTTAAGACCAGAACCTGCGATTCAGTCTGGAAAGAATTCAGCTCAGCCTTACTTGGAGTGAGAGTTGTAAAAGTTTATTTTTCCGCTTTTACAGAAGCAGGCAAGAGTCCTTAGGGGACCTTTTGCAAGTGAAAGGGGGCACAGGCTTTTACTTTTAAAGGGTAGGGCTGCCATTGTCAGGGCCTACTGGATGGATGTAAGGGAACCAACTCTGCTTAGGCAGAGTGCGGACAGGGGGAAGGGGCAGAGTTGCTCTGAGACTGGGGCGGGGGAGAATGGAGTGTGATTTTATAAACTGGCTGATGTTACAAAGTTTTTTTACAGACTGATGTTACAAAGTTTTACAAACTGATGTTACAAATATAGATCCCAAGCACCCAGTCATTACTGATGTTACAAAGTTTTACAAATTGATGTTACAAATAGAGATCCCAAGCACCCTGTCATTCTGATTCCCAATACAGCATTCCTTCCACACACTGCCTCTCTCCTTTCTGAGATTGACTTCTCCAACAGATGTTCAGGGCAAATGTCCGAGTAGGAGAGTAGGTGTGAATTATTGCTATCATTAATATAATTTAAAATGTCACCGGTGAGTCTTACCACTGGTCAATACAGTTCCGTCTCTGAGAGTGGGGATTTTGGAGGTGAACTCGTCACTGAAATGTAGTCCCTTTCCAGGGACTGGGAAAAGTCAACCTCATTACTTTTGGACAGCTCTCATTTTCAGGAAGCCTCCTTAGGTCAAGCCTAAGTCAGCCCCTCCTGGTTCAGCAAGCCCTTTTCAAGGTAAGCAGGAGACTGATTGTCCACTCTGGAGTGGTACCCACATGTCTTGGGAGAGCGTGGTGGCTGCCTTCCAGATGATATGGTCCTTAAAGGTGAGGGATGTTCCCCAAGCCCAGTATCTCCATTATCACGTAGAAGCTTGTTCTGAAGCTTTCTAGACAGTCAGCCTGCACAGTGTTGAAGGTTTCCCTGCTTCTTAGCAGTTAGTAAAATTATCTTAGAACCCCATTGTAATAGTAATGGCATTTAAAGATTCCCCTGTATTGGCTTGGTTTTGGGTTTGATTGTGTTAAAACCCAGAGCTTGTTAATCCCACCTGTGGAATGGACTTGTTGAGGTGAAAAGAAAGTCCTGAACTGGGAGGAGCTGGTGACGTAGATTTGGAGAGACACAAGAGAGAGGCAGAAGAACTTTTTTGGAAGCAGCACTTTGGAGGCAGAAGAGAGACTGAGAGGATTGCTGAGGGCCACTTTGAATTGCCCTGGACTTTTGAGACCTGCCCCCGGAGCTGCCAAGGACTGAGGAGACATGGCTGTTTTGCTGGTACTTTGTCTGTCTGTTTTGCCAGATTTGTCCACTGGTGAAGGACAGTCCTGTTGAAGAAGTCCTGGAACCTGGCTGTTTGTTAAGAGCTACTGAGACTGTCCTGCAGACAGAGAGTGAATACTGTCCACTGGTGAGGGACAGTGCTGTTGTTGCAGGGGTCTGGAGACTGTCCTGCAGACAGAGTGAATACTGTCCACTGGTGAAGGACAGTGCTGTTGTTGCAGGGGTCTGGGAACCTTTCTGTTGGTTCAGAAGCCCTGAAGAAGGATTTTCTTGTTGTTTATTTACAGAAATCCTGGGAGAGGGTTTTGCTAATGTTTTCAGGGGTTCTAGGACTGTTCTGCAGACAGAGAATGAATTAATGAAGAGACTGGCAATGTATCTCATGGCCTTGCTAAGCCTTGTCTCCCCAGGAACTAAGATTGCTGAGAACTTGCCTCATGTCAAGATGAAGAAAAGACCTCCATTTGGGTATTAAGTGCTGTGCTTAAACTTGTTGTAACTCTGGGGGTAGATTCAATTGCAATCCAGGGGTGGGGAACTTTTGACCATTTTGTGCTGTGATTGAACAAATGAAGGTACTTTACTTATGTTTGGAAACTAATCTCCATTTGAGAAGAGGGGCTTTGTGGTGGACTAAATGAAGGTACAGCCTGGGGGTGGAGAAGTATTTAGAACAGGGACTTTGTAATTGACTGAATGATTGGAAGGTCCTGGGGTGGGGTAGTCCTTGGAGATTATTTAATCACACTTAGTAAATGCTGTATTTTGAATGATGTCATGTTTTGATCTTCTCTGTTCTTGGTTTGTCACTGAATAAAAAGGAGAGAGCACCTATGCTGGTATTCTGAACCTGGGAAGTTGCCTTTCCTTGGCATTACATTACACCCATGGGGCGTGTTTGATGTAAGTGGCCTGAAAATAGACAGTAAATCCAGCACCCATGAACATTGAGCACTTGCAACTCAACAAAATGCTTGATTGAACAAGGCCATGGATTATTACTGCACTTTTTAATTGTGTGGCTATCCTTAAGGACTGGGACATCTTTCACTCGTGGATAGCATGTTAAAATCTTTTTTGTTCCACTGAAATATTAACAAATATTTCTCAAAAGACCTTTCCAGACTCTTCCCTAAGCAAGAAGTCAGCCAAAAGGTTGAGAGTGACAGGTCTGAGGAAAATGGATTAAGGGTGATGACCAAATTTAGAACTGCCCACGGTCTAATAGAGAACAGAGATTTCCCCATTCCTTGAAGGGATGAGTCATGATCTGCAGCTCTGCCTGGAGTTAACTTCATACTGGATGCCCCCACATCGGTACCCCTGTGCATCCCATGCCCCCACACTCCTTTTCTAGCTTCCTTTTGTATTGTTTATATTCCCAGAACTTAGCACAATGCTTCACTTAATACATGTTCACTGAATTGAATTTTTGAAAAGGTTTAGGGCATACTGATCACAAGCAGGGTCTCCAAGGAGGAATTGAGTGGTTGTAAGATTGGATTAAGTGGCTTTTGTTCTCAGTGTAGAATGCTAACCCCCAGCTGTACTTTATCAAGTCCTTGCCTCTTCCTTGTTCATTCTCATGGCATAGAAAGATGTCCTAAGGCGTGGGTGAGGAGACCATCAGTTTGGACTTTTCTCTTATTAACCAAGAGATTAACATTCCTTCTTCAATGCTCTCTTTAGGATTGAGTGCCCAGCCCCTTTCCACCCTCTCTTCCTTCACAGTGCTCAATCACCAAGTCCTGGACCTCTGCCTCACCCATTTTGAGCTCTGAAAGCCCATTTTTGCCCTCATGCCCTTCTCAAGCAGCCCCCCTACTCCTAAGGGGCTGCAGGGATCCAAGGCATGAGCAGCCCTTCAGTAGCCTCCCCTGCTATCATCCTCTGTAGTTCAGCTCCCAGGAAAAGGCCATGTACCCCCACTTACTCTTTACAATCTGGCCCCCGACCTTGTCATTCCAGCACAATTGACCTTTCTCAGTTCTCCTTGACCTCTCTACAGTCAGTTTATCATTCTGATGTCCAGTAAGACATTTTAAATTCAATGTTCAAAAAACCAATCTCCCTCTTTGGCCCTAAATTCCACACACCTGCCGCCAATTACTGTGGAGGGTAACACACTACCCTCCCAGTCCCCCAAGCTCATAACCTAGGAGTCACTAATTTCTCTGAAACTTACCCTATCATATCCTCTTGATATGCCCCTGCCATGGTGCCTGGACTGGTATAGCAGGTGGGTCTGTGGCTCAGGTCTCTACCCATTCCAATCCATCCTCCATTTGGCCACTAACGTGATTTTCCTGAAGTGCACATCTATCACTCTCCTGCTCAAAAACTCCAAGTTCCCTATTGCCTGCGGGAGAAATACTAAATGCTTATTTGGTATTCAAAGCTCTTGGTAACCCAGGCCCCTACCTTTCCAGCCTTCTCACATGCTCAGATGCACTGACACCAGCCTCCCGGATGTTTCTCTTAATTCTGGTGCCTGCCCTCTTATTTCCTCTTTCTGCTGTACATAGCTAGTTGGGACGTATTTGTTGGCTTGTTTCTTCCCATTAGGTTGTGAGCTCCCTGAAGGAAGGGACTCTTTCTGTGTATCTCTAGCACACAGCACAGTACCAAGGAACACAGGCACATAGGAAGGGCTTAATACATTTTGGAAGGATGCCGGATGAGCACTGGCCTTCCCCCCACCTTCTGGTAACCCGAGATAAAGACTGACTGAAGCCAAGGACTTCAGGTACCTCTTAACTGGCAGCCTGTCCTCCAAACCACAGCTGTCCAAGGTCTCTGCCTCTGATGTCATTACAAACAGGCCCACATGAACACACACCACAGAACCATCCAGACTATCACCAACTCGGGCAGCTGGGACAGCACAGAATCAATTTTCCTGTTGGCCTTGTGGTCTCAAGGGAGGGCAAAACAAGGCTCACAAAAACACTTATGTGAATGGCAGAACCTGGGAAGGATGAGCCCTGGCTTCATTTCTGAAAGAAGAAAGCCACCACCACAGGCAGAAAAACAATGGAACCCCAAAATATTCATGGGCCTTAAAAACCCCATCTCCCTTTCTCTGGTGACAAAGCTTCCACTTCAGCTCTCTCTGAAGAATTCATTCTCTTTCCTTTGGAGAGTAATACCCAAAAACTTTTGTAGGCTCCAAGAAGGTACAAGGACCATCCGGCATCTTCTGTGCTTTTATCACACCCCTCCCCCAATCAAGGGTAATCAAGTCCCCATTCCCACACTTACAGATCTCACATCCAGGAGGAAATAAACTTTATTTTAAGAGTTTACATCACAAGCATTCATTTTGATGAGAGACCACACAAGCATCTGCCTCATCTCAACATTTTATATTATCTCATGTCATCTCCACAGTGGGGAACAGCTTTCCCCTCCTCAAAGGTTGTTCTGAAATAAAGATATTAGTGACAAATAGACAAAAAAAACCAAAGTACTGGTGGTCTGTTTTCTTTATCATTTCACTACTAATTATGCATTATGCTAAATTAGATTGGTCTTCAGAGTTGATTTTTTTCCATTTCTTCCTTTTGAAGGTCTCAATTAGGCTAATCCTACAAAAGAAAGAGACTAGTATTACATTTACTGTAAACATCTAAGTCAAAGCCAAAAATGGACTGGGCTGTCCACTGCTGAGAGCACATAATCCTTCTGAGCTTGAAGCCCAGGCATTTCTCATAACAGACCTGGGCCACCAGGCAGTAGTAATGGGGACCCCAGAAGATCTAAGTTCACATTCTACCTTCATGTAATGTTACAGACATGTCACTGAACCTCTGAGCCTCAGTTTCCTCATTGTATAAAGATGTTACTGTAGCAGCACCTATGCCGAATAAGGCTGTGAAGATACTATAAGAGAAGCAGGCATCCAGGCTATTTAAGGACTTCCAACCATAGGAAACTCATCACTCCCTTCTTCAGTCCATTCTACTGACAGCTCAAATCACTGCACAGTCTTCCTTGTGCCCAGCAGAAATCTATCTCCCACAAAAGGAAGTGTCTACTAGCATCTCTATGAAGAAGACGTGATTCTCAAAACCACTGAGGCTGGAGCTGCCTTCAGAAGAAAAGAAGTGGACGCATCTCTCCTAAAGCTCCCACACAGCAGGCAACAGGAGCATCAATACTTACCATTTGCAAACCTGCACTGCTTCAGCACCTCGCTAAAGCCCTCACACAGTTTGAGGTCACCCTGGTTCTGGGCACACTCTAAGAACTGCTTCATCTCGTAATGGCAGGGACCAAATTGCTGCTGCTGCTGCTGGTAGGCTGGCTGTGCTCCCTGAGGTTCCTGGGAAGATGACACTTTAAGATACTGGAGAAAAGGCATCTCAAGCAAATGCTTTTAAGAACACCACCCAAGCTACATAAAAAAAAAAAATTAAACTAGAAGATGATCATTAGACTGGAGCTTTTGAAAAGCACTTAGATACCTTTACAAAAGAGAAAGTAAGAGGTGAACAAGGAAGATCACAGGAGCACAGACACATGACTAAAGGAGAGACAGATAAGAGACAAGAAGAGCCTGAAAGCTCTAAAACAATCAGCTCCTAAAGAGCAGTTGGAAAGGAAATGGTGGAAATGATTCAGGGCTAACCTCTAAAACCCGGCTTTGGGAAGATGAATGAAGAGTTTAATTTCTAACAAATCTAGACAGCTCAGGATCCAAAGTACAACATGATCAGGCCCCATGGCCCAATGCCCCTTCCTGAGAGGGGGCTAAGGAATCAAAAGGTGGTGGCTCTTGGGGAGGATGAGGTGCCACCCAGCATACAATAACGTACCTGGTAGGTGATATCAGGCCTTGCAGGCTCAGCACTGCTCCCACCACCAAAGCCACTTGTAATGGCATGACCAATGGTGTGGCCGACAGCTGAACCCACTGCCACCCCGGCTGCGGTGGTAGCCATTTGGGCCATTAAACCCGGCTGCTTAGGGGCAGCAGCAGGAGGGGCAACTGCAGATGGTGGTACTGCTGCTGGAGGATGAGCTGCTGGTGGTGGTGCAGCTCTCATTGGGGGAGCCCGACTGCAAAAGAAAGAAAAACACAAAACTCTGTTTCAAACTGACCAAGATCAGCAAAAGCTGGGGTGGGGGAGTCTTACACACTTACATTTCAACAACCTGGGTCTTTATTTAAAATATTGCCCATTCTTTTTATTATTATTATAACACAAATTCCAAATGTTACTGGCTTGTTATGCTGAAAATATTTTCTATGAAGTTATGAAAAGAGAAATACAGGATATATAAAAATAAAAGACATCAACAAAAATGTTTTAAGAAGCATAATCATATGGTATTATATATGCCTCCATACTAGTAAGTGACAGAGGACCTCAAAAATCCTCCTGATATAAAAGAAAAATAAACATATATGGACCCAGAACGGGGTTCAATTCATGGCTGTCACTGGGGGACCTTGGGGAAGCCACTGTGCTATCCATTTTTTTTTTTTAAAGATCCTCTGCTATATGTAGAGTAAAATAATTTGAAGACTCAATGAGACATAAAAGCAAGCAGAAAACCTTCAAGAGTAGTAGAGATCATGCCTTTATCATCAATGATAACAAAAGCAAGGCCGAGATGGACAACCCTGATCGAGAAGGGAAATTATTAGTTCCTGTGTAATACTGGTTGGGCATATCAAGATCCATGTGACTAGGTGCGAACCCAAAGCCATACATAATCAAGCAGTGGATTACATTTAGGCTCAAAGGATTTGGTGCAGAAAAGTCCTTTAATCTCAACTCACAGAGAAGGAAGCCAAGGTCAAGCCCACAATGGGGTATGAGTGGGTGACAGCAAGGGGCAGGAACTATGTATAGTCTCTAGGTCAAAATAGTAAGGTCTTCAGCGAGATTTGAGAACACAGATTCTTAATTTTAAACTTATTTTAAGTTCATTTTCCATGAACTTAATCTATTTTTTTTAATTATTGCATTTCAATGTAATTGGTTTCTTTGATCAACAGGTATTATTAAGCACCTACTATGTGCCAGGTTAAACCCTGGAGATACAACAGTTCCTGCCTCAAGGAGCTTGGTTTATGAGGAAGAGAACACTGGATAAATTGGAGCTGGACTAGCATTAAGTTCTTGAAGGCAGAAGGTGGGATTTCAGCTGGCTCCTGAAGAGGCAAATAGAAGTGAGAGAGTATTGCGGGCAAGGACGAAAACTAGTGAAACTGTGGAGGGAAGAAGGCCAGGGTCACCGGATGGCCTAAGAACTGGCCGGGTTAGGAAGGGCTTTAAAACCCAAACAACAGGTTTCATGCTTCATCCTGGATATTAAAGGAGTCGCTGGAGTTTATCCAAGGTGTCAGGATCCGAATCCCACCCCCAGAAGGGGGTGCAGGGCCTAACAGCCCTTAGGCAGGGGCCATCTATGGTCGCCCTGCTCTTGCCACTAGAACCAGCTACGTCCAGAGGAGAAAGTGAGGCTGGTGACCCGGCCCGGCCTCACTTAAATCCAGCTGACCTGCACCTCATGACGTCACCTGGAGGTCACGGGGCTCAAGGTCCTCTAGAGGAGCAACAGCCCTTAAGCAGGAGGTAAATAAGGGTCACAAGCAGCGCGCTGCTTATTCAGGGAGGAGTTGCAGAAACTGGGTAACGGGGGTGCGGGTCCTAACAGCGCTCAAAGCCGCGGCTTCTCAGCCCCCCCCGGACGTTCAGCTCGGGGCAGGGTGCCCGCCGGAAGCCGCCTGCGCAGCCCAAGCCTCGGAAGTGGGCAGGAAGGGACCCCTAGACAGCGGGAGCCACGTGGGCCTTCAAGGGGGCAATGCGCATGCGAGAAGAGGGAGTGGGGGAGGGGCGGATGGGGGCCCATCGGCTAGCTGCCCCTCCCCCCCCTCATCCCCAGCCTTCCCGGCTGCGTCACAGCGCTTCGAGCTCCCGCTCCTGGCCTCCTTCTTTCCCCTGGAGCCACTCCGCCACCGTCTCATCACCCCGGTCTCTTCTCTTACCTGGCCGGAGGGGCCACCCGGGAGGTCCGGCTCCTGCTTCCGCGCGGCATACTCGACACCAAGCAGTAGACGTCCTGGGGAGAAGTGACCGGCGAGAGGCTGCGGCGGTTCCTTGGGGTAGGGGCTTACAGCCTCCGACCAATCAGTGGCCTCCCGCCGGCGCGCTCGCGGCCAATCAGTGGCCACCCGCCTCCACGAGCCTCCGCCAGCCAATCAGCGCCCCTCTCTCAAGGCCTTTCCGTCTCGCCCCCCTCTGACCGTATCGTGAAGGTCACTGGGAGGAGCGGTAGAATCACGCTTCGCGCCCGTTGGACGTCACTTGCCGTGCCCCTCCTACCCGTTTCTAAGCCGGAAGCGTACGTCGTTGCCTAGCAACCGCCACTCGGTTTGAGCTCGGAAACGGATCTACGTCTTCATTCCAGGGGGGCGGGGAAACGTAGCGTTGGCCCGCGAGGTACGGAGTCAGCGCCACATGTCCTCCCGAGAAGTTTCTCTGTCTACTCCGAGGTCAAGGACCCTGGGGACGGAGTTCCCGGGTAGTTCCTTGTATTCCGTGTGCTTGGCACAGCGCCTGGCCCTTATATGGTGGGCGCATAATAAGTGCTTGGTGACTTGTGCTGAGTCCGGACGGAAAACTCCGAGATGGCCTCCGAGGCCAGCCTTGACTTTCCCGCATCCCTGTCCCCTGGGGCGGGGGCGGTCAGCCTGGCCCGGTCTGCCTCTCTGCCCCCAACCCCTAGTGGGCACAGTGCCGGAGCTGCCCGCCTGTCGGGTCATTCAGCCAATAAGCATTTATTGGGCGCCTGCTGTGCCAGGCATTGTGCCCGGCGCTGCGAAAAAAGGCAAAAACCAATTTCTTTGCTCAAGGAGCTCACAGCACTATAAACAGACAAGTGGTATGGAGGGGGTTTGGGTTGCTGGGAACCCCGCAGTGTCAGGGTGCAAGGCTGGTCCGCCGGGGAAGAATTCAAGCACTCAAGCCTCCTTTCAGTCGGAGTGAAGAGGGTACCCACTAAGAGGATTAGGGTTGCTCTGGAGCCCCCAAAATTCCAACACGCCGGCTTCTGCCCAATGAATTGGACTGGAGTCTTCTCAGCCAAAGAAAAGTAAAATTTATTAAAAGTTCGCTTGCATTAGACAGTAAGTCTGTGCTGGGTCATTCTATGGCGCTCTCACTATTGTATGGCACTCACCCACATGGCATTCTATGGCGTTCTCACAAACCAGAAGACAGGATTGGGGTCTTATATACAGAAGGTCGTGGGAGGAATCTAGGGGTGGTGTAGAGGAGGAGTTGGGGAGGGTCTTCAGGTGGAGTCAGATGAGGTCAATGAGTGATTAAGGGTGGGAGGTAGCTGGAGGCTACAGACTATGGTGGGCTAGGCCAGTTTAAGGGTGGGAAGCCTAGCAAAAGACCTGCCTCATCAAATGGGATGATTCAATCAAGAGTCCAAGGGAGGTTTCCATAGCTTGTACCTCAAGGACTCATGGAGAGCTCGAGGGACTCCCAGAGCCCATACCTCATCAGGAGAAGCAAGCTTGATTGTAACGCCCATATAGCGGGCTAGATTCCCAAAGAATCGATCCTCGCCTCCATGGGGGGTGTGTGTGTGGGGTGTGATTGATACTCATATACAAAAAAAGGACCGAGAAAAGATCTGGATGGGGTTAAAGGAGAGGCAATAGCCTGGGGGAGCCACCCTGAAAATGGTCTGGGGTCAGCGGAGAGCCACCCTGAAAGGACTGGAATATCTAGGTGGGCTGGGCTGGGCCAGCCGCCTCCAGTGAGGCGGAAATGCATGGGAAGATCCAGGATCCAGGTCCTGTCACCCCATCGGTGTCAGTGTAAATGGACAGGACGGCACTAGCATTGGTGGCGCCCAGAAAGGGATGCTTAGACTGTGAGAGCTGAGCGGAGTCTTGTAGAGAGCCTGCAGCTACAGGTGAAGGTGACCAGAGAGAGCATTCCAGGCTGTTAGAGGAACAGCAAGACAGGTTTAGTCAAGCTCATGAGGATGGTGACTTGGGCAGTGGTGGGAAGGGCAGGAAGATGAAATCAGGAGGTCATATGTCTAGGCAAGATACGGAGAATGGGGGAAAATGGATAGAGGGAAAGATGTATGGGTATTTGGGAATTAGTTTGAATTTGGAAATTAGCCTGTAAGTGCCCCTGGTGTGCCAGAGGGAGAATCCAATCCTGCTATCAGGGAGCTACCATTTTACCAGTGGACAACACATGCATACATGCAAATATATAAATACTAGGGAGCTTTTATGTAGAACGTGGTGTTTGAACTGCATCTTGAAGAGAGGGATTCAGTGAAGCAGGGGGAGGAGGGCGTGCATTTCGGCCAAGAAGAACAGCAGGGGGAATAGCCCAGAGAAAACCTCAGTTCAATTGAGCGGGCGGGACCAAGGTGTGGGAAGGGGAGTAATGCAACACGAAGCCGCGAGGTGGCGGAAGCGGCTAGCGGGCTGGACTCTGAGTCCGAAGACCTGAATTCAAAGACTGACTCAGACCCTTAGCTGAGTGGCCCTGGACTAGTCCTTTACCGGGTCTGCCCCAGTTCCCTCATGTGTAACATGGGGGTCACAATAACATCTGCCTCGTGGGGTTGTTGTGGGACTCAGATGAGCGAGTGTATGAAAAGCATGTAAGTGTTATAATGAGGCTAGGGAGAGAGCTGGGAACCAGGGTGCCGGTGCTTGCAGAAGTCAGAACAAAGGGGCTACCTTTCATCTTAGCGGCCGATGGGAGCTCACGAGCAGGGCGGGACGTGGCCAGACGTGCACAGCTGTGCGTGCAGATAGGCTGGAATGGGGAGAGACCTGGGGAGATGGGGCCAGAGCCGGGGAAAGGACAAGGGGTCAGCGGCACACGCACAGAAATGCTCTTAAACAGTGGAAGTGAAGGGGGCTCCAAGGTCTGGGCAGCGGATAAGCAGATCGTGGTACGGGAATGTCAGGGAGTATTGTGCATTGGGAACCGATGAATGCAGTGACCAGGGCTAGAACACAGTATATGACGTTAGAGAGGAAAAATGCCTTCGAGAGTCTAGAATTCTGCCGACCACGGGAGTCCAAGGACTTAGCGTGCATCGGGTCACCTACCTCCTGCCCAAGAGGTCCGTGGCCATAGAATCCAGAGTAAGATAGGCACTTTGGGACGTGGCCAGCGCGGGGCGGGTGGGGTGCTCTGCTGGTCTGAGTTTGTTGTGAGGGTTTTGTTCTCTGTTCTTGTTAACAATAGAAGTAGGGAGAAGAGAACATTTTTACAAATTAAGTTCGATACAGAAGATTTTGTGGAGGTAAAATGACAATAATTGACAATTAAAAAAAATATTTGGCAATTGATTGAATATGAGGAATTAGGGAGAATGAGAAGTTGTGGAACGGGGAGATTGGAAGGATGGTGGTGCCTTTGAAAAACATAAGCAGATGGTCCTATGCGGGATAGAGCAGTTCCCTGGAGGCAGGAGGACCTGAGCTCAAATCCAGCCGCAGACAATCACTGGCTATGCGAAGCCTAAGCAAGGGACTTAACCCTGATTACCTAAAGAACAAAAAGTTTAAAAGTTGGTTGGATTTGGGCAGAAAGATAATTCTATTGTGAACATGTTGAGTTTGAGTTTTTCAGGTTTGAAGCATGCCATAGGCAATTAGTTGGTGATTCAGGACTGAAGCTTAAGGAGAAAGCCTGAGATTAGATATGTATATTTGTAAGTGCATAATTAAATTATAAGATTATTAAATCCATGGAAACTGGTGAAGTCACCTAGAATGTAGGGCCAGGAGCTCTCACCTAGAGGACTATGAAATTTAAAAATAAAAATCATTCCACCCCATACATGTAAAAACAATTTTTAACATTCATTAGTTTTTTAAAAAGTTTTGAGGCCAAATTTTATCCCTCTCTCTGTTCTCTCCATCCTTCCTGAGACTGTAATCAATCTGATATAGATTATACATGTGAAATCACGAGACATTTCCATATTAGTCATTTTGTGTAAGAAGACTCAAACAAAAAAAAAAAAGTGAAACAGTATGGTTTTAAAAAATATTTTCCGAACTATTTCAATGTAATTGTTTTCCTTTGTAATCCAATATATTTTGTTTTTTGCATTTTAATAATCTTCTGAGAGGGGTCCATAGGTGTCACCAAACTGCCAGAGGAACTGGGGGCATGACGCCCTTCAGGGACAGAAGATCCTGAACAAATCTATAGTGAGGGGGTGTGATCTGGGAAGGGGAGAAAAATAGATCAGTTTTATGCCTAGGTCATTACCCAGTCTTCTCAAGAATAGTAGTAACATTAAAAGAAATAGAGTAGTTGGAAAGAGGGTGGCAGAGGAGAGAGGTTGAGCTAAGTCTGGGTACATCCAGTGTGAATGCCAACAAGTAGATCCATCAGGTATTTAGAAATGTGGACTGCAAAGGGTGGAGGTGGGAGATAAAACTCGGGGAGTCCTTTGCATAGAGGTGATAATGTAAGGCAAGGGAGAAAAAGGAGTGCCATATTTGTGACGATTGCTGTCTCAGTGTCTATTTTTCTAAGTTTTAGTCAAACGTGTTTATTTTTTACAAGTCTCCGTATCCAATGTTGCTGGATTACACAATAAATGAGTGAGCACATGCTGGGTTCAAACCATTGGGGAAGAGAAAAAGTGTATATAAGAAAGGAATTTACAGTCTCAAAAAGGGATGGCAACCAAAAAAACTTATTATATAAACACATTAGAGTCCCCCCCAAAGCACCACTTAGGCTAAGAGGCTGTCTGGAGGAGAGAGATCATGTCCCTATAGAACTGTTAGATCATATGAATATGTGGCAAAGATAGTGATACACAAAATAACTGATAAGGGTAAAAAAAAGACGCTATGGGCTCTAAGAGAGGAAGTCTTCACAGAACTATAGAATCTGAGAGGTGGATGGGCTGGCCCCCTGGAGGTCACTCACTGTAATGGGAATGTAAATTTTAAAGATCTTCCCTGCCCCTAGGCTAAAGTGCACCAGAAGCCTGGGGAAGGGAGGCTTGTTTTTCAGTAGATACTTTTTGATTGGCCAGTGGGTCAATAAGGTTGTTACATTCTCTGAGCCAGGAGAAGGCTATATAAGCCCTGATGTGTAGCTTTGTTTTGGGACTCACTTTGAGAAGTGTTCTGTGATTTGATCTGAATTCTGGGAAGCCGTTGTTGAGAGTCCCCCGGCTTTGAAAAACCCAGAATGTGGAAACCCAGATGTTGACTGGGTATGGATGTAATGGTTGGACAGTTTGGAAATCTGTCTACTTGATGTTTCTGTCTTGATAATTATGCCTGTATGCTTTGAGGTTCAGGGTGCTGACCTTTTCTCCTGAACAAGGTAAACTATACATGTCTGACTGATTAAAGTAAGCCTGTTAACCCATTTTGAGTTGCTTTCCTTTAACAAAGCAGATCCAAGAACCTGTGGTGGCTGCAAACCCTGAGGACGCTTGGGGTGCTTGCTGCTACACTCACCCAACCCATAAAGGGTTAGGGTTAGAGTCAGAGGCATTTAGGGTTAGGGTTAGGGTTCGAATCCCCTCTGCAACTTCCCTAACACTCCAACAGCCTTCACTGAAAGATTTCTAGAGCTACATCCTAAGGCAAGGGTTCTTAATCTGGGGTCTCATGGGCTTGCTTTAAAAGATGTTTTGATCACTGTATTTGAATGATTGGCTTCCTTTGCAATCTATGTATTTTGTTTTATGCATTTAATAACATTAAAGGGTTACGCATCACTGGGCTACCAAAGGAGCATTAATCACTGTCCTTTGTCCATCTTATTTGACTTTTTAAAAAATTTATTTTCAACTTAAATACAAAAAGACCAAGAAAAGACAAAAACTAAACCCAACCCAAAACCACTTCCATGTACACAGCACAACATAGAAAGAATTCAATATAAAAAAACAGGAATTTCCATTTTCAACGGTTTACTCTTTTAAATAACTATGTAATAAATACTGCACATTGTTTTCAAAGCTACCCTGTTTTTCTGTGCTTCCTTCTAAGTCTTTTGTTCTCTGTCAGGCACTTTTTTTCTCCCTCCCCACCCGAGAGAAGGCTACAATTAAACACACACATATGTAAATGTGTAAAAACATACTATACATGCTTCTATTTATTAGTTCTTTTTCTGGGGATGGATAACATCTTCCTTCATAGGTCCTTTCTCACTGATTTGCGTATTTCTCATTGCCAAGGTGAATATTTCTGTTACTATGTATGACATTCTCTTGGTACTTCTCATTTCACTTTTCATTATTTCATGCAAGTCTTTCCACATTTTTCTAAAAGCAACCAGTTCATCATTTCTTATAGCACTTTAGTATTCCATCACAATCGCATGCCACAATTTGTTTAGCCATTCCCCATTGAAAGGCATCTATCATTTTTAGCCATTCTGATAGGTGTGTAACTTGATATTCTCAAAGCTATTTTAACTGGTATTTCTCTAATCAATAATTATTTAGAACATTTTTTCATGACTATATATCATTTTGATTTCATCACCAAAATAAAAAAAAATTCTGTTCATATCCTTTGGCCATTTATTAATTAGGGAATGATTTGTATTCTCATACATTTTACAAAGTTCTTTATATATTTGAGAAATCCTTTATCTAAGAAACTGTCTATAAAATTTTCCTCCCAATTTCCTACTTTCTTTTAATCTTGGCTACACTGGTTTTATTTCTACAAAACCCTTGTAACTCAATGTAATTGAAATTATCCATTTTATGCCTTACAATGCTATTTCTTTTTTATTCCTGAATTGTTCTACCTTTAAGTCTGATAGGTAATATGTTTCATTTTCTTATGATATATCCCTTTATATCTGGGTCATGTATCCATTTTGATCATATCTTGGTAGGAAAATGATTTAAGATAGTTAAGAGCTGATGAAGTCTCAATGAAGGTTGAAGCATACTATTTCCACTTTTTTCATGGTTTTTTCCTTTTGTTCTGTTTCTTCTTTTACAACATGACTATTGTGGAAATATTTACATGATTTCACATGTATAACGTGTATTAGATTGTCATCTTCAGGAGAAAAATTTGGAATGCAAAATCTTTAAAAAAAATGTATGTTGAAAATTGTCTTTACATATAATTGGAAAAAAATAAGATGCTATTCAATTTAAAAAAAAAGATTTTTGTCTATGCCCAATCTCATTTGATTTCTCAATTAATCTAACTGTTAGAATGGTTTAGGCTTGAGTTAATAAAAATCTTCCTCACAGAAATATCATATGCTTTTGCATCCATACCAGGACCTAGCACAGGGCCTAGCATATATTAAGCATCTAATAATCTGTTGATTCTATAACAAAAAAAAAAATCTACAAACCCTTTCCCACAGGCCATCCCTTCCCATACTGGAACCTGATTCCCATCCTGGAACCTAATTCCCATTCTCCCTTACCTGTTTTCAAATAAACATGCCTAGTTCTTTCAATGATAGGCATGCTCTCAAATCTCATCCCCACCAATCAACAAGCATTTGTTGTCATTTTTTTTTTTTGTCTTTTTGGAGAGGGGAAGGCAGGGTAATTGGAGTTAAATGACTTACCCAAGGTCACACAGCTAGTAAGTGTTAAGTGTCTGAGGCCGAATTTGAACTCAGGTCCTTCTGACTCCAGGGCCGGTGCTCTATTCACTTCTTGCCCCTAAGTCATTTTCTATATGTCAGACAGTGTATGGTTCGATATAGGCTAGGAAAGGAACAGGGCCTTGACCAGGTAATTCATATGTTTAGGGAACTCCTGGATGAGGCAATTCCTTCCACCAAGGAGCACCAACTCTTTCAGGATCACACAGCCAGCATGAGTCATCACTGAGACCTGAAATGCACCTTTCCAAACTCTGGCCAACTCTCTAAACACACCCCCTCTAAACCCTGGGGATACAGACAGAAATGACGGTCTCTGTCCTTTAGGAGTTTACACTACTGGGCACAGGAGAGGTGGGGGACCCTTGAAAATGTACAAGTCTATACCAAAAGTGTACAAAATGAATCCAGCGTGGTTTGAGAAAGGCACTACTAGCTGGGAGTACTCAGAAAGGTTTCAGGAAACAGGGTGGCAAAGCGTGTAAGCACAGATCTGATGTGGATGGGTGACAAGGAGGCAGGGAGGACGGAGAAGAGAGAAGCACACTCAGGATCTAGTGAGGGGCCATGGATGGATGGGAAAAACTTGTCAGGGAGTGTGGCAGGCTGGGCAGCTGAGCCAAGACCAGGTGATGCACTGCCTCGCTTCCAGGACAAGGAGCCTTGCAAGCAGGAGAGCCCTACAGCTTTTTACATAAGGAAGCTTCATGATGGAAATGGTGTCATACGAAGTTGGTATTTTGTTGTTGCTGTTATGTCTGTGACCCCATTTGGAGTTTTCTTGGCAGAGATACTGGAGTGACTTGCCACTTCCTTTTCCAGCTCATTTTACAGATGAGCAAACTGAGACAGAAGTGACTTGCTCAGGGTCACACAGTTGGTAAGTGTCTGGGGCCAGATTTGAGAGGTGAGTTTTCTTGACTCCAAGCCTGACAACTCTGTCCACGGTGTCACCTAGCTGCCGAGAAAACTGGTATAGCAATGTCATCTACAGGGTAGATCTGGGAAAAGGTGAGACCTGAGGTAGGAGAGCAGTTAGAACCCTGCCAAATGAGTTACTTTGCTTTTTGGGTCTTTCCTCCAAGAAAATATTGTTGAACAAGGAAGGCTAGAAAACAAATGGTAGGCAGGGAGAAGAAGACCCAGGAGTGCCTCCTCCTTCAGCCCTAATTTCCTTGAAAGACAAGCTAAGGTGTTACTTCGCACAAAGCCTTGCTTCCCACCACCCCTTATTCATCCTCTCCTCCAAGTTACTAATTGGGTACGTGTTGTATCCCCCAGTAGCACATATATTTCACAGAGAACAAGTGTTTAACAAATGTTGTTGAATTCAAGTTGGAGGTGGTGAGCTTGCCTGGATTAGACAGACTATGGTAGTGTCTGCAGGAACAGAGAGGAAGGAACACATAGAACATGCTACTACAGGCAGGATTCTTCAAAAGGAAAAATCAACGTAATGCCTGGCTAGACTTAAGACCTGATACTAGATCTAGGGCATGAAAGCGAAGAATGAAGTTAAAGAAATGTCATTTGTTTCAATGAGCAAGCGCTTATTTTCTCTTCCCACACCCCCAATCTGAGGGGAAAAAATCCAAACTCTCCTAATACGAAAAGTCAAGGCCAACAAATCCCACACTAAGTGTTTATGTGTCTCCATCTGGATCAACTTAAGGCTATCACCTGGGCGTAAGAGGTGGAGATTCTGTATTCATCTAACAAGAGAAGTTCACCATAAGAAGATAGGAAAGGTTTTGCCACACTTAATTGATATAATTTCATAATGGATTAAAATAATTTACCTTTCATCCCTGGAGATGTTAGTAGGAACTTCAGAATATTAAATACTGCCCAAAAGCAGGGAACTATTTTAAGCATGAAGCTCAACTCAAATGCTTCTGAGACTTCAATGTTCTCAGTCACATAAAAATAAAACAAAAAACTCAAACCTCATCTTGGCCTCTGGGAGAATAACAATATCCAATTTTTAAAGTATTTTTATTTCACCACAAAATATTAGCCTTGGAATGAAGCATTTTCCACAGTAATTCTAATAGTGTCTATTTTAAAAGTGTTTTAAAATATCCTTAAAGGTCTTTGTTACTGTTCAGTTGTTTTCAGTTGTGTCCCACTCTTCATGAACCCATTTGGGGTTTTCTGGGCAAAGATACCGGAGTGGTTTGCCATTTCCTTCTCCAGCTCATTTGACATATGAGGAAACTGAGGCAACAGGATTAAGTGACTTGTCCAGGTTCACACAGCTAGTAAGTGTCCAAGGTTGGAACTGAACTCAGGTCTTCCTGACTCCAGGTCCAGCACTCTGAGCATTAGAGATCATCTAACCCTGCTCCCTCATTTACAGGTGGGAAAATGAAAGATCACATGTTAAGAGCTGACCTGCCCCAAGTCAAACTGGGTGTTAGAGAGCAGAGCCAGCCTTCACAACTAAACTCCAGACTCCAAGTCCAGGCCTCTGCCAAGGTGCTAACAGTACCTACTGATGCTGCAAATGGCAAAATGGCAAGGACCAGTCTTGGCCACCTTCTGACTGCCCCAACATATGCCTCCCACTGTGAAGAGTGAGGGCTGAAGAAGTCCACATACAAGTACCATGTAACACAAGAACAGATTTGATCTTTATTATTCTGCTCCCCAAGCTACAAGGTAGCACTTTCAGTAATCCCATCAATGTCTTATAAGCACCTCTCTTAAAACCACTCTGTGCTCCTAGTAACATTAACTGACCAAAAGAGAAGAGTTGGAAAGCCATTCTTGCTGCTCTGCTTTAATGAGGAATCCTAAAGGGAAGACACCCCCAAGGGGACTGAACACAGATCTTACTGAAGGAACAGCTCAACGGGAAAAGGCACTGAGGCGGCAGGAAGCAAGCCCCGGTGATCAACATGGGTGGGCTCTCGCTCCCTTATGGCAACAGTTACAGCTGGAGTCAGAGAAAAGACTCTAACACGACCTTTGTGCAGCCTGCAAAAAATTAAACACAGAAAGATAATGGGTCTCTTCAGGGAGAGGTTACCATGGGGGGCAACGCTGATTTTTGGAGGAACCTCTATGTCCACACACAGGAGGGAGAGAACTGTTTCTGGGAGCTTGAAAGTCCCAAGGACTTGAAGGAGTTCTGAGGGGGTTTTTAAAGTGCCATTTCCCAAGGTTCTATAATGGAAGCCAGATCTATGCCTGACATTTGTCCTTTTAGGGTTTTTTTTTTTTT
>NW_027185798.1:14983731-14995252 GCF_028583685.1 Petaurus breviceps papuanus
GGTTAAGTGACTTGCCCAAGGTCACAAGGCTAGTTGTAGGTGTTAGTGTCTGATGCTGAATTTGAACTCAGGTCCTCCTGACTCCAGGGCTGGTGCTCTATTCACCGAGTCACCTATCTGCCCCAACATTTGTCCTTTTACAATTAACTGGCACTTAGGAAGCCCCTACTACATGCCAGGCACTATGCTAAGGGAAAGCAGTCCCTGCTCCTAAGGAGGGAGGCTTCCCTTTAGAAGGGGAACTGTGTCCTCCTTGCTGGCATTCTGGGTTCAGGGCAGAGCCCGGGACACAGTCTTTTACCCTGGATCCGAAGACCTCTGCCAGTAGCTGGCACATAGTAGGAAGGCATTTAATCAACGTTTATTCTTTCATCCTCCGTGGGCAGGGCAGGCTGTCAGGCGAACAGTTGTGAATGCACAAAAGAGGGGCTTTTTTTTTTTTTGCTTCCATTATCAAGCCTTGGGGAAATTCCCTGGGCCTCGGGCACAGCCAAGGAAGGCTCCAGCTGTTGGGGGACCGTCACCACGGCTGGATTTGGGGGGGAAGGGGGAGGGCACGCGAAACGGTGGAATTTGTAATTAACAAGTCCTATCTCAGACACTGCCTTAGCTGTGTGACCCTGGGCCAGTCCCAAAGCTGAGCCTCAGTTTCCCCATGTGAAAAACTGGGCTCTCAGCCGCTAGCCCCGCGCTCCCGGGGTCTCCCGGAGGAAGGAGGGGAAAGTGGGCTCGGGGGCGGGTCTGGGCCCCCCGGGGAGACGGGGCCGGGGCGCGCACGCGCACACGCACCGGGGCCAGGGGCGGAGGACGGTGGGGGCGGGAGGCCGCCGCCCTCAGCAGAGCCGGGTGCGAGGCCGGGGCTGCAGCTGGCGCTGGCGCCGCTTCCGCTGGCTGTTGTACAGCTTCTGGGCGATCTTCCGCTCATGGCCCGCGGGCACCGGCCGGTTGGTGCGGAGCTCCCGCTCCCGCCGGCTGCGGCCCTTGCTCCAGCCGGGCCCGCGGATCGGGTACTCCCGCAGGTTGTAGTAGTCGTAGGAGTCGTACTGCTCCTCCTCGAAGCTCGCCAGCGGCAGCTCTTCCTGCGACTTCTGCCGGGTCGGAGGCTGGGACCGAGGAGGAGGCGGCGGGGACAGCGGCGGGGGCGGTGTAGGCTGCCGCTCCGCTTTCCTCTCCATCCCAGGGGCGCACTTCGGGGCCTCGGCGGTCCTGGCGCGAGTTAGAGGCCCGCCACGTGACAGGGGCCCGGGGCGGCCATTGGCTTAGCCGAGGGGGCGGCACCTGCGGTTCCCGCCCCTCGCCCTACGTCACAGAGCGGGCAGCCAATCCGACTATGTCACCTGTTTTACCCTCACCCCCTCCCGCCTAGCCACAAGGAAGGAAACCCGGTAGTTTTAAGTTGGCGGCTTGGCCCCCGCCTTCTAGAACTTCGAAGGGAGGAGGGCGCTCCCGCTCCACGTGCCCTCTCTTCCCGTTATGCTCTCGCGGGACTTCCTGCCGCCCAAAGATCCACCCGAACTACCGATCCCAGCATGCTCCGCTGGGGGCTGGAGCGCCTTGTCCTAAAGCTGGTACACGGAAGGAGCTTAATAATTACTCTGGTGTCCGTCCGTCCGTCCCCCTCGACAGCAAAGTAATCAGTCTGCCTACTTGATAATAGTAATGACTAACGCTGTTTATACAGCGCTGAGGTTGGCAGAGCTCTTTGCAGATGTCTGCTAATGATTTCTAAAGCACTTTGCAAACTTTAAAGCGCTATATAACATAAAGCACCACATGCATAAAACTATCATTAAATGGCCTTTATATGGCGTCTGGGGGTTTGTAAAGTGCTTTGCATTTCTTTGTGTCTACCTGTGCGTCTAATAATAATAGCGTTTTTTTTTTTTTTAATTATAAGCAATCTGGGTTAAGTAACTTGCTCAAGGTCACACGGCCAGGTGTTTCTGGGTGTGGGGCTGAGTATCTGAGCCGGGATTCGATCCCAGGCCATCCCGACTCTGGGGCCGGGGCTATTACTCGCTGAGCTATCTGGCCGCCCCCATAATAGCGCTTTAAGATTGACAGTGGTTTGCACACCGCTAAATATGTCTAATAATAGTAACAGTAATAGCTGGTATTTATGTAGGGCTGCGATTTGTAAAGGGCTTTGTGTTTATTGTATTTATTTTACATTTATTTTATCTTGTATTCTATTGTATCATATCATCGTGTTGCACCTCCATGCCTCTCTGCTCATCATCCGCCTCATTTCTTGCAGCCCGTGACATTCTCCTACGTTCCTGTAGGATGATCGATGGGCGTTCCCAGCCTCCCTTTCTCCGCCCTGCAGAAAGCCTGTCACTTCTCATCAGTGACCTCTTTGGGGAATAAATAAATGCGGTAGTGGAAGTTCTGAGGCCAGGGGTATAGGAAGCCTAATCACTTTATTTGCATAAGAACAGATTGCTTTCCTAAATTTCCTACATTGATTAACAGCGGCACCCAGGCCAGATGCCCATAACACCCCCTCCCCATACTGGGTCATCTTGGCCCAAATGTAAGATGTGAGGTGATATCTCAGGGCTGTTTGGGCTTCGATTTTCCCTTCTCTCATTATTAATAATCTGACTCATTCCTTGATGGCTCTATGCAATTCTTTTGTCAATCGTTTGTTCATACCCTATAGCTACTTATCTCTTAGGAAATTACGTTGGTCATACGTTTCTATAAATGTATAATATAATATTGTGGCTCCAAGAAGCTGTAGTGTGCACAGTGGCCACACCCCAGTAAACCATCTCAGCAAACGTGCTGAACCAGGTTGAGGATAACCAACTGGCCTCAAACCTGTCGGTGAGTTAGGGGTATGTTTCCCTCAAATGTGGGAAGACTTTCCCCAACAGAAGGGGCAGATGGGAAGAGGGGGCTCAAACAGGCCACGCTATGGAAGCTTAGGGCTTGGTCAGACAGAAGACAGTGAGGCATCCGCTGCATTCCAAGCCATTGCCAGTCCTCTTGCCTTTTGTCCTGCCTCTGGACTTAAATGACTCTGGAGAAGACCCTTGTTTGGACAACAACACATCTCCTGTTTGTAGTGATGAAAGATTTATAATCTGCTTCTCTTTTAATTTTTCTATTCTTTCATTGACTTTTAAATGCACAGACTTAGTCCACCCATCACATTCTCACCCCATGAAGAGCCTTCATCAGAACCAGGAGGACCAGGTTTAAGCTCCAACCTCTGATACTTATTGATGTGTTGACCCCGGGCAAATCAGTCAACCTCTCAGTGCCCCCCCCCCCCAGGCAACTCTCCAAGACTTTGAGTTTCTTAGAAGGTGCCAACCTGCGTTGGTAGAAGGAATTTCCTCATATGAGAGATCCTGATGCCAATGAAATCACAGGTTCAGTCCCAGTGTCTGATTGGATGAACTTAGAAAAATCTTGGATCTTTCAATTTCACCCTGCCAAAAAAATTGAGTCCAGCTTGGACTGAACTTGAAACATTTCTCATCCCATCTCATAACCGGTGTGTCTTTGGGCACGTACTGAGACTCTGGCTTCCTTCCCTATTTATAAAATGAGAAGCCTAGACTAGGTGATCTTTGAAGTCCCTTCCAATTATATTAATGAGAGTTTAACTTATTGTTCTAGGGTAGGTCTAAGGTTCTGTTTAATCTGGGCCCAACATGCAGAATTCATGGAAAATAGTTTTTCTTTTGCCTTCACCAAAATCTTCCTTCAATACCTGAAGTTGTCCCTACAATCTTAAAAGACATTAAAGCTTAGCCTGGCTCTGGCACTGACTGGCAGAAACCAAGGCACCAAGACTTCAAGCCAGGTGAAGGATTGAAATGCTGGTCATCTGAAGACCAATACAGGAGACCCCCAACCAGGTGCAGGTTGGCTGAAAGTTAAGGAAATTTTCAGCTGCAGCAACCCACCAAGACCACCTGCTCAAGGATGGAGAGTGACAGCTAGGTGACACAGTGGATAGAGTGCCAGGCTTGGAACCAGGAAGATTCATCTTCCTGAGTTCAGATCTGGCCTTAGACACTTATTAGCTATGTGACCCTGGAAAAGTCACTTAACTCTGCCTCAGTTTCCTCAACTGTCAAATGAGCTGGAGATGGAAATGACAAACCATTCCACTGTCTTTGTCAAGAAAACCCCAGATGAGCAAAAAAAAAAAAATTCTGGAAAGGGGCAGCTAGGTGGCACAGTGAATAGATCACCAGCCCTGGAGTCAGGAGGACCTGGGTTCAAGTTCGGCCTCAGACACTTAACACACACAAAACTAGCCGTGTGACCTTGGCCAAGTTGCTTAACCCCAATTGCCCTCCAAAAAGCAAAACAAAACAAAACAAAACCCCAGATGGGGTGCCCGAGAGTGGAACATGACTGAAATGAGTGAACACAACAAAAGATGAAGTTGCATTCGTACCTGGGTCTTACTGACTCCAAGTCAAGCTGGCATATATAACATATAAAGTTAAATGAAACAGAGGAACCCCACCCCCCGCCATGGTTGGGTAGACCCCCTTGGGAAGAATGGATATAGATGGGCATGGACTGGTATTGCACAGTATCAGAAGGGATGAGTTGGTTGTGATTGGCACTGGAAGAAGGAGGACTCATAATGATGTGGCTACAGATGTACTGAGCATAAAATTTGTTGAACACGAGATTTCTTTGTTCTTCAGGAGTTAGAGAAAGCCTTTATTCAGGGCTAACATTGTGCCAAGCGCTGTGCTAAGTGCTGGGAATACAAACAAAAGCAAACAAGACCGGCTCTGCCTTCAAGGGGCTCACCCTCGAATGAGGGAGGACCAGGCATAGAAGGAAGCTGGAAAGGAGGGAGGAGGGGGAGGGTCCCTGGCCCGCACGATGGAGACCTGGCCAGAAAAGGGGCTAGAAGCCCAGATCCAGGCAGGTTCTGGAGCCAGGGTGGTTCCAGGGCTGAATTCCAGTTTCCAGTGGGGGAAGCTGAAGATGATGGCCCAGGTGGAGCCAGCAAGGATGGCAAGGAGAGCAGGACAGGGTCAGGGCCCCCAAAGGCACGATCTTCTCTCTTCTGGGAGCTGCTTCTCTGTGATCTGTCTGGATCTTCCTGCCTTGGTCAAGTACAGTCACTCTTCTTCCTAAGTGCCAGCCAAAGTTCCCATGGGAGCACAGATTCTAGCCCTGAAAGGGACCTTCGTGATAACCCCCTTCAGCCCCTGCCTTGGCAGAGCCCAGCCTGCAGCGGAGGGGGCAGAGATGAGGAAAGAGAGGGAGGGAATGACTTCATTTCCCCTGGTGGCGATAAGCAGCCAACTTATGACTCAAACTCAGGTCTTCTGCCTTTGAGCCCTGGGATCCTTCCTCCGCCCCCGGGTCTGCCTCTTCATTGACTCACGAGCTGGTTCCCATTTTAAGGTAGAAACCCTCTGAGTTGCTCAGCCCTGGGAGGGATCAGCTGGCAGTCACCAATGGGGCCTGGGAAGGGGCCCTGGCACAGATCCACGGGCTGACCTCAGGGCAAATGAGTCAAACTCCCAGCCTCCCTCCTAACCCTGCCCACCACAGGCTGCGTTGGGAACAAGATGGGCCAGGGTGTGCCGTTTAAAGGAGCTAATCCGGACAGGTACAAGGCTGCTGCTAGAAGAGCCCTAGGCCAGCATCTTGGGGCAAGAACAATTATCTTGCCAGCACTTTCAAGTTCTCTGTCAACTTCGAGTCCTAATGATTTAATTGTTCCTTCAGTAGAAACTACTCTCAGGAAAATATGATGTAGCAGAAAAGGTTCTCCCACCTCTTTCAGGGTGTTTTAACCAGCACATTCTTCCCTAGAAATGGCTACTATCCCTTTAGGATTGGTCTTTCCTAAACTGACTAAAACATCATCAAAGACATCTTTTCAGCTCCGGGTTTTCTGAAGTCCTAGCTAGCAGGACTGTAGAGCCAGTGTTGGAAGGAACATCAGAGGCTGCCAAGTCCAGGCTTCTCCTCTTACAGATGAGGAAACTGAGGCCCAGAAAGGCGAAGTGGCTTATAGGATGAGATCCAGAGATGGAAGGGACCTCAGGGCACCTCCTCATTTTACAGATGAGGAGACTGAGGATCACAGTGGTTAAGGCACTTGTCCAAGGTTGCATGGGGTGGGGGCCATGTGTCCAGAAGCCCTCTGGGTCCAGTACCTCCCCCACTTGTACCAGGCTGTCTGCAAAGCCACCCACCTTTTTATTTTACTCTATTTGGTGCCATGTAATTAGGAGTGGGGATAGTGGCCTACATAGCATCATGAGAAGCAGAGCGATTTTGGTGATTCATTAAGAGGACGTGTCCTGGAGGACTATTTTTAATAAATGACTGAAGCATTGCTTCTATCCACGTATCCTGACTCCACATGGCTCAGAAGGAAAAAAGTGAATCCACTTCAGTCACACAGGGACTCCCAGGCAAATGGAAAAGCAGCTCCAAGCCATCATGTGGAGCCCAGCCAGCCACTCTGCCTTGAACTTGAGCCTCGGTCTGATAGACATCTCTGCCTTTCTATTGACTAACTCACACCCTGTTACTCCTGGGTGGGCAGCACCGTGCACTCTCTTTAAATTAAGGGATGTGTACAAATATTCTGACTCCATAAACAGAAACATTTTCCATCAGTATTTAGTCACTATGGAACTAAATGTGGGGGAAGAGAACTCCAGTCACAAAGCCTTGATTAAACGCTTGGTTTGTGTTTGGCACTGGGGATGCCAAGGGAAGAAACAGAGCCTTCTCACAATGAGCTTGCTTTCTAATGGGGGGGGGGGGGGGAATGACAAGGCCCTTTATATAAGTAAGTATGTACAGAATACCTCTTAAGAGAATCAGTACAGAGCGGTTCTATACACCACAGCTGGGGAATCAGGAAAGGATTTTCAGAAAAGGTAGGACTTGAGATGTGTTTTGAAGGATGAGAGGTTTTCTATGAGACGTTAGTAGAGAAGGACTGTATTCCAGGCTTAGAAGGTCTCAAAGGCAAGACACTCCACAGGCTCTTTTTGGAATGGGATGAAGGTAGGTAGCATAGTATCAAATTACAGTTCAGTGAAATAGGATACCCATGCATATTCTAAAGTAAGAGGTTCACCAAGGCTCCCTCAAACTGTTGGATCAGCAGAGGGTGGAGAATATTTTTAATATTCCAAAAAATCCACCAGGAAGGGCAAATCCACACATGGGCTAAGTACTGGTTCCCAGACAGTTCCCCATGACACATGCATAACATATTTGTAATTTGTGCATGGTATCACTCTGTGCAAATAATAAAGTAGAATTTTAATTATTTTAATTACGGTTCAAGGTTTCATTTTTTTCTTCACCTATGATTTCCTATGCACTAAAACCAGAGGCAGCTAGGTGGCATAGTGGATAGAATGCCAGGCCTGTGGTTGGGAAGACTCATCTTGAGTTCAAATATGGTCTCAAGACATTTGCTAGCTGTGTGACCCTGGGCAAGTCACTTAGCTCAGTTTGCCTAAGTTTCCTCAGCTGTCAAATGAGCTGGAGACGGAAATGGCAAACCATTCCAGTATCTTTGCCAAGAAAGCCCCAAGTTGGTCACAAAGAGTCAGACACAACTGAAACTCTTGAAACTGGGGGGAACCTTATTTAATTAGATGAATTGGGTAAAAACTGCCTAGTTTAATGAGTTAAAAAAATCCACAAAAGTAAGCAGGAGCTGATAGATTTAATCACTTATTCACCCTAGTTTCCCTCTGCCCATGACTATTCCAGATCTAGGATCACAGAATTTCAGCTGGAAGGCATCTCAGAGGCCCTCCAGTCCAAACTATATCTAAATATGAATTCCCACTACAAGATATGCAACAGGCAATTATTGAGATTTTGCTTGTGAGCCAACCATGTGATGCACACCTGTAATCCCTGCTACCCTGATGTTAGGGGAAGCTGAGGCTGATAAATTGCTTGGGTTTTGCATCTGAGCTGCAGTATAGGAAAAGCCCATTGGGCATCTCCGCAAAGTATGGTACCAATGTAGTGAGCCGCCAGAAGCAGGAGGCCGCCATGTTGTGTAAAGGAAGGGTGAACCAGCGTAGGTAGGAAATGAGCAGGTCAAAGTTTCTGAGCCCATCTATCAAGAAACATTTGTTACTTGCCTAATATGTGCTGAGACTGTGCTAAGCAGTGGGGCAAAAGATAGTCCCTGCCCTCAAACAGCTTAGGATCTAATGGGAGAGAGAGCATGCAAATAAACACATACAGAGCAGGCTATATACAGAAGAAACAGGAAATAAATCATGGAGAGAAGGTTCTGGGATTAAGGGAGGTGTGGAAACGTTTCTAGTAAAAGAAGGGATTTTAGGTGGGATTTAAAAGAAGCTAAAACAGTCAGCTGTCAGAGTGAAGTCAGGAGAGTGTTCCAGGCACAGAGAATAGTTAAATACCCAGTGTCTTGTCTGTGGAATGACCAGGAGACCAGTGTTGCCGGATCAAGGAGTCAGGTATAAGAAGACAGGAAAGGTAGGAGGGGGCTAGGTTATGAAGGGCTTTGAATGCCACTCACAGAATTTTGTATTTCATCCTAAGATCAGTGAGATGGGGCTGTGGGTGGCCACTATAATTCCAAGATGAGCAAGATATGGAGACCCAGGCTCAAACAAACAGGCAGATAAGTAAAACCCCAGCAAGAGCCAACCCACTATCTCTTGAAGCAGCCAGTGTCCTTTAGTACAGATTTAATTTTTAGGAAGTTTTTCCAAACCTCAAGCCTAAACTTGCCTCTCTGTCATGTCTATGCCTTGCTTTTTTACCCTTCTGCCTTCCGTGGCCAGCAGAACAAGCCTAATGCAGTTCTAGGCAATAGTTGTTCAAACACGTCCTAAATCTCTTCTTCAGGTAAATATCCCCAGTTCCTGATCCTCATGTGGCCTAATCCTGAAGCCATTTGCCTTCCCGGTTGCCCTCCTGTGGACCTTCCTCTCTGGCTTATCAATGCTTTTCCTATTATGTCAGATCTGGAATGCAAGCTGATATTCTCTATATGGTCTGACCAAGGCAGATATGACGCCATCATTGCCTCCCTAATCCCGGACACCAGGCATCTCTTATGCAATCTGAGATTGCGTTACCTTTCTATGTTACCATGTCACCTGATTGACTCATACCAAGTTTGCAATCCACAAACACCAACATTGCTCCCCACCCCCCATCTTTTTCAGTCAAACTGATGTCCAGTTGTGCCTTCTTCCTCTATACTTTCAAAGGTGATTTTTTGAACCCCAAAAAGAATAGTTTGCATTCAGCACTTTGTATTCCAGTTGCATTCAAAGCAGTGCATTATAGAAAACTTTTCTAATTCCAAGATTTTCAAATTGGGGTCTGTAGAATCTTCCCTAGGGTACTGCTGTGGAAGCTTGATTAGAGTCTTCTGGGTGTATTGTCCAAGTATTACTTGGTCTTTGGTGTTTTTACAAGATTACTCAATTGGGGCAGCTAGACGGTTGGGCCTGGAATCAGGAGTATCTGAGTTCAAATCTGGTCTTAGACACTTACTAGCTTGTGACCCTGGACAAGTCACTTAACCTCTACCTGCCTCAGTTTTCTCATCTAGAAAATGGAAATAATAATGTATTGTTGTGAGAACTGATTGAGACAATACTTGTCAAAAACATTTAGCCCAGCACTTGGCACATAGTAAGTGCTGTTTAAATGTTAGCTATTATGATTATTATTTCATATATTAAACTGGTGTGAAGATATTGTTTATGAATCTGCAACTTCTGTTTCCAGGTTCTTTTAATCTTTTCCCTGGAGTAATGTATCTGTTCCCTAGTTCAAAGGCCTTGCCAGAGAGTACCTAGGTGGTAAATTCATTAACATTGTTTTCTAATGACCAGAGAAATTTTCTTATAACATCCATACCAAGCCTAACTAACTATGGTAATATTTACTTATTGTTGCTGTTGACATACTATTATTATTGTTGACATAATAATTATCTGGTTGGAGAGTAGAGTTAGGAAGGCCTGACTCTGTGAAATAACACACACTAACTGTGTGACCCTGGGCCCTCGCCCTAGGTGACTTTCGAAGATTATCAATGACAAATGGTTTCATATATCAGTGGAGTGATTTTTACACATAGGGAATTCTTTACATAGATGAAATCACAGGTCTATATACCATCTTCTGAAATCACTATTATTTCAGATCCTCAGCATGCTTCCATAACACTGACATTTGACTTTATTAGGATTCATTTTCTTTTGCCAAAATCCCACTTTGCTTCCATGTTATGGAATGGTGGTGCCAGGGGTTGTGTTTAAGAGGGATTAAGTGGCCTGCCCAGGATGGCCCAGTGAAGATGAGGTAGGGTTAGAACCAAGTATCCTTGACTCCAAGGCCAGCACCCTGGCTGCTGCAATACTTAGCTGCTCAAATATTTCGAAACCCTTGTCTTGGACAACAAAGGCCATTCATTTGGGAAGAAGAAGGAAAACTTCTCTAGAAAACATAGTCTCCAAGTCCTTTAAAATCTGACTTAGCACAAACACTAAAGTACAAAGTACCAGTATCAGTGACCTGGCCTGGAATGACTACAAGTCAATGATGCTGTACTTTGGAAGCACCTTCTGGCAGCCTGTCTCAAAGGGCTTTACACATCTACACATCACCCCACACACACACCCTTCCACGTAGTGGAGGAGAGAATTGTAGAGTGATGAGTCATTCCCAAACCCCTGACATCAGCTTCTTCTTTCTCCTTTCCCCCAGTCTTTGACAGAGGTGGCCTTTCTCCTTGCCAAGGTCAACTCCCTTCTTATGGCCCCGATCTTGTCCCCTCTTCCCTCCTACAGGAGATCATCCAATCTATCATTTGCCACCCATTCTCATATCTTCAACCTCTCCCTGTCAACTGGTTCCTTCCCTCCTGCCTTCAAACATGTCCAAATCTCCTCCATCCTTAAAAAAGCTTCACGTACAGTCCCCTCAAGCTATCATCCCATATCTCTCTACATTTGCAGTCTAGCTTCTGACCTCATCCCTCAACTGAAACTGCTCTCTCTAGAGTTAATAACGAGCTCTGGATGGCCAAATATCATGGTCCTTCTCAGTCCTCACACTTCATTACATCTCTGCTGCTTCTGACACTGCTGACCACCTTCTCTGCCTGGACACTTGCTCCCTTCTGGGTTTTTATGAACTTCCTTCATTCTGGTTCTCTTCATTACTTTCTGACATCTCTCTCTCAGTCTCCTTTGGGGGCATATCATCTTTGTCATGTTCCCTCAAGGTTCTGTCATAGATTCTCTTCTCTCTCTGTCTCTCCTCCATCTCTCTCTTGCCATCTCGCTATCTTTCTCTGTTTCCATCTCTCTCTCCATATCTCTCTCTTCTCCATCTCTTTCTATCTTTCCATTTATTCCTTTCCATATCTCTCTCCATTTCTCTCTCTCTCCGCATCTCTCTTTCCTCTCTCTTTCTGTCTCTCTCTCCTCTCTATCCCTCTCTCTCCATTTCTCTCTTTCCATCTCTCTCTCTCTCTCCCCCC
>NW_027185798.1:14995352-15047190 GCF_028583685.1 Petaurus breviceps papuanus
CCCCCCCCCTACAGATTTAACAATCATTTTTATACCAAGGACTCCCAGATCTACATATTTGCTCTTGGCTGCTCCCTCAGCTGAGCTTTTTAGTCTCACATCATTAACTGCCTAACAGATTTCTCAAACAGCTTGGCCTGAAGATACCTAGAATTCACCGTTCCCAAGCTGAACTCCTTTCCTCTTCTGCTGAGCTCTCTTCCTTCTCTTCCTGGCTTCCCTGTTGCTATCAAAGAACCCACTGTCCTTCTGGTGTCGTGGGTCCATGACCTCACCGTTATCTAGGCCTCCTCACAACCACCCATTGCCAAATCTTACTAGGTTTTTTTTTAACCTTAAAAATGATTCACATCTATCCCTGCCTGTCCCTCACAAGTGGTCACCTTAGTCCATCTCCACGGTGACACTTCCCTAGGTTATTGTAACTAAATGGTGTCTCTCCCCACTCCAGTCTCTCAGACCCAAGCACAGATCTGACCACAGGCCTCCTCAACATAGCCAATTCTAGTGGCTTTTTATCAAAACCTCTAGGATCAATGCCTCAGTTTGGCTTTTAAAGTCCTAACTAAACTGGCCCTAATCTATCTTTCTGGTTCATTGTGCTCTTCAGGCACTCTGCCATCAGCCAGACTTGCCTTCTCCTTGGCCCTCATACACAGCCACTCATCTCTTTTCTGTTTCTTCGCTCAGGGAATGTGCCACCTCCTCACCTTTGCCTGATGATTTCACCTTTGCTTCGTCTCTTGAATGTACACCCTCCTCTTCTCTGACACGGCTCCCTCCCGCTATAGGCCCCCATCACCTCACTCCTGGACTATTGTGAGAGACTGCTGGGGATCTGCCTGCTTCACGTGTCCCACCACTCCTGTCCATCCTCCATCCAGCTGACAAAGTGATTTTCCTAAAGACCTGTCCAAGCACCTCCCCCACACCTCCTCAATAACCTCCACTAGCTCCCTATTACCACAGGAGCAAACACAAAATGCTCTGTTTTGTGCTTAAAGCCCTTCACAACCTACCTTTCCACTCTTCTTAGACCTTTGTCCCCAACACTCGTTGTTCCAGCAACACTGGCCTCCTGGCTGTTCCATGAACAAGACCCCCCCCCCAGCTGGGAATGCTCTGGGAATTCTCTCTGGCAAGGACCCCATGCTGGGAACACTCTCCCTCCTTCTCTCTGCCTACTGACTTCCCTGGCTTTCTTCAAGTCCCAATTAAAATGCCATCGTTTAGAGGAATCCTTTTCATTCTAGTGCTTTCCTTCTTTTAATTATTTCCTGTTTATCCAAACATTTACTCACTTAATATTCATAATGTATATATTTTTAGGTGTCCTTGATAGCTCTCCCATTAAGATGTAAGCTCACTTTGATGGGGACTGTTTTGCTCTTTGTACTTGTATCCCCAGCACCTGACACATAGTAGGGGCTTAATAAATGATGGCTTGATTGATTTCCCTTGAGTATAATATCGTCAGGGCAGAAGACAGCTCCTGGTTTAGACATCCCAAGTTGCACACTAACAGCATAAGGGAGGTTATGGAGAGAAATCTGAAGAGTCAAATTCCTAAAAGACAAAACAACAGAAGGAGAAGAAGATTAAAGCCATAGCTAGGGGTGGCTTAATTTTTAAATAACCTTCTAAAGATGGCGACTTCAGTTTCGGGGAGAGGACTGACACCAAGGAGGAATCCTTTGAGTTGATCTATTAGCTTCTTTGATGGGGTGATTGGTTCAAAGAATGCACTGTCCTAACCTGGAGATCTTTATGAGAAATTTCCACGATTTAGCCAACGGTTCCAGACTCCTTGAGGTCCCCTTCCAGCTCCAGAGCTAAGATCCTCTCTGATGCTAAGGACACTTGGTGTCCACCCAAGTCACCCAACTCTCACCTGTAGCATGGCAGCGACCTCACCCATGACAAGTGGGCTAAGCCAGATGGAGGGTAACCAAGGGCTCTCAAATCTACCAGTGTTGGAGAGTGTCTACCCCAACCATGTGAAGAGTTTCCCCAGTGTAATGGGTGTCTGAGAACAGTCTGTGCCAACGTCCATGAAGGTGGCTGAAGCAGGCCCTGTGGAACACTCAGAACTTGGTCAGATGTCAGACGCCAACATCATCCACTGCATCCCAGGCCATCACCACTCATTGTGACTTTGTCCTGCCCCTCTGGAAGTGAGAGTGAGGTTCCTGACTTGGAGCAACTCTGCCTCCCTTAAATCTAATTCAGGAACGCGTCAAAAATCCCTCTGAGCAACAAAGTCACTTGGGAGACGTTTGGGGACGGTTGTGTCTCTTTAACTTCTTCCTTTCCGTAGGCTGGATCCTCTCATGTATGGGCTTTCTTGTTCCTCATCTCCTCTATCATGTACAGAGTTAGATTTATCCAGCACCTACTGTGTGCAAGCTATTAGGGGTACAAGGACAGAGAATGAAGCCACTGCTACCCACAAGGAACTTCTGTTTTGAGGGTAGAGACAGATACAAGTATATACAACAACAACATGAAATGAATAGATGCAAGCAGATGCACAATCATTCAGTAAAAAGCGGTTTAGGAGGAGGGAGGGGTGTTAGAGTTTGGGATGATCAGGAAACAGTTCACACTGCAGATGGTGTTTTAAAATGTGTTTTTTGTGTGAATAGAGCACCAGCCCTGGAGTCAGGAGGACCTGAGTTCAAATCTGACCTCAGACCCTTAACACTTACTAGCCTTGTGACCTTGGGCCCTGCCCTCCCCCCTTCAAAAAGCAATAAAATAAAATAAAATGTGGTTTTTGTTTTTTGTTTTTGTTTTGCTTTTTGGAAGGCAGTTGGGGTTAAGTAACTTGCCCAAGGTCACATGGGTAGTTGTGTGTGTGTGTGTGTGTGTGTGTGTGTGTGTGTGTGTGTTAAGTGTCTGAGGCTGGATCCGAACTCAGGTCCTTCTGACTCTGGGGCTGGCACTCTACTCACTGCACCACCTAGCTGCCCCCAAAATGTGGTTTTTTTTGAAAAACACATTTTTTTTATTCTGAGCTTAAACACCAAAAATAAAAGAACATTTCCATACGTACAGAACAGAAAAAAGAGGATTTTATATGGAACTGTGACTCTCCATTTCATGACAGTTTGCTCACTATGACCTCTGTTTTTCTTATTCACTTTCCATTCATTTCCTTTGTATAGCTACTTCTAACTTCTCAGAAAAGTGCTTCAGACACTTGCTAGCTGGGTGACCCTGAGCGCTGTCTGCCTCAGTCCCTTCATCTGTAAGATGGGGATAATAATGGCATCTATCTCCCAGGGCTGTCATGAGGGTCAAAGGAGATAATATTTTCAAAGTGTTTAGCACGCCAGGCATACAGTAGGCACTCAATAAATATTTGTCCTCTTCCTTCCCCCAAATACACTTTTACCTCCCTAGGTTTTCAAGCTATACCGTAAATGAAGAGAGGAGCCCTGTGGAGGCCAGGAAGGAGAGCCTTCTCAAAGCAAGAAATCCTTTAAGGTTTGTAAAGCCCTGGAGGGGCCTGAAATATGTGGAGAGGAGAGACATAGCCTGCAGAAGGCTGGCTGAATCGAGTTCATTGGCAGTGCAGAGTGCCAGCTGACTGCTCCTTTCGGTTGGTGGTGGTTTCTTCCAGACTGGGCCCGATGTTTTCTCCCATGCCAGTCTTTGAACAATGGAGACCTTTTCTTGAACTTGAAATGGGTGAAGAAGAAACACACTCGGTACTGTTAAAGCATTTTTAATGCGTCCAGGACAGTAACCGGTCACTTCTTCTGTCCATTTTGCTTGAGTTGTTCTCCAATCCATTTTGATGAGCTGGGCTTTTGTCCAGGGGAACAAAACAGGCACTAATGGCCAAGCTTATTTGAATGCTTGCATTGTCTTCTTTTATTGTTTCTTAGTCCCCGGGGAAAGTCCAAAGCCATGGCAGCATCGTTGGAAGGATGTAGAATTGGCTCACTGCTTCCTCTGCTGATGAGACACAACAGGCCCTGAGCTCAGGCTTGGGGGGGCATGAGGGAGCCTGAAAGCTCCCATTCGAAACAAAGAAATTCGGGGAGCAACAGTTAAGAAAGATACTGGACTCTGACTCAGAAATTGTCTTCTTGATCTCCCAAGTACTTGCTTAGGTTTCTTTATTTTGCACCCTGGAAACCCCAAGGAGTAACTTCAGAGTTTTAGGTTAATTAACAATGACATTTTTTTCCCAGGGCAGGACTGCAAACAGTTAATCTGACTTTAAAAAAAATTAGCTCCTAAAATCTCATCTTCCTCTGACACTCTATTCTCTTGATGTTTTATAGTAGAGGTACCCTGAAATAGATACAAACAGACAGACAGACAGGCAGACAGACAGACACAGATAGACAGACAGACAAGCAGGCAGGCAGGCAGACAGACAGGCAGGCAGACAGACAAGCAGGCAGGCAGGCAGACAGACAGGCAGGCAGATAGACACAGACAGACAGGCAGGCAGGCAGACAGACAGACAGACAGGCAGGCAGGCAGACAGACAGATACAGATAGACAGACAAATAGTTGTTCAGCTGTGCTTGACTCTGTAACCCCATTTTGGAGTTTTCTTGACAAAGATACTGGAGTGATTTGTCATTTCCTTCTCCAGCTCATTTGACAGATAAGGAAACTGAGGCCAACATGGTTAAGTGACTTGCCCAGGGTCACACAGCTAGTAAGTATTGGTGGCCAGATTTGAATTCATGAAGATGAATCTTCCTGACTCTAGGATGGGCATTCTATCCACTGAGTCCCCTAGTTGCCCAGATAGATAAATAGAGGATATTTATTAAACAATTCTTACTATGCGTCAGACACTGCTAAAGTCCTGTGAATACAAAACAAACAAAACTCGATGGCCTGGACTCTCAAGAAGGCCACATTCTAATAGGGCAAGACAGAACATAGAGGGGATCTGGAGGAGTTGGGGAGGGGAAGAAAGGGACCCCAGGTGGCTGGGGAAACAGATTGGAAGGTAAGCAGGAAGGACAGTGAGCAGTGCCTGGGGTTCCTCAGCATAACAGTGTTCTCAGGCAGGGATTCATCCCCCCACCCCAGCCCTCCAAGAGGCCACAGGCCAGAGTCATCATCCTCAGATGGGCAAGGTGTTGGGGTGGGGGGAGCAGATGGCTGAGCAAACAGTGAGTCAAGTGGGCAGCCTCCTTCCAGCCACCTATTCTCCCCTGGGATCTTGTAGCCTGATTTTTCTTCCAGCAACAAACTTTGCAGCTCATGCCCTTTTAGCTTAACCTTTCCTTCCTATAAATTTGAGGTAGCCAGTTGTGAAATCTGGCTGCCTTCAAGTCCTAGCTAAAATCCCATCTCCAATTAGAAGCCTTTCCAATCGATTGTTAATAGGAATGCCTTCCCTCCATTGACTATCACAAGTTGATCCTATAAATGGCTTGTTTGCACTCAGCTGTTCTTATGTTGGCTCCCCATGAGGCTGTGAGCTCCTTGAAAGCAGGGCTTGTCTTTGGCCTTCTTTGTTTCCCTAGAGCAGGGTGGGGAATCTGCGGGCTCCAGGTCACAGTGGTCTTCTAGAGCCTAAAGTGCTGCCCGGGGCCTCGAGGCCAAAGGTTCTCCACCCCTGCCCTAGAGTTTAGGCCAGTCCAGTAGCTAAGAAAGTCAAGAAGTTTCTTCATCAGCGATGCCCCAACCAGAAGTGAACTTGGTGGTGGGGAATGTTGATTGTCACCACTTAGCTCTGAGTCTTCCCTCCCCTCGAAACCAAGCTGGGAGCTGAGAGAGGCCTCCTGGTTTAGCAGGTTTCATTCTTTTCATCCTTTTTTGGTAAATATTTCTTTGTAAAACAAATGGATTTTAATTGAAATTGGGATTCTATCAACTCGTTATCAATGCTATTGAAGACATTACTGGTCAAAACTGTGTTGGGGTAATAACCAGTGCTTAGAGAATACATATATATTTTGTGTGTTGGAGGCAATTGGAGTTGAGTGACTTCTTACCCAGGGTCACACAACTAGTACCTGTTTGAGGGCAGATTTGAACTCAGGTCCTCTTGACTCCAGGGCTGGCGTTCTATCTACTTCACCACCTAGCTGCCCAACTAACTGGCCAGTTGATACTGGAGAGATGATAATTAGTGATCTACAGTGTAGGTTTACCCTAGATGGTGGCTAGAGATCAATCCAAAGAACCCTTCTTAATCTGCAGGATTAACCCAAAGGAAAGAAATAGCTAGACATGTTGGGGGGAGGGGGGGAGGGGCGGGGAGGGGAGGTGTCTCAACTGATAGTGGAGTTGGGGGCTGGGAGGATGAACCCAGAGCCTGTGAGATGTAGATGTATCTTTGCATATGTACATACACGAACACATGTGTGCACATGTGCCAGCAGTGTTGGGCATGGAGGAGCAGTGTATATCTAAATACAGTGCATGATACACATACAGACTTTAATAGCTTAAAATTTCACTGAGACTTTTGGCACACCATGTGTGCACACACAAACACACATGTACACAATACACACAGCATACATGTATACACATACACACAAACATGCCTTGCATAGCACAATGCACACAACACATGTACAATGAAACACACAACATACATGCAATACACGTACACAGCATGCAGCATACATTACACATCATACATGTGCACACACATGCACATAACATGCATGTGCCTGCATTTACACAACATATATGTACATACATACACACACCTTTTTGTTTGCGTGCATAGGAATTTATTCATCTATTTCTTTCTTTCTTTATTCTGTTATTTGTCTATGGATTTGTGTTGCTGCCCTCCAGGAGAATATAAACTCCTTGAGGATGAAAACTGTCTTGCTTTTTATATAGTGCCTGGAACATAGCAGGCACTCAATAAATGTTTGTTGATTTAAATTGAATTTAACTGTGCGATCCTGGACAAGTCACATCACCCTGTTTGCCTCAGTTTCCTCAACTGTAAAAAAAGGGCTAGAGAGGGAAATGGCAAACCATTCCAGCAGCTCTGCCAAGAAAACCTCAAATGGGATCACAGAGAGTCAGATACAACTGAAAAAAGGCTGAACAGCAACGAAGAACAGCAAAGACAAGGCAACTGATAATTATGAGATTTTTACAGCTGCCAGGGACTTTAAAACTTATCTAATTCACCCTGCTTATTTTGTAGATGAAGAAAATGAGACCAGAAAAGAGAAGTAATTTGTTCAAGGTCACACAGCTAGTTAGTGAGTCACAACAACATCTGTGCATTCCTGAGAAACCTAGGTTCCACTAATTTAATTAGAAGAAATAAATAAACGGAAAAGCTGGGATCGTAGAGAGTTATCATGGTAGAGCCAGAAAGGAACATGGAAGTTAAACTGGCCATCCCCACCCCATTGTCTGGATGAGGAAACCCAGTTGTTTGGGAGCTGGGCTGGGCCATTGGCAGCCTTTGCCCTACAGAGCAAACAAGGGGGAGTGGAGGTGGTGTTGGCTCATTAGATTGTGCCGCTAACAAGCTTGGCCAAGTGGAGAGCTGAGAAATGTGGCTCGCCAGGGTCCAAAAGGTGAGGGGCTCACTGGTTGTCATTGCAGCTGTCATTGGGAAGTGACTGCTTTCTCTAGAGATGTTTCACCTTGGACTATGCTCCCTAAAGTTGGCTGAATCCGTGTGTTCCTTTGGGAGCCTTTTGGGATTATGCAGGAAATGCATATGATAAAGACCCAAGATGGATTTTGTTCCCCCCAAACAATTTATCCATTTAAATACTCCATTAGACTATGATATGTCTGAGAACTGTTTGTATTGTATCTATCTCAACATCTGTACCTGGTATAGAAAGACCACAGGCTTTATTGGACTGAATTCTCAATGAACTCTTCCTTTTGCAGGCGAGTTGGTTTTGTTTTTTTTATTTGTTTTTGTGTTTATTTAGTATTTCATTTCCCCCCAGTTACATGTAAAACAATTTTAACATTGTTTTTAAAAATTTGAGTTCCAAGATCTCTACTTTCTTCCCTCCTCCACTGAGAAGGCAAACAATTTGATAGAGGTTATACATGTGTAGTCACCGTAGGCAAGTTGTCATTATGAAGGCGTCACACCCATAGTGTGTCTTTCCATGGCCCTGTGAGTTAATAATTTTAATTCTTATTAGATCGTGTTCTGTGATTGAGAGTCACATAGTGTGACTGGGAGAATGATGTCGTTAAACAGAGGGGCTTTGGCAGCAAAAAAAGTGTGTGGGGTTATCACTGAAAGCCCTGCCTGGCTTTAGGTCTTCTCTGACTGGTAAAGAAGAGGGAGTGCCTTTAAGTTAATGATAAACAACTGAGAGAACTCTCAGACTGATATGCAAATACTTTCAAGATACACAGAGAATAGGAAGGTGTGGCCACCCTCTGTAGGTGTTTTATGGGGGAGTTGTATAGGGTGTGTGGAGCAATTACTGGTACTGGTGAAGGAAGTACCGAGAAGAAATCATGGGATTCTTGCCCTTGTTAATGTCCTGTACCCCTTTGTCAAAATCTGGCGAAGCATGCGGACCCCTGCTCAGAATCATATCTTTAAATGCATCAAATAAAATACATAGGATTATAAAGGAAACCAATTCTATTGAAATGCATTTGTCCAATTATTAATTTAAAATAGCAAGTTTATAGACCCAGGTTAGGAACCCCTAACTTACATGAATCAAAATATACACCAAACAAAATATACACCAAACAATTCCATGGAAATGGTCACCTTTGAGAGACTTCACGCTTATTCTAACTGTGGTTCTCATTCAAACATTATTGGAGCCCTTCTTTTGGAACTGCCTTCAGGATGGGTATTCTCTTAGGCAGGGGAGATCTTTGTCCTTTGAGAGTGGGCTTGATTTGGGGAGACAGCCCTAAGCCATTCAGATACAAGTCTTGAGAACAAGGATGTTGAAGCTAGTGTGAATTTGGGTTAAAGTCATTCACTGAAAACTTACCTCAGTGTTGAAGCACTGCCATGGTGAAGAAGCTGGCCATGGAACAACTCTTGAGTTGCTTCAGGATTCCAGTGGAACTATCCTGGCTGACTATTTGTCTTTGGGGGATTGATTCTACATGAAGACAGACATTAATGTCAAAGAGCCGTATCAATCTTCACTTCGGATTCTGATGTAAATTTTGGGTTTTAGGGGGGGATGTTGGAATTTGAAACAACAAACTGATTTCCATTTCCAGGTCATGCTGATGTTATCCAAGGAGCAAGAGATGCCCCCTCTCACAAGAAGATCCTGCCCTGGATTCCCATGAAGTAGGTTCAGTCCTAGTGGGGTCTGACCCCAAAGGTTTTTTCTCTCCTTGTCTAGTTTGTTATGCCCCAACTCAGACTAACAGTGGAGATTTCTTTTTTTTTTTCTTTTACATTTTTTCTATTATTAATTAATTGATTGATTTTTAGTTTTCAACATTCATTTCCACAAGATTTTGAGTTCTGAATTTTCTCCCCATCTCTTCCCTCCTGCCATCCCAAAGATGGCATGCATTCTGATTACCCCTTCCCCTAGTCTGCCCTCCCTTCTATCATGTCCCCCATCTTATCTCCTTCCTCCTTATTTTCTTGTAGGGCAGGATAGATGTTTCTACCAGTGGAGATCTCTTAAACAAAGATATGTACCATGTCTAGAAGCTCTCCTAAAAGAGAATAACATGGCACCTTCTAGAAAAGGTACTCAGTGTACAAAGGAGGTATCAGAGATAGGACAGCTACCCTGTGTAGGGCAGCTAACATAAAAGAAATGCTTAAAATAAAAAAGACTCATGAGCATGAATGAAATACTTAAAAAGCAAAAGTGATAACCCATCAAACTTATATTGTCCTGAAGATGAAATGTGCTCTGTGGGATTATGTATCAGGCAATTCACTCGCAGCTCAGGTTACCCACCTGAGCAGCTCACAAGGTCCAGATCTCTAGTGGCGACTGATGGCTTTGGGTTTAACCCTTTGGTGACAGAATCCTCCAGAGGGTGGAGTTCTTCTAAGGGCTGCTGTGGAAATCACCTCCTGATGGCCAACCCACATCTGATGGAAGAACCCCAGACCTCTTAAACTCCTGAGGTTACTGAAAGTGCTGGCAGTGTCAATGAACACACACACACACACACACACACACACACACACGAGTTTGTGGTCTCAAAGCCTTGTCTTAAGTTATTTAAACAAGCACACGTTGACTGCCTTTGATATCAGTCCAGATCACAGGTTTCCAAGGCTTCTGGGGTTGGGGAAGAGAGAAAGGAAGAGAGAAAAATCTCCTCCCCTACCTTCCAAGGAAGGTCAAAGAAAAGATATGTTCCCAAACAGGCAGAGCATAAGGGGAAGACCATCAGTGTCTCATTCCATGGGTAATGCACCAGCCCAACAGATTAGAGGACCTCTCCCCTGATTACCTCTGCTACACTTGAGAACACCATATTGTGTAACTACTATTTTTCTCCAAGATGTGTTAACTTCTCTGGAAAGATGGGAATAAATGTCAACTCTCTGTCTGTCTGTCTGTCTGTCTGTCTGTCTCTCCCATCTCCTCTCCTCTCCTCTCCTCTCTTCTCCTCTCCTCTCCTCTCCTCTCCTCTCCTCTCTTCTCCTCTCCTCTCCTCTCCTCTCCTTTCCTTTCTCTCTTTCTCTCTAAGTCACTCAGGATTATGAGGAATGATCTCTGAAGAAACATTGCTCATGCTCAATTTACCTTTTAAATAAGTCAGAATACTCCTTTTTCTAAATTGAACTTTTTAGTCATCATTATCACAGTTAACAATATGTATAAATATAGTAAACCTCTGACCCTACTAACAGTTTTATTGGTCCTTTGTGAAACTGATCAAATGACAGCTTCATACAACATCATGGACAAAAACTGTTTATCATTATTTATTATTATTTATTTAAGATATTTTTATTATGAACAAATATAAATTTTCCATATGCAATATAATTTATATCTTTATAAATCAACAAACATAAAATTTCAGTATAAAGAGGATCAAAAAAGAGGATTGAATATGAAACCACGAAATTCTGTTAAGTACAATTTTTTGCAAGTATATTTTAAATCTAACGTGTTCCCTATATTCCTCAAGCCATGAACATCACTTCATCCTCATATGCTTTCTTTAATACTTAGAATGCCATACTTGAAGACTTGTTTAACATCATGAGAAATTTAGTATCATTGCTTTAAATACTGGTCATTCATTCAAGAGTCACACAGTAAGTATCTGAGGCTGGATTTGAACTCATGAAGATGCATAAAACACCATTCATTTCTCTGCATCATAGCTGTTCGAGCAAGGCTGACTGGATGACCTTAAAAATAATGCAGCCACAAGGGAAGGCTTGCAATTATACACACCACACACACACACACACACACACACACACACACACAGGCAGTCTCATAAATTTATATTGACAGCTCAACTATTCCTTAACCTGTGACTAAGAATTACCGTATCTTGAAAATCTGATGGATCAGTGATCTCACCATAATGGTACTCTCTTCATCAGTGCAGATAGCAGCCCTAGTCCCTGTCATCCACTAGATGTGTCTCAGGGAGCCCACCTACCATCCTGATGACTTTATTCTAGCTCTCTTAACGAGTTCTTGTAGCCCTCTTACTAGCACTGTGATAGAGATGGAGCGCACAGACGATCCATTGGTCATCCCTCCATCTTGTTATGTGGTCATTACACAGTTTCATTTCCACACATTTAGACCTCTCATATAGCCATACACACACACACACATACATATAGTACACACACACACACATACACACACACACAGTCCCTTGCACTGTTTCCTCTCCTATGCAGTTTTTTCAGTGGGAATATATTGCAGTCATTTCATGCTCACCATTTCCCTGTGGGTGACTCATAGCTGTAATTCTTCAAGGTCTGTGGTTTCCCACGTCTCAGAGTCATATAGCATCACCTATATGGCAGAATTAATTTAATAGGGCCAAAGTGTTATCTGACCAACGAAGCTTACTTTCAGGGTTGACTTTTGATGTTGATTTTTGAAGCCAAGCACAGAATACTCTTCAGAAATAAAGGGTGGAGGCGGCTAGGTGGCTCAGTGAATAGAGCACTGGCCCTGGAGTGAGGAGGAGCTGAGTTCAAATCCAGCCTCAGACACTTAACACTAGCTGTGTCATCTTGGGCAAGTCACTTAACCTCAATTGCCCTGCCCTCCCCTCTCCAAAAAAGGGGAAAAAAAAGAACTAGCAGAAATAAAGGGTGGGGGAGATCATGGTTGCTTGATAGTTTGTGGGGAAAAAATCCCAAACTTAGTGATTTTTACATTATAAGTCAACTGTGTGACATGGTAGCCAAAAAAATTTATGTTATTTTAAGCTGGGGTGGTGTGTGTGTCTTACCTTTTTTGTGTCATTCACCTCCTTGGAAGTCTGGCAAAACCAATGAACCTCTTCACAGAATGATGTTTTTTAAAGGCACAAAATAAAATGCACACATTTACAAAGGAAACCAATTTGATTGAAAATAGTTAACAATTTAAAAAAATTCACAGATCCTCTGACTTGGGGCAGAGGACCCCAGATTAAGAACCCCCATTCTAGGTTCCATTGAGGGAGCCAGAGCATGCAGAGAAGTGGTTTATAAATTTTATTTGCAAATGGCACAGAATTCTTTGTTAAGAGGAATCATGGCACATTGAATGTCTAAGGTGGTAACACAATGGGAGAGTTGGGAGACTCATCAATGTACAGTTTCTCTTCAATAAAAGCAGCTGTTTTTATTGAGTTCTTTGCAAGTTCAAAGGCTGAGATGTTTTGAGGTTCATGTGAACACCTTCATAAATGAGTTTTATTTGTTTTTGTAAATGCTATATTTGCCATACTGGGACGTAAGTAAGTGCTGGTAAGTAAAATTTACAGTGAACAAGATTTCCTACACACTTTCTTTCAACAACACTATCCAAAATTCATGGCAGTCCTAGTGAAACTCGTGGCATCCCAGTGTGCCCTGGAACTCCCTTTGAGAGCCCCCAATGTAGAATGCAGGAGGTGATAGCTGGATCCTCTACCCAGAACAGACAGTAACTGAAGTTCTGCGTTTGGTTCTGGATGCCACACTTTAGGAAGGATATTAATAAATTGGAAGGCATTGAAATGATGTTAGCCAGGATAGTGAGAGCATTGAAGATAATACCATACAAGGGTCAATAGCAACAATTTGAGATATTCCACTTGGAAAGGTAAAGACAGTTGAACATAGTGGCAGCTTTCAAGGGTCTGAAGAGTTGTTAAAGAGAAGGACTCTGTGTTCTTAATATTCTGCTCTGTCCTAGAGGGTAGAGCTATGGCAATGGTATGGGTTGCAAAGGGACAGTTTTAGGGAAAATATCCTAATAATGAAAGATATCCCAAAGTAGAAAAGACTTTCTCTGAGGGATAGTGGGTTTCATCTCACTGGAGGTCTTTAAACTAAGGCTGCATAATGACTTGTTGACAGTGAGGAAGAAAGGATTCTTTTTAAAAATTTTATTTAATTATTTTGTTTCTTTGCTTTTTGTTTATAACATTCAGCTCCACAATCCCCTGAGTTTCACATTTTCTCTCCCTCACTTCCCCTTCTCCCCCCATCATGGCAGCATGCAGTCAAATACAGGATTTACAAATACCTTCACATTAAACATTAGTCAGATTGTAAAGAAGGATTTTAACCAATGGAGTGAACAGTGGGAAAGAGGAAACAAAACAAAACAAGAAAAAGAAAGAGAGCAGGTAGTTTGCTTCAATCTGCATTCAGACTCTGTAGCTCTATCTCTGGATGTGGACATCTCTTTCCATCATGAGTCTTGGAGTTGTCTTATAACCTTTCATTGCTGAGAGGAGCCCAGTCTATCAGGGTTAGTCGCACATAGGTTGTGTCTGTAATTGTGTACAAATTTCTCCTGGTTCTGTTCTTCTCACTCAACATCAGTTTGTAAAAGTCTCTCCAGGTTATTATGAAGTCGGTCTGCTCCTCATTTCTTATGGCACAATAGTATTCCATTCCATTCATATACCACAACTTGATCAGCCATTCCCCAATTGATGGGCATCCCCTTGATTTCCAATTCTTTGCCACCACAAAAAAGAGCTGCTATAAATATTTTTGTACATACAGGTCTTCCTCCCCACTTCTATGATCTCTTTGGGATACAACCCTAGAAGTGGTATTGCTGGGTCAACCAGAATGGTTGGAACAGTTCACAACTCCACCAACAATGCATTAGTGTTGGAGGAAAGGATTCTTGATCAGGTGTGGATTGGATGAGATGGCCTCTGAGGTCCTTTCCAGACTGAAATTCTTCATGGAAATGGGTTAAAAAGGGAACAACATATACATCTAGAAGAATATAAAAATCTTCTAGATTTATAAAGAAATAAGATGGTGGATAGACTAAAAGAGGGTATGTAGATTAAGAATTAAGAGGTTATGGGATGGCTAGGTGGCACAGTGAGTAAAACACCAGTCCCAGAGTTAGGAGGACCTGAGTCTGGTTCCGGCCTCAGACACTTAACACACACACACACACACACACACACACACAAACTAGCTGTGTAACCTTGGGCAAGTTACTTAAACCCGATTGCCCTCCAAAAGGCAAAAAAAAAAAGAATTAGGAGGGTAGGGGGAGAAGATAATGGAGGGACTATTAGAGGGATTGGTAGATTAAGGAATAGGAAGGCAAGGTAATGGTTAGGGATAGGGTAAAAAGGGGAGAAGGATAGTGAGGAAAAATAGGAAGGGAAATACACAGCTAGTAATTATAACTTCGAATGTGAATAGGATGAATTTACTCATTCAAAGGAAAGGGATAGCAGAATGTATTAAAAATCCGAATTCAGCAATACTCTGCTTACAAGAAACATAATAAAAAATGAGAGACACAAACAGATAAAATAAAGGGCTGGAATAGAATTTATTATGCTTCAGCTGATGTAGAAAAAAGCAAGGGTAGAAATCATGATTTCAGCCAAAGTTAGAACTAAAATAGATTTAATTAAAAGAGATAAACAAGAAAACTGCACTATGCACTAATATCATCAGTGTTATTCAATATTGTTTTCGTTCATTTAAGATAACTAGACAGTATAAAATACTTGAGAGTATACCTGCCAAAGCAGACCCAGGAACATGAGCACAATTACGAAACACTCTTTATACAAACAAAGTCAGATTTAAATAATTGGGGAAGTATTAATTGTTCATGGGTAGGCAAAGCCAATATAACAAAAATGACAATTTTACCTAACTAATCTTTTTATTCAATGTCATTCCAATTAAATTACTAAAAAAAAGTATTTTATTGAGTAAGAAAAAAGAACAAAATTCATTTGGAAGAACAAAAGGTCAAGGATTTCAAAGAAACTAATGAAAAAATGTAATAGAAGGAGGTTCAGCAGCACTAGACCTCAAACTATTATAAAGCAGTAAATATCAAAACTATATGGTACTGCTGAGTAACAAACAGCCACAGTATGCAATGACTGATTTTGACGGACTTAGTCCTTCTCAGAAATTCAAGGACCTAAAACAATTCCAAAGGACTCGTGATGGAAAATGCCAGCCACATCCAGAGAAAGAACTATTTCTTTTTTGTTTTGTTTTGTTTTTTCCTTTTCATGGTTTCTCCCATTCGTTATAATTCTATGCAACTTGACTAATGTGAAAATGTGCTTAATAGGAATGTATGTGTATAGAACGCATATCAGATTGCATGCTGTCTTGGGGAAGGAAGTGGAAGGGAAAGGGAAAAAATGTAAAAATTAAGGAAATGAATGTTGAAAAATAAATTTATTAAGAAATTTAATAAAAAACCTATTTGGTACTGGCTAAGAAATAGAAAGGTAGATCAGTGGAGCAGAATAGACATACAATACATAATAGTAAAGGATTATAGTAACTTTGTGTTTGACAAATGTAAAGATTAAAGTTTTGGGGATAAGAATTCATTATTTGGCAAAAATTGTTGGGAAAGCAAAAATTGGATATAGACCAATTTTTTTTTTTTTTTAAGCAATGAGGGTTAAGTAACTTGCTCAAGGTTACACGGCCAGTTATTTCTGGGTGTGGTGCTAAGTATCTGCGCCCAGATTTGATCCCCAGGTCATCCCAACACTGGAGCTGGTGCTCTTACTCACTGTGCTACCTGGCCATCCCAATATAGACCAATTCTTAAGCCATGTATCAAGATAAGGTCAGAATGAATACATGACCTAGATATAAAGGGAGATATTACAAGAAAAATAGAAGAACATGGAACATATTACCTATTAGAATTATGGGTAGGAGAACATTTTATAAATAATAAGAGAGGATTGTGAGGAATAAAATAGATAACTTTGATTATATAAATTTAAAAGTTCTTGTACAAATAAAATGAATGTAGCTAAGATTAGATAGAAAGCAGAACATTGGGGGAAAATTTTCTTAGTTTCTCACATAAAGGTCTTATTTCTCAAATATATAAAGAACTTTGTCAAATCTATTAAAATACAAATCATTCCCCACTTGATAAATGGCCAAAGGATATGAACAGGCAGTTTTTCTTTTGAACATTTATAATTTTATTTATTTATTTGTTTTTAGTTTTCGACATTCACTTCTGTAAGATTTTTAATTCTAAACTTTCTCCCCCTTCCCCAAGACAGTGTGCAATCTGATATAAGTTATACATATGCAATCATATTAAACATAATTTCCACATTAGTCATGTTGTAAAGAAGAATTAGAACTAAAGGGGAAAAACACAAGAAGAAACAAAAAAGAGAGAGAGAAAGAAAAAATAGTATACTTTGCTCTGCATTCAGACTCTATAGCACTTTCTCTGGATGTGGATAGCATTTTCCATCATGAATCTTTTGGAACTGTCTTAGATCCTTGTATTGCTGAGAAGAGTTAAGTCTATCAAAGTCAGTCATCATATGATGTTGTTGTTACTGTGTACAATATTCTCCTGGTTCTGCTTACTTCACTCAGCATAAGTTCATGTAAGTCTTTCCAGGTTTTTCTGAAGCCTGGGAACAGGCAGTTTTTCGATGAAGAATTCAAAACTATAGACACATGAAAAAATGCTCTTAATCATTACTGATTAGAGAAATGCAAATTACAACAACTTTGAGATATCATGTTATGCCTATCAGATTGGTTAAAATGATACATGCCCTTCAATGGGGAATGGGTAAATGAGTTGTGGTGTATGATAATGATGGATACTACTGTGCTATAAGAAATGATGAGCTGATTGATTTTAGAAAAACATGGAAAGACTTGGACCTATGAAGAAAGATGCTCTCCATCTCCAGAGAAAGAACTGACAAACAGAAATATGCATATAGTCTCATATATATGTATATGTGTGTATATGTGTATGTGTGTGTGTATTCATTCACATGTGTGTGTACTCAGAAAAGCACAGAAAATCCTTGAACACAATGCATCATATATTACATAGTTTAAAAAAAGTAAACAGCTTGACATGGAATTTATGGTTGCATATTGAATCCTCTGTTTTCTGATGTGTGTACATGGAAATGCTTTTTTTTTCTTGTTTTGTTTTTGAGTTTAAAATGAATTTTTTTTTAAACCTGCAATTCTTCAATTCTGTAATTTTGCCCAGAATAGTGGAAGACAAGAGATGTGTCTCTGTGATGACTCCCAAATTTATTGTCTGGCCATGTGGGGCTATTAAAGATCCTCCTGGATCTTTTTCTCTCCTTTTTTTAAAAGATTAGTGGAACTGCAGAATCAGAGAGGTGAGAAGAACCTTCACCATCATCTTTCATTTTATTTTTAAATTTGATTTTAAGCTTTACAATTTCTTTTAATTAACCAAAATTGCTTTTCCCTACCATCACCCCCAACACCCAAAAATATGCCTGGTCAAGCAAAACGAATTCCCTCATTGGCCACATCCGGTGTGGACTCATTCTGTACCCTGAGTCCAACGCTTTTCTGTTAGGTGGTGGGCAGCATGTTTTATTATTGGTCCTCTGGAATCCTCAGTCATTGCATTGCATTCCATTCTATTCTATCTATGTATCTGTGTATTGAATCTATTGGCTGGGCTCTCCATCTTGATTAGGCTAGAAGTGCAGGGGCTACTTATGGGCCCCATCCCAGTACTACTCAGTGCAGTACCTTTGACCTCCATTTCCAGCCTGAGCCAGTTCGACCTTCCTGAGATGTGTTTCTGGTCACCCTCTGCCTTGCTCCTAGGGGCTCACACTATGGATGCCAAATTTAGTGGTGAATGCCAGTGAGCATAGCCCACTACAGCTTAGAACTCCAGAGCTCAAGCGATCCACCAGCTTCCACCTCCTAAGCAGATGGAATTACAGGCCTTTTGAATATGTCCAGTCATCAGTTTATTTTATAGCTAAGGAAAGAGGAGGATCAGAGAGTTGTAGTGACTTGCCCAATGTCACACAGCTTGCTAATGGCAGAACTGGAGGTAGAACCCAGGTCTTTGTCCCCGTAATTATCTTTTCCCCCCACCAGAGCACACTGCCTCTGTAATTTTAAAATTGGGAAATTGAATTCCTATTTTCTATATGACCAATAAGGATACTTATCCCTAGATCCTAATTTGAGATAAAAGGGCACATTCCTGTGGAGTCATAGTCTGCTAAAATGTGAACTCCTAGAGAGGACTGGGTGCCATGTCCATGTGAGAGGAGCTGAGCAAACCTCATGTGGCAGGCATGAGATTCACAAATAGAATTTTATAGAAGCCCCATGGAATTGTGTGTCCCCTGAGTCCTTGCGTGGTTTAATTATGTTCTGGAATAGGTCTAATGGGAAATTATAACTGGGCTACTTTAATTCTCAAAGACATTTCAAGCAATAAGGGATCCACAGAGTAATATTTTCCTAAAAATATGACCTTCAGCGTGATTTGGGAGTGGCTTGCTGCAGAATTCTTTGATCTGTGAACCTAGGAGTGTATTGGGGCAGGACCCTACCAATAATGTCTGGATCTAATTTGGCTTCCAGCTAAGCTGACCTCAGGCTAATCAACACTAGAGGTTTACAGAGGTGACATTTTTCTAGTTCTATCAAAGAGACAAGGATTCAGAGCCTTCCGGGACATTTAAGGAATAGGGCCATGACTCCCAAAGTCTTGTCCTCATTAAGCATGTTTTTGTGATTTCTGCATCAAAGAGAAGCTGCTTCTCGTTCCTGGTCTGAAGACTGGCTGGAACAGGTTGTGTTGCCAGTACAAGAATTCTATGGGAGGTCCATCTATCTGAAAAACAAAACAAAGCATTTCAAGGCTAGTAACTTTAACTGTCCATGGAAAGATGACAAACTGGATTATAAAAGCAGGTGGAGCATTTCTTAATAAGTTTTAACCAATTTACTTTTAGGCTTTTTTGTGAATCGTTGGAGAGTTACAGAGTTTCTTTGGGGAGTTAATTAGGATGTTTTTAGACAAATAAAATGATGAAAAATTCATAGACATTCTATTGGCAGACGAATGCTTATAACACACATCCCCAGTAGGAATGCGGTGTTTTGGAAGAATTCTATTTGGCTCATACTCTACTTTAAACACACAGCTCTATCTTGATTGGTTCAGATGTCTTATCTCTTTAGAATAAAGTTCTTATTTTCCTGGGGGCCGTCTCCAGTTGTCCTAATCTATATCTTGCCACTGGACCCAGATTTGGCTCTGGGAGGAGAGAGTGAGGCTTTGCCCAGCCCTCCCTCACTTCAGTCCAATTCACCTGCAAAGCATCGGATCACCTTCCTGAGGTCATGGTGCTCTTTCTGGACAAAGGATAAACAACAACAATCTTATTGTCTTAAAAAATTTGGGAGATGGGCATTTTTGATTAAAAAAAAATCAGTCCATTGTGTCAACATTGTGTTTTTCCTTATAAGGCCATAAAGTAAATCATTAACGCTCTATTTGTTCTGCCAGAACATAGGCTCTTTCCTGGAATAAGAAGGGTTTCTGAAGAACGGAAACATTTTTCTGCACTGGTATGGAGTCAAGAATCTAGGTGCTTAACCAAGGGCTGGGAAGAACTGTGGAAACAGCTAACTCCAATTCTTAAGGGGCTCTCAGCCTCAAGGTCTCTAAGACAAGGGCCCCATAAATACACAATGTGAGATGCAAATGGTGAAGAAAACCAAGTCAGGCACTTCACTCTCTGAAAGGGGGGGCTCTGAGTCCTTTGGAGATATCTGGTTATGTGTTTTGTGGGTTCATTTTTTTTTTCAGAGATTCTGGTTTCTGCAGCATCTGATGTAGGAGGAAGTCATGTAGTGAGACTTCTGAGGCTCAGAGAAGTCTCCTCACCTTGGCATGGCCATTCCTGGCTTCACTTGCCAGCTGACCAATGACCAGTTACTGTAAGACCCCAAGCAGAGCAGCTACGCCAGTCTTTGAAATAGATGCAGTAGCAGACAAGGTGGTCAGGGGTGATGATGACGTGGGCCCTCAATGATGCTTCAGCTGATTCACTGAATTCACCTGATTCGGAGATATACTATAGTGACGACATATGATAACTAATGTTGCTTATGCCTAGGAACATAATAACGAGGACATCGTTAATCTCTTTAGACAACGTAGGGGACAAGGCCAGGGCCCTGACTTGAGGAAAAGAGGATCTCTGTCTCTTTTATTTCCAATCCACCCCAGGCAGGAACCTGGAGGGGTTTTTCAACTTGGTTACCCTGGTGGGGAAAGCAGGAGAAAGAATGCCATACTCATCGAAGCTGGGTGACCAACCAACCTAACCAACAAGTGGAACGCACAGGTCTTACTCAGGATGGTTCTGGATGTTCTCTTCATAGAGAGGGAGAACACAATTCAATCATAATTTTTGAGTTCACCACCCTTCTCCTCACTCAGTCACCATCAAAGAACAAATGCTGTTCCTCCTCTGTAATGATGATATAACCAAAGCAGAATGTGTTCTCCTTGGGATGTGGAGATGGCGACTGGCTCTACCATCAGTTGGCCCCGGACTGCTCTAGAGTGGTGCTTGCTTATTTTCTAGGGCGGTAGGAGGATTTTTCCGTGGTCCTGTGGCAGACAGGCATGTGGACAAGCTGACAGGCCTCCAGCTGATTGCCACACCCTGAAGTTGACCCTTGCAGGCATTCCTCGTAGAAAATGCTTGGCAGGCAGCTTTCCCTGAAGGCCTAGCCAATGGAATCAGGGGTCATGGCTTCATTATCAATTTAGATTTTCCAAGTGCCCAGCTCCTGAGGCAGAAGTCAAAATTGGGGAATAAGTATTTATTAGGCACCTACTCTATGTTCACCGTTAAGCAAACATCTCATCCTGGAAACAGACACTCTGACTTGGGCGCCCTTTTCCAGTTCTCTCTCTCTCTGCGTCTCCCCTATTTCAAATGAACCTCCCCTGCCCGAGGTTCCTACATTCGTTCACAGACAGGCGCCCTAAACATACTCTCTAGACAGAGGCAGGAAGGGAACCTCAGGAAACTTCATCTGACGGATAAATACAAAACCAGGGCCGTCCGCTACTGAGAGGGCCCTGCAGACGGTCAGCTCCGCGGAGGGGGCCGGACACCCACTTTCCGAGTCTTCTGACTCCCATTGCGCTGTGGGCCCGATGTTTTCGTGTTGCTCGCTGTAAGATGCGTCTTCTTCGAAGGCTGGGCTCGGCCCCGCTACCTGCACCAGGCAGACGCTTAATAAAGGCTTGTGGGCCGAAAAACGGGGCCCCCACCCCCAGGGCTGTTGGTGCCGCCCAGATGAGGAAGCAGGCAGCGGAGGCACCTCCGAGGGTTGGGGGGGGGGATCTCACGAGAGGCTCTGGGGCTCAGGGGCAGCCGTGAAGGCTTCGTGAGCCGGGACTCCAAGGGAGCCAGGCAGGCAGGAAGGGGAGGGTTTTCCAGCCTTTGGGGGACAGCCGGTGCCCAGGCTCGGAGGGGAGACGAGCCGTAAGACCAGGGTCACTGGATCCGGGGAGCGTGCAAGCTGAGCAAGCTGAGCGTGAGCGGGATAGTGAGTGTGAGGCCGGCTCTGCCCCTCAGGGGCGGAGGTACCTAAGGGACAAGGCTGCAGCCAGGCTGACCGGCCGCTGCCAGCGGGCCGGGGATGCTCTGGAGGGGGGAGGGGGAGGGTGGGGGCGGGGACACTCTGGAGGGAGGAGGGTGGGGGCGGGGACGCTCTGGAGGGGAGGAGGACAAGGGAGTGGGGATGTTCGAGAGGGTGGGGCTCTCCCTTTTGGGCCCGGAGGGTGCGCCTGCGGCCCAGGGGCATCCCCTCTCATTTCAGGGAAAGGACGAGGACACTCGTGGGCGGGCGGCGACCCCACGAGCCCCTGCGAACCGTCACCTTCTCCGGGGCCTGGGTCCCACCGGCTGCCGTGGCAGCCGGGTCGGGCCGGCATCCCTTCCCCCCCCTCCCACCCGGCAGGCCCCGCCCCCTAGGCGCGCGCTCCCGAGCCCCAGCCCCTCCCTCTCCTTCCCCAGGCGGCCGGCCGGGGGCGGGGCCGGGGCGCGCGCTCCCAACTCCCTCCCCCGCCCAGTCTCCCCGCTCCCTTGCCCCCCCCCCCTCCCGCCGGCTCGGCCCGTCCGCGCGCCGTCAGGGGGCGGGGCCCGGCGGCGGCGGCTGAGCCAATGGGGAGCGGCGGCGTGCGGCGGCAGCGGCGGCGGCAACGGCAGCCGTGGAGGAGGCTATAGAGGCGGCGGCGGCGGCTGGGGCTGGACTGGGCGGGGGCCGGCGCTGGGGTCAGCCTGAGGCTGGATCGGGCCCCGGTGGGCGGCGGCGGCGGTGGCTGAGACGGAGGGCAGCGGCGGCTGAGGTGGCGGCGGCGGCCGAGGAGGATCGGGCGCGGAAGATGGCGGCGCCCGTGCTGCGGGTGTCGGTACCGCGCTGGGAACGGGCGGCCCGGTGCGCCGTGTGCGCCGCCGGCATCCTGCTCTCGCTGTACGCCTACCACGTGGAGCGCGAGAAGGAGCGGGACCCCGAGGCTAGGGCCCTGTGCGACCTGGGGCCCTGGGTGCGCTGCTCCGCCGCCCTCTCCTCCAGGTAGGCGGCCGGGGGCCGGCCGGGCGAGAACGGGGCGGCCCGGAGGCCCGGGCTGGGGGAGGGGGCGGCCCCGGGCCGGGCGGGGCCGCGGCGGACAGGTGGCCGGCCCCGCCCTGCCCGGGCCCGCCGCGGAGCTAAGAGGGGTCGGGGTCTCCCGCGGGGGATGGGGGGGGCGTGGGCGAGGCCGCATTGACCCCCCCTCATGATCGTGACCTTGCCCCGCCGGGCAGGGGGCGACACCTGCGTGGGGCGCCGGTCCGAGCCGCTGCGGGGGGCCTCCCGGCCTCACAGCCTCTCCCCAGGGGTGGCCCTCGCCCGTGGACAAGTTGCTTTGATTCACTCGCTAGACGCAAACTTGCGGGAGGCTCTGGGCGCGGGGGCGGGGCTGGAGCCGAAGCTCGGCTCGGGGGACGTTCCGTGCGTGGTGTTCGGTTAGCGCCTGCCGGTCTGCGGTGCCGCGGACCCATTGTCCACGTCAGTCCGTCCGTCTGCGCCCCGCTCCTCGGGCTGCGAAGTGGTGGATCTCGGGTCCGAGCCCGAGGCACGGCTGCTCCGTGTGAAAGCCGAGAGCCCCCGGTCTCTGTGGCCTTTTCATTCTCAGCCTCGTTGTTGTCAGAAATTGATCACGGAGAAACTGACCGCACGTCAGAGGAGCGCAGGTCTGTCTGTGCCGGGGAACGTGGTTTGGTGGGGCTTGGGGGTCACTAGATGGCCTCTGGCCTCAGTTTCCTCATCTGTAAAATGGGGTTGGATCGGTGACTTGGGAGGACCCTTCTGCTCTCAGTCTGGGAAACTGGAATATGGTTTTGTGGTGACTGAAACAAAGGTTACAGAGTTATTTAGATGTACAGGGAAGATGAGGTTTTTAGGATTAGTTTAAAAAGAATGAGCAAACTTTGGGTTTGAGCGTCCAGGACCAGGAAACATGGGAAGGTGATTTCACTTGCCCTAGAGATCATGGTAGATGGTCATAACTAATTTTTTAATAAGAGTTTTATTAAAGATCATATACCATATGTGATTTGATACAACATTTAAATTTATTTTTTGAATTGGTTTGGAGAATTTAGAAGCTCAAACCCAGTTTTGTTTGTTTCCCATAAGTGAATGGAGTAAATGTGGCTGTTTCCATTTTGCCATAGTAGAACTAGCCTTCAAAATGCTTGCAAAGATCTGTTTCCTACTTGTATTTTTTGTTATTTGATTCAGGGATTGTCGTTCAGCAGAAGTATTAACAATATCACTTATATACAAAAGTGTGAGCTCTCACCAGACTGATAGAATTGGATAATAAAAGGTGAGCAAGGGTAAGATTTAATCAGAATTGTGACTGAGTTCTTTTCCCTTCTCCATCATTAACTCATGTGACTTGGAGTTGCTTAACCTCCCCATCTCCGTTTCTAGTCTTCAGGTATGCTGTCAGATAAGGATGATACAGGGATTAGACAGATTTTTTTTTTTTAACAGCAAAATAGAAAGTCTAGAAAAACCAGGTTTCCTTTCGATATGTTGGTGCTGCAGACATCTTTTTAGAGGATGTAGGATGAATCACAGAATCTTCAGATATTGAAGTGTTTCTTCCTTAAGATGGCAAGGGACACACATTGAATTTAAATTGTTCGTGGACTGTTCAATTGCTGCCCCATGATGGCACCAAATAAGAATATAGCTGAAGGCCATTTTAAACCCTTTTAGAGGTGTGACATGAGACAAAAATGCAACAACTTCATAGGTGATGTCTAAATCACTTTATATCAGAACAGTACCAAGTGGTCTGCCACTTGGGAATACAACTGGGACAGATAGGACAATTTTGCAGTGCCTCAAGTCAGTCTTAGAAATAATTTTTGGAATGGTTAGGCCCATAGAAAGTTTCTCTGGATTGCAAAATTTAGTCATCCCCTTCATATAGTGCCCAAAGTAATGGGAAGGGAAAATGTGAACTATTAAATTCCTTTTGGGCTTGGTGCCCAATTCCTTGAGGATCATGGTTAGAAAAGACTTCAAATCATCTAGCCCAACCCCCTCATCTGAGGAAACTGAGGCCTATGGAGGTGAATAATAATAATGATAGTTTATTTAACTGCTTGACATAACAGTCATGGTTTTACCAAAGCTGCATCGTCCAGTGCCTCCCAGTGACTTGGTGGCAGTCAGGACCAGAGCTAACCAAACAGGATTAAAATGTATGTCTTCCAGTGGAGCTTTTTCTAGTTAAGTGCCTACTGGTCTCTGGAAAGAAAAGGACAAAAATGAAACGGTACTTGTCTTCTAAGAACTTCTGTTTTATTGTAGGGGAGAGAACATCTCAAACAAATGAAGTACAAAGTAATTTGGGAGAGTGGAAGGTAGGGAGAGGCAGGAAGGGCCTCCTGTGGTTGGTATGGGTTGAGCAGAGCCTGGAAGGAAGCTGGGATCCTGGCTGATCTCTGGGTCTGCTTTCATGGGACCAAGAAGCAGGGTGGTGGAGTGAATGGAGGAGGCCCAGATTTTGGGCTTTCAGCATCAGCTCTGCCACCTGCCTTGGGCAGCTGTAGCTAAGACTGACTTAGAGCCTTGCTGCTCTGCAGTGAGGGCCCATGTTCCTGACACAGGCAAAGTCACTGAGCCAGACTTTTTAAAAAGCCCATGCCAGGGAATTCCGGCTGGGAGCAAGGATTTCCTTTTATTTACACAGCGAGGTGGCATGTTGTGGCAGTCTGGTCAATTGACCCTTTCAAGACAATGCTAAAAAAAATTCAATTAGAGGTTAGTCAGAATTAAAATGGAATTTCCCCCTCGTCTGAGTTCATGGACCCCCTGAAATTGGAGCACAGTTTATGAACCTCTGACCTAAAGTCAGGCAGCCCTGAACTCCAGTCCTGCCCCAGATATTAGCAGGTGATCCTGGGGGTGACCCTGTGTGTGCTTCAGTTTTCTCCATGTGTACATTGAGGGAATTAGTCTGGGAGTCTTTCCAGCTCCAACCTGTGATCCTATGACTGTGTGAATGCTGCTTTGAGTGTTTACCTCTGACAAAAGTGAACTGAAAATCTACATATGTATAAATGTGCATATGAATATGGGCATGTAGATGTAAAATATACTTATGTATGTCACTATTCTGTAACCCTTATTTCTTGATATGGAAACGAGAGGAATTTGACAATTTAAGTGTTAGGAGATTTAAATGAAAAGGAAACTGAGGTCATAGAAACCTAGAAGTGGGAGAAACGCTGAGATTAGTTGATTTCATCTAACCATTTTACAGAAGAGGAAACTGGGGCTTAGAGAGAACAAGTGATTTGCTCAAGGTAGCCTAGGAAGGAAATGGAAAGGGAGGAGGGGGACTGGAAAACCTGCCCTCTGACCCTAACGCCCAGGCTCTTTCCACTATACAGAATCATAGCTTCTCCATTTTCTTAATACTGTTCAGTTTCCAAGGCCTATTGTGTCACACTGACTCATGGATATAATGAAGAAATGCTATGAACAAATGTTTTATTTCTTGGGTTCGTTGCTTTTCAGAATTTGTCTTTTAGGAATCTTTTCCTTTCCATTCAGTTGTCATTCAAAAATATCAGTCTAATGTAGCCTCACCATTGAAAGTAGAAGTCACACTCTAGAGCTGATCATTTCTCCATGAAGAATATTATAGTAATCCTGTTGCTTTCAAATTTTGTTCTAAGTAATAATCATAATCTTTGCAAGTATAGATATTTGACACCTCTTTTCTTGCCTTATCTGGGACTTTCTGCGTTTGTCAGTTTTGTTCATTTTAATAATAATGATAAAAATAAAAACAACCTTTCTGTTTTTCCAGCACATTACCCTTATAATAAACCCTGTGAGACAGGTGGACAAATACTGTCCTCCTTTTTACAGATGGGAAGATGGAGGCCCACAGATTAGCCAGTTACTGCAAGTTGTTAGCAATCCTAGAACTAGAACCCAGGTTTCCTGACCCTTTAACCCAAGATTCTAAGAAATACTTGTTGAAAATAAGCCAATGCTGTATTGTCTAGATTTAAGCAATTGCCACCCAGTATCTTTAGAACAGGGCTCCTTAAACTTTGTCCACTCTCGACCCATTCAGTGCTTCTTAAACTGTGGGTCATGACCCCATATGGGATCGAAGAAGTGCTGCTAGAAAAGATTTACTTTTTATAAATAGAGAGCCATGTACAGGTTAGGCTGTTGTTGATATCATTGATCAGGGTCACGTGATGCTTGATATAGTAAAACACAGAGACTTTGAATGGAACAGAACACCCTAGTTGTTCTTGGGAGTTAGTTATTGATTGAGTACTTGACCCACAGGGACAGTGAGCCCTAGTTATGACATTCCAGCCTTAAGTGATACCTTTAATGATGAGATCTAAATGAGAAGTCCCTGCTCGTTCATTAGTAACAGGACAAAAAGCTGTTCTTTATTCAGGAAGGCTTAAATGTCTGTGAGCCTGCAGGGTTCAGTAAACTTCCTTAGACATGTTATGGATTCTGTGTGTAAGCCCTGGAAGATCTTTGGATCTTAAGACCTAGCCAGGACATGGATGGTGACCTTGTAAGCACTTCTTTTCTGGGAGGGGTAGTGCATGAATTTTTTGCCTTCTAAAGAGGAGGAAGGGCTTAGGATTTAATGACCTACCCATTTCTCACATTCTTATTAAAGATCATAAGCTGAGGATTCAAGTAGAAATGGGAAACACTAATCCAGACACAAGGATCCCTCTGCTGCATATTGACTTAGTTATAAAATGTAATGTTCCCTATGGGTTATTGTATTTTTATTTATTTTGTTAAATATTTCCCAGTTACATTTTAATCTGTTCTTCCTGTACTTGGGTGGCCCACTGCAGCTGTGTGTTGGGTACCTCTAGACTAGAGGACCCAAGTATATAAATAGACCATGAAGAGTAGAAAGCATTGGAGTTGGACGTGTTGTTAACTCTTCTCTGGGTCCATTTCCTTATCTTTAAAATGCAGGTCGTTGGCTCCCACATTTTGCAAATTAAAATACTGAAGCTTCATAAGTAGCTATCCAATTGACCCACATGATAAAAGATAGGAATAATGCTGGAGGGCTGTAGGAATACAGCACACTGATACACCGTTGGTGGAACTGTGAATTGGCCCAGCCATTCTGGAAAACAGTTTGGAATTACAGGAGAAGAATCATGACTCTTCATATGCTTTGACTCATCATCCATCCCACCATTGGGTATATATTCCAAGATACTCAAAGACAGAAAAGTCTTAAAAACATAAAAATATTCATAGCAGAACTTGCTTTTTTTTTTTTTTTTTTGGAGGGGGAGGTTATGGTTAGTTTTTTGTGTTGTGTGTGATGCTGGATTTGAACTCGGGTCCTGCTGACTCCAGGGCCGGTGCTTTATTCATTGCGTCTCCTAGCTGTCCAATAGCAGAACTTAGTAACAAAAAACTGGGGAGGAAAAAGGAAGTGCCCATCACCTTAGGGGGGAAAGGAGTGGAGAATGACTGAATACTTGGTTTGAAATATTGTTGTACCTCAAGAAATGAGGCTTTAGAGAAACATTGGCAGACTCTGAAGTGATGCCGTGACTACAGCAGAACGGGGAGAGAAATAGGCCCAGTGATGAGAGGAATGCTTCTGAAAGAGCCCTCCGAGAAGGACAGAGGATGAAGCAGGCCCCTGCTCCTCTGTGTGTGAAGCAGAGTGGGATGGCAGGTGTGGTCGTGCTGAGGAGCGGCTATGCCTGGATTGTTTTCCTTTGTTAAAAGAGCTTTTGGAGAAGACCCTATATCTGGAAATGACTTTTTTCTCTTTAAACAAAAGGCATCAATAAACCTTAAAAAATTAAGGGGAGATTGATGAGATGACTCCAGTTTGCTTTTCTGCTCCTTAGTTCCACATTCTGTTACGTTCTCTGCTCTCCGTGGCTCTTCCTAAGCTGGATGCCCAGCTGCTCCTGGAGCTCAACAGGCTGCTGCCCCCACAGCCCGGAATGCATGGACACAAGGCTGGTCTCGCTTGGAGCGTCCAGCCCTGGCTGCTTTACCTCATGATCCTCTACTCAGGGTCTACCACTCCTCACATAAAGCCTTCCTTGTCTGGATCTCCCCTTCGATCCATTACCTGCACCTTATCTGTGTATTTATCTGTTCAAGTCAAACAGGTGCTGCTGAAGAGCCTTTGCTGGGCTGGTCCCCAGGCCTGACCTTCACTCCTTCCTCACTTCTACCTTGGAGAATCCCCTGCTTCCTTGAAGTCTGGTCTCCAGTGCCATCTCTTACTGCTTATACTCACATCACATGTGGCCACTGCCTTCCCAGAAGGCCCTCATTTGTTTTATTTTTTAAAAGTAAAATGCCTTAAACCCAAATCGCTCTGGCTCTCATTGGTGGGTCCCAGCCCAAGCCTCACCTGGGCATTGTTGCCACAAGGCCCGATGGCTCCAGAGGAGAGAGTGAGGCTGCTGCCCCAGCTGCCCCGGCCCTCCCTCACTGAAATCGATTCACGTCTCCTTACTGATATCAGTGGTCCTCTTCTGTACATAGACATGTATGCACACACACATATATGCGTGTGTGTATGTGTATATTATGTCTGTTCATCAATGTTCCTGTTGATCCCCCCCCCAAAAAAAAAGCTGTAAGCCCTTTGAGAATGACGACTGCGTGGTTTTTGTCTTTGTCTCTCCAGTATCCAGCACAGTTCATGGCACATAGTAGGTGCCTTATAAATGCTTGTTGAATGAATGTTAGTAGTAAAACACAGTACTATCTGTGATTATCACCTGACAGTTATTCCCTTGGATCATCCCCTGGACTCTGATGATCTTGGAGATTGGCTCAGCACCTCCTTAGCCCCTCTCTGATTGGAGGGCTGAGCAGTGGACTCCTCCCAAGGTTGGCCTTTACAGGGGGCTCAGACCTTTCCAGCTGACGTGACTCACTGTCACCTGCTCAGCCTGTGCCCTCTGCTGCTCGAGGTTGGAGGGGGTGGTGTTTAGCTTCCTTTTAGTGCATGGTCTCCTCCCATCAGGCATGAGAAGCTTCTTGAGGACTGGGACTGTCGTTTTCTCATTTGTATCTCCAGTGCTTAGCGAAGTGCCTCGCATACAGTAGGCACTTAATAAATGTTTATTGGTGCCTGACTGCTTTCTAGAACATGTCTGCAAATGACTAGAGTTTCTTAAGTTGGTAATTGAAAAGTTGTTTCAATTGCATCTAATTCAATTTTAAAAATTGAAAGAAAAGATTACTTTGCTTTTGTCTTTGTAAATATTACTTGATAAGTATGGTAATTTTATGTGATTAGAGAAGATGTCATTCAGTAGAATATATCATTTTGAAAAGGCATCCCCTCAGGGTGGCTAGGTGGTGCAGTGAATAGAGCACTGGCCCTGGAGTCAGGAGGACCTGAGTTCAAATCTGGCCTCAGACACTTAGCACAAAAACTAGCCGTGTGACCTTGGGCAAGTCACTTAACCCCAATTGCCCTGCCCTCCCCCCTCCAAAAAAAAAAGAAAAGGCATTTCCTCAACATCTCAGGTTAAAAAAAATTACGAGATTGATTCCTGGGAAAGAAGGGCCTAAATGAGTTTTTGTGCCAAGGATATTCTATGCTGTAAGGTGAGGGATTTTAAAAAATGGTGTGCCAATGTGGGAGAGCCGGTTGATGGTCTTAAAACTAAGATCAAAGTTTAACTTTGGTTTTAAGTCCCTGCTTTTCCCCTTATTACTTACATGACTATAGATTATTTATCTGTCCTCTCTGCCCTTAGCTTTTACATCTGTAAAATGATAAAAACAAACAAACAAACTACTTTTGAGGTTCCTTCTGTGTTTCTGACCCACACTTTGCCAAATGTCACTTAGCAAGTCACTTAGCCTCATGGTGAGCTCAGGCAGCAGGGAGGGCTGCTAAGGCAGAGTCATAGGCCCACATGGATGACCCAGAAGACAGCTCACATGTAGACTTGGAGAAATACTCTTTTTTTGGTGAGGCGGTTAGGTTAAGCGACGTTTGCCTAGGGTCACACAGCTAGTGCCAAGTGTCTGAGGCTGGATTTGAACTCCGATCCACCTGACTTCAGGGCCAGTGCTCTATCCACTATACAACGTAGCTTCCCATTGAAGAAATACTCTTAAAAGGAGACAGAAAACTATATCCGTACATCTTTTCATCCAAGGGAGCCATATTGGCATGCACTAATTACATGGGTAGGGGAGCCCAGAAGTACTTTCCCCTTTCTCTTGTTTGAAGCCATAAACTTCTGCCGTTTTACTGATTGTTAAAAGAAATGAAGTCTGCCTGTATTACGTTTGCCCAGGTAGCATCACCGTTATCCTACATAGACCTTGGGGTTTGTTGAAGGGGAAGGGCTTCTTCATTGCCACTGACCCGGAGCCCCCTGTTCTTGTCTTCCCTATTTCATTGTATTTATTTTTGTAAATAGGGTAATTCCTTGTATCTCTTTGCTGCCGTTTACCAGGCCATTCCCAGTTACTGGTTGCAATTCCCAGTTGTTGGACACAGGAAATCTTTGATTTTTGACAATGGGTTTGAGTTTTGGAAGCAGCCAAGCATTTGAAACTAAAGAGGAATGAAGAGAGTTATTATTAAGGTTGGCTAATGGGGCTTGGGGGACAGAACCGAGGGGTGGTTGTGAATGAAGCTGACTTTCTCCAGTGGCTTAAACTAGCTTTGAATGCCATTGCAAAAAGGGAGTTCAAAAATATTTTGAAGATCACTTGAATGCATATATTTTCTGTGCAACTATTCCTGTGGCGACTATTCAGAAGGTCAGACGTTCTTTTGGCTCTTTAAGCTCATAAAATCCTAGCAATCATTTTGCAAAGAGCAAGCTAGCAACTTGTTGTGTGCCCCATCGCAAACCTTCTATGTGCTGGGCACCGTGCTTGGCACTTGGGATACACAGACGGAGCGAAGGTCCTGCTCTGTGTGTGTACCTATATGTAGGTATTAACACACATATATATGAACATGAAGAGTAAATGCAGAAAGTGAAGTAGCAAGGGAGGGAGAGCATCATGGAGAAGGTTGGGCTTGTCTGGAAGGAAAAGGTGGAAGGGCGGTGGGAGCACATGCCAGGGCGGGGCCGGTGCCGAGGCTCACCGTGCAGTGGCAGAGGCCTGCAAAGGGCTGTGGGGGCCAGACAGGAGGATGTATGTTGTCTTAGAGGCTGTAGGAAGCCAGGGGGGTTGAGTAGAGGGAGTCACATGGTCAGAGCTGGGTTGAAGGAAGATTCCTTTGTCATCTGTGTAGAAGATGGATGGTGGGGGGCGGGAGCCTCGAGCCAGATGAATCTGGAGGCCGGGTCAGGGATAGAGGCAGGAGGAAGTGACACCCCGCACTGAGGAATGGCTGGGAGTTAGAGGGAAGAGCTTGGAGGTGGGAGATGCGGGGTCTGAGCAGAAAGGCTTTTCCTGGCAGAGATGCTGGCCTGGTTTGCCATTTCCTTCCCCGGCTCTCTCCGCTGCGCCACCTAGCTGCCAGTTGTGGTGGTAGAGGTGGAGAAAATGGGCAATTGGTTTTCTAAAACAGAAGCGGGGGAGGTTTGGGGAGAAGGACGATGACGTCTGAGTTTGAGATGTTGGAGGGGTGGCTGTTCTGGGGCCCAGGGCTGCAGCTCAGGGGAGAAGGAAGGGTGGGAGTCATCTTCGTAGTGTTGGAGGTGAGAGGGTTGTCAGGGTCTCTGTCCTGAGAGAGCATATAGAGAGAGAAATGATGAGGGCCCAGGACACTGAGAAAGGATGGTCAGACAGGATGAGACCCAGGAATGAGTACAGACTGTCATATTTGGCAATGGAGAAGTCATTGGTAATTGGAGAGAGCGGTTTCAGTTGATTGATGGAGTCAGAAGCCAGATTGTAAAGGGATGAGGAAATGAAGTGGGTGCAGCGAGTGTAAACAGTTCTATCTAAAAGGGGAGAGATAGGATGATAACTTGATAGGATAGTGGTGTCTAGTGAAGGATTTTTTAAAGAGTGAAGGCAACCTGGATATGTTTGAAGGCAGCAGGAAAGGCACGAGTACATTGGAAAAAACTGAAGACCAGGGAGAGACAGCGATCTGCTGGAAAAGAAGGGAGGGGAAGAGATCAAGGGCACATAGAGAGCAGTTGGCCTGGCAAGGAGGAGGGCCTCCTCAGGAGGAGAGAGCAGAGAGTGCTCACAGTGAATGGCCTACTTTTTCTCCAGGACCTCAGCCGAGAGTCTGGGGGAGGGAGGCCTAGGAGGCCTGAGCGGGGCTGGCGAAGAGGTTTGAATAGCTGCTGGGAGTGAGATTGTAGTCAATTAGAGAGGAATAAAGGGATTGCCTTTCTGCATTTGGCAGCATGTGGAGTAGGCCGATGGTGGAAGTAATGCAGGGCTGGGCATAGGGGGGATGGACTCATGGGTACAGTCCAGTTGTGGTGGTGAATTGGTGACTGCTGGGTCTAGATTGGGAAAGTACTAAAGGGTGGGGGAATTGTAGGTCTTGATGAGGGTGTAGGCTTTGGAAGGGTCAGGCCTCGTGGGGAGAAGGACGGGCAGGGGAGAGATCCCCCTCTGACTATCCCAGCTCCAGCTAAGGGACAGTGGCAGAGCTGGCCCTGGGCTCTGAGGAAGACAGTGTTGGGCGTGAGCTGTAGCCTGAATGACTGTGGAGCCCCTGGAGAAAGGAGGGATGAAGATAACTTTAGTACATTTTCATAAATCCTCGTCTCTTAGTTCTCTGTCTAATTCTCTTTCAGTGGTACTGCATGACTGTGTCCGGTTTGTTAGAACATCGGTCACATGCAGGTTTACTTCGTTTGACAGTCTCTGCCATTGGCCGTCAGAATCTTCCCTGACTGCATGATTGGGGTCTTCGTGGGGGTGCAGCATATTTTAGGTTGAAGTTACCTGGACACTTGGAACTCCTGCAGCTTTTTTTTTTTTAAGTTAAAGCACGCTATGGGGATACAAAAGCCTTTCAGACTGTATACCTAGCCAAATGTTTCTAGGTTGCTTTCATTTCTTTTCTGGGACACTTGTGTGGAATTTGTTTTGTAAGTTTGAGTCTAAATTAAGAACATTTCATGATAATCCTGCTGTTAACAAGCTTCCTCCAGCAGTTGCTGTGTGAATCGTATTGTAGTACAGTATTTTTGACTTTGAAAACTGACAGCATTAATGCCTAATGCATATTAAGAAAAATCAAGTTGATGTAAGTGCTTTTGAAGTAGGAGCCTATTATCTTGTGACTCAGAAGAAGTCACCATTATGTTGGGTTTTTAAAGTTACTCAGCTTATCAATCCCATTACCTTGCTGGCGGTTAGCGTGCTTTGGATAAAGGGATCCTAACTAAAATTTTATTCAGGGTCTTCTCTTTGAGAACAGAGGATGGGTGACGGCTTCTCAGGCAGGCTGTAGAGAAGGTTAGGGTTTGTTTATCTGCTTTGGCTTCTAATACCACAGAGAAGCATTGACCAAAAAAATCAGCACATGACCATTTGTCTAGTGCTCCCCGTGTGCTAGGTGCTGTGGATTGGTCCTTGTTCTTGAGGCACTCACTTTCCCCGGGGGGGGGGGGGTATTCAGCCTAGTCACAAATGGATGAATAGAAGATGTAGGAAGAGATTCTGAGGAGGCCCTAGTGACTGAGGGAAGCGGGAAGGCTGCCTCCTGAGGTGAGCATTGGGATGAGGCCTGAGGGCTTCCAGAGCAAGAGGGATGGCCCGTGCCAAGGCAGCAGGGGGAGGAGACGCAGAGAACGGCACCCAGGGGCCAGGCTAGCAGAGGCAGTCCTGATTCTCTAGGAATTTACAGCATAGTACAGTCGGCCCTTCCACATCACGACTTTGCCCATCGTGGTTTCGATGCATCGCAGGTTGGCAGAAGAAATCAAACGAGAATTTGGAGGGAGTTTTACAGAAGCCCAGATGCCATGTGAAGGCCAGCAGATGACCCAGAGGCTGTGACCAAATACTTAAGCCAAATTTGACAATGAGGTACTGTAAACACCCCATAAGAGAAAGAGAAAAAAATTCTTCTCAGATATAAAGGATAAGCCAAAAAATGAATGCCGATTTTCCAGATAGCAGGGGGTACCCACGCCCCTCACCCCCACCTAAATCATCCTTTCCCCCCACATTGCTAAGTCCTGTCAGTTCTGCCTCCATTGTCCATTTTGCATCTATCCCCGTCTCCACTCCCACTGTACCCACCCTGCTTATCTCTCCCTGCCCTCTCCCCCAAACTCACTGTCCTTTTGTCCTTCTCTGATCTTGCTGTTTCTGCCCCTCCAGTTTTGTCCCTTGTCTGTAGTCCCGTGGCCAGCACCCCATTTCACACCCTCCTCGCTTTGTATCTGGACTGTTCCAGTGGTGGCTGGTTTGGGCTCCCTGCCTCACAGCTGCTGAAGGTCGGATGGTGGTGTTCTCTGCAGTCACTTGTTTGGTGTTGACAGCCCTTCACAGCCAGGCCTGGACTTACCCATCCTGGGCCATTACAAGGGAGTCCTCTCCTCCCCAGAATCCGCCCACCCGCACCTGTTCCACACATGTGATGCTTTACTTCACCATCTCCTTAGCTTTGCCTTCATTGCTGTCTGTGCCCGGAATGGGCACCTCCTTCGACTCTACCTCCCAGATAGCCCTGTTTCTTTTGAGGCGTATTTAAAAGTACATCCCTTTCATTTGAAAGATGAAGTAGAGGATCATAGAGGTTAAGTTGATTTTTTTCTCGGTTATATAGATCAAGGCTTGACATTTTCTCTTTGGCTCTAGGATCTGGCTTCCATTTATAGTAGGCGCCCGATGCATTTTTCACCTCTTAAAGAATGAAAACCAAGATAGTGCCAGTTCACTGTATGTTCCAGTAGGCCGCTGGTTTCCAGTCTTAGGTGGAGATCCAGATTGAGGTCCCTGAGGCTCTGCAGAAGGATCTGCTCCAAGAGGGACTGGAACATGTGGCCAGGGGCCCTCTGGCGTCTTTACTCCTTCTCTCTGTCCAGCTTCCTTTGGGGAATTGCAATCTGAGCTGGAGCGGGGGCCTTGGAATCTGAGAATCCTCAGTAGACCCCAGGCAGGTCTCTGCCCTTCCCTCCTCTGGGCCTTTATAGAACCATACATGGTCTCAGTGTTGTTGCAAGAGACTGCAAAGCATCTAATTCAGCCTTTTGCTAACCAGGGATCCTCTCAATAACACAGTTGGCAAATTGCCATATGCCATCCCCTTCAGGACCGCCAGTGGGGGAGAGAGGGGAGACCCGCCGCCTCCTCGGGTTGGCCGTTCCTGCACTTTGGGGGCAGTTCCAAATTGCTAGGAAGTCTTCCCAGCCCTGGAACCTAAAGCTGGCTTGGTTGTGTCCAGTCTGCCCTCTGGACTCACAAAAAGAATGACCCTCTTCCCCATGAAGGCCCTTTAGATGCTTAAGAAAGAAGGCTGCTGTTTCTCCTCCCTTTCTCTTCTGCATGGATCCCATCCCCAGTTCCTTTAGCACATCCTGTAATCTCATGGCCTTCTGTCCCCTCACTGCCTTCGTGCTCTGTGTCAAACAATTTGTGTGGCCCTGGGGATAGAAAGACAAACCAGCACCTTCCCTCAAGCAGTTTACATTCTGTGGAGCTAGGAGAAGGAGATGAAATACAAAATAGATCAGATCTCATTTCTTGGAGGCGGGATCAGATTAGGCTTCCTAAAGGAGGCAGCACTACAGAAGGTGATGAGGGAATCCATTCTGGGCATGGGGGACAGTCTAGGCAGAGGTGGGAAGCGTGCCTAGAATGTCACAGATGTGAAGACCATATGCCCAGTGAATCCAGAGCCAGGCTTACGAAGGCTTTGGGAAGCCATCCTTAAGGCAAGGCAGCAGGGACCCCCCCTGGAGCTTCTTCAGCAAGTCGGAGACATGGTCAGCCCCATGCTTTAGGACTGTCTCTTTGGTAACTGTGTGGCCTGGATACAGGGAGACCAGTGAGGAGGCTCTTGCAGTAATTTGGGTCAGAGGTGATGAGAACTTGAACTAGAATGGTGTCCTTGTGCTGTGAATGGAGAGAAAGGGATCCATGGGACACATATTGTGGAGGTGGGATTGATAAGATTTGGCAGGAGACGGATTGGAAAGGTGAAGGAATTTTCAAGATTGGGAGCCTGGGTCATGAGAAGGAAGACAAGAAGAGGGCAGGGTTTGGGGGAGATAAGACACCTACAGCATATGCAGTTAGAGATGGGCATTGGCAGTCCAGCGGGGTGATTTGGGGTTCAGTGGATAGAGTGTCAGACTTGGAGTCAGGAAGACCCAAGTTCAAATCTGGCCTCAGACACTTACTAGCTGAGTAAGTGGGTAAGTCACTTTAGTCTGTTTGCCTCAGTTTCCTCATCTGTAAAAAGCTGGAGGAGGAAATTTAAAACCACTCCAGTGTCTCTGCCAAGAAAACTCCAGATGGGGTCACAAAAAGCCGGACACAACTGAAACAAGTGAAGAACAGTGTTGGTGAGATAGGACCCAGGCAATTGGTAACACAGGGCTGGAGATGAGCAGAGACCTCCAAGTGCTCTGGCCTGCTCTCCTGTCACTTCAGACTGTGGGGCTTGGCAGAGCCAGCTTCAGAGCCAGGAAGGCCCAGGCCTGCTTCTGCCTCGTGTTGGCCTTGTGACCCTGAGCAGTCACTCGGCCCCTCGGTGCGGAGAAGCTGCCATTCTGCATTAAGAGATGGTGCTTCCTCACCCAGGGATTCCATGTGTCAGTGAAGACGTCAGCCCAGGCCCTTGTCCCTGCCATGGCCTGAGGTTTGAAGCTCCCGCTCCTCTGGGTTTTATTGATGGTAAAACAGAAGTGTGTTTGAGAGGGACTTCTGCTTTTGTAGTTCCTATGGGTAAGGCTGTCCAAAGGGTAAGAGATGCCACGATGACCTGGCCCTAGTTTTTGGTCACCACCTTAGCTCAGTGGTGTTTGATGTTGAGGGGTGATAACAAAGGTCTTGCCTTGCTCTGGGCAGGGCATCTGCTTGGGTGAGAGCCAGGCCTCCTGGCCTTTTAAAAGCCAACTTTGGAGCAGATTTGAAAAAATCTTTCTGATTTTTCTTTGTGAGTCAATAAGCATTTTATTATATGTCTACTTAAGGCCCAGAGAGAGTTGACAGCTTCTCCCCTCAAGGAGCTTAATGTTCTGTGCCAGCTCCTCTTTCCTTTGATTTCTTCCTAGACTTATTTATCACTTGTTCCTGCTTTGAGGTTAGTAAATTACTGGAATCCCTTGATGAAGAAATAGCTTTGAAGTGAAATCATCTCAGTTTTTAAAAAATTGAGCAGAACTGCCTTCATTTGTAGCCCACGTATTAAACATTTCAGACACATCTATTTCATTCATGTGAATGTAAATGGTGTTGGTCTCCAGCAAAGTTGTAAAGGTCCTCAAGTCAGTTTAACACCCTCCACTTCTGTACCCTTCTCCTCCACCCCATCTTCAAAAGTTTACAAAAAATCCTTCTTTCAAAGACTCAAACTCTCCACCTTGTCTTCTGGCAAAACAGGGAAGAATCCAATAATCACTTTCTAGACTTTATCAATTGGTTGGTTGTACTTGAATGGAAATTCATATTAGTAATTTGCATTTTAGCATTTGGCTAATTCTCGACACAAGAATTACAAATACAAGCGTTTCCTTTCGTTAGAGGGATTTCAGGTGTCAGAAAGTAGGTGTGGTTATTTTGAAGGGTCAGAGAGTGTTTGAAAGGACATCAGCAGTCACATGTATACAAGAAACTGTGGAATCTCTTCTCCCGTGGCCCCAGTAGTGGCCATCTCCCTTCTGTTTGAAGACCTCCAGAGATGAAGGCCCGTTAGCTCCCCAGGCAGGCATTCCACCTTTGCAGATCTGTGACTTGTTGGAGTGTTTTCCCCCTTCTTTTAAACCAAGATCATCCCCTCTCCAGCTTCTTCCTTTTGATCTCAGGCTGCCCTCTGGGGCCATGTGAAACAAGATAAATTCTTCTTCCCTGAAGTCTCCTCTCCAAGAGTCCCTTTGGGGTTTCTTGTTTGCCGTCATCGTAGCCTTACTTTCTGCCAGAGTACCTGGCACACAGGCATCTTCATCATAACTTTTTGACTAGAATGGCGTCAGTTTCAGACCCTTTCATGCTCTTGGTCCCTCTCCTCTGCACCTACTTCAACGTGTCTGGGTTCTTCCTAATACTCTCTTTCTTAGATCTGAACCCAGGAGTTCAGATAGGGTCTGTCCAAGGTAGAGCACAGAAGGTCTTAAGTTCTCCCTTTTTCTGGCTGTGGTGCATTCTCTCCTTGAGCTGTTCTGTCGTAATGACAAATCACATTAGCCCATCTTGACTGGCCTCGTGGGTAAAACTGCTGACATCTCCATCTCTTCTAGACATCGGCCTTTACAAAGACAGTCCAAAGGGTCCCAGGCATCCCTAGGATGCTCCTGGGGGTGGATGAACCTCTTCCAGGTCATCTCCCCATCATTCCTTTCAGAGATTTCCTCATTTTGCCCTGGCCCTTTTCCTGCCACCCTGCAGGCTTGGTTTCTGACCTTCTGCTTTCACAAACCCAACTTTCACCTTCCTCTCTTGTCTGTCACAAGCTTCTTATTCATGACATCAGTTTCTTGGCACACTTCATGTTCGTTTAGCTTGTGTTTTGTGGTGTTTTTTGTAGATGCGATTTCAAAGGATCATAGGTAGAAGGGACCTTGGAGATCATCTGGTCCACTCTTTCCATTTGACCAATGGTGAACCTCAGTAAATCCCAAAGAAGGGGTTTTGTGCAAGGCCCCAGAGGTGGATCTAGAGCTTGCTGGCTGGTCCTTGGAGTGCCGGACCAGACTGCTTCCTCTTCTCTGCTTAACCTCCGACTCACTTCCTTGGGAGCTTGTGAAGTTTCTGATGAAGTTTCAGAGTAGTTAGCAAGAGTGTGTTTCTTTGTATTTAGGCTTATTTTGGTATTGTTTTCAATTATCTAAACTCGTAAGAAAGTTTTACTTTGAGATAGGTATCCTTTGATTTAAGGACAGTTGCATGTAAAACAATAAAATCCCATATATTTAACCAGAAGCTTTCCTTGAAGCCATGTTGAAACAGAGCTGAGCTCATTCTCGCCCTGCCTTGCTGGTTCAGCAGCACCTATCCAATAGGGAGCGAGTAACAGGTTGTTCCATTGCCTTTGCTCTGGGCTCTTCTGCCCAGAGCTTGATGGTTATAGCAGGAAATGTCACGGGGTTACTCAGCTGCCAGGACACATGGACCCTAGCTGCAGACCCAGGGCAGCTGGCTACTCACTTTCTGTGGCCCTGAAGTGTGATGGAGACCTTGACAGCTCCAACCTGCTAATGCAGGAAAGGTCTGGTAGGTGACCATTTTGACCTTAATTGGGTTAGTTAAAGAAGGAACTGGAATCAAATTGTATTAGATCCACTCACATTGGGTTTGGGTGTCCACATGATTACTGAGGCGGTCTGGTGCAGTGGCTGTGAGACTGGATCTGGAGTTAGGGGATCAGCGCTTTAGAACCAGAGGCTGCTTGGAGGTGTCTAACATTGGGTGGGTCACTTCCCCTCACTTGCACCTGGAGTCTTCATTTCTAAAACATTCACCTCTAAGCATTCTTTGATGCCTTTCATAGCCTATGTTTCAAATTCCAAGATTCAGATTGTCTAAATGTTGAGGGGAGCACTGTGAGAATGGGAAGGGTGTGATAATTTTTTTTTTAATCATGTTGGCCAGTTTTGCAGTTTTTCAAAAGGTTGGATTCAATAACTAAATTCTGGAAATGTTTATTCTGCCACCCTTACACCCCACCCCCCATAGTGTAAGCATTTAGCACTGATTGATTGTAGTAGAATTTTTAGGCTATTTTTTATGCCACTGCCATATGATTATTGAACCTTATTTGAGAATTCCAGAAGTGAGAGCCATGATCAAGGAAAAAAAAATGTTGAGTGGGGCTGTCCATTCTTGGGTATCTTGGCAATACCCTTTGCTCATACTTGTAGCGTTCTCATTGTTTCCCCCGTTCTTTCAAATATAAAACCGTCATTGATAGCTTTTGGATTTCTGTCACCTTTTATTTTCTGTTCTGGTCCCTACCCAGAATGTCCTCCCCCACCCAGGGTGCCCTCCCTTATGTAAGAATCATTCAGCAGGCCCATCACCTGCAGCCACGCTATCTGTGCTGTTTCACTCACATAGGCTCCCGTTTCTGCCAAGCAGGGAGCGGGGTACTTTTTCCTAGGCCTTTTTTGGAGCTAAGCTTGGTCACTACAATTTCACAGTATTCAATTTACAATTTGTCGTCATTCTTTTCATATACATTGTTGTGGTTGATTGTGTGTATTGTTTGCCCAGTTTGCTTACTTTATTTTGTAGTCATAAAAACGTTCACTTCTCTGTATTCTTCATATTCACTATTTCTTGTGGCGCAGCTATATTCCATTACGCTCCATTATTTTCACATATGTCACAATTTGTTTAGCTAGTCCCCAGATGATGGACATCTACTTTGTTTCCAGCTTTTTGCTACCATGAAAAAAGCCCTGCTGTGAATATTTTAGTTAAGTATTGGATGCTTGCTTTCTTTGACCTCTTTGGGGTGTATATGCCTAACAGTTTAATGTATGGATCAAAAGGCAGTGGATCCTTTGATTGCTTGCTTGGCATATTTCCAAATTGCTTTCCGGAATGGTTGGATCACATCACTGTATTATTGGGTCCCCCACTCCCCCCAGACGTGGACAATTCCATCTTTTGTCAGGGCATCTTTGGCAGTTGTCACAGTGTCAGGGGAAATGTAATTTCTCTGTAGTTGTAATTTTTATTTCCTTTCGTGGTGACTCAGAGTGGTATTTCATATGGTGGTGAATAGTTGGAGGACTGTTTCCGTATCCTTTGGCCACTTTTCCATTGGGAATGGCTTTTGGTCTTATCTATTTGTATTTGTTTCCTGTAGATCTTGAGAATCACCATCCAAGATTCCTGCTACAGAGATCCTGTTGTTCTTCAGGGGACTTCTTATGGCAACTAGGCACGGTTATGTGCAAATCGAGTTCGGCTCCAGATCTTAGGATAGAGCCTTCACGTGGATCAGAGAGGCGCAGGCATTAGCTCCGATTCTTGGCTTTTCCCTATGGGTGCATTCCTTTAGTAGCTGGATTTTATTGATACTGAGGAGGAACCTTTGACTCTTGCTGAGTGCCACTGTCCCGTAGCAGATCACCTTTTCAACCAACTTGCTCATTAACTGTGTTTTTCTAATCTGCTGATAGTGTAACAAGCACTTGTAGCACACGCTAGTTTGGAAAGCAGAGTGGAGCCGTGGCAGTTATGGTTAAGAGATGGATTCCTGAATCTACTAATAAACTGCCTGCCGTAGCCGATTGGCTATTTGTCGTTTGTGGTAGAAAGCTCCTCTTGTCGAATTCTTTGACCGTGTGTAGCCAGCTTATAGAAAAAAGGAAAGATTCTTGTATATGAATAGGCCCTTTTTGGCTCATTAACTCGTAGGACCTGGATGAGGTAAAATTGAGCCACGGAGGTGAGTCCGAGATGTGGGGTCGGTTTGGGTAGAATGTTTACGTTGATCAGGGTTGATCCTGATTCTTGAGTTTTTCTTTGAAACCTCCTGAACCCCAGACAGATTCATTTCAGTGTTCAGAGTTGACTTGGTGTAGTGATCTTATGATTTTTAACCAGTAGAAAAAGCCCTATTTCTTGGAATTTGAATATGATTATTTTTCGTTTTGTGAGTTGCTTTTTCAAGAAGTGGCCTAAAACATACATCTGATATACTTTGGGAAGTAGATATACTTTTATTATAATTATTTTAACTTGTAGTGATAATGATAATAGTAATAAAAATTTTGAAATTTACTATTATTCCAAGTAATAGTAATGATAATAGTATTAATAGTAACATTATTTTCCCTTTTAAGAAACTTTTTAAAAATACATTCTCATTTTATCTTTACTGTGGTCTGTAGACCTGTGAGAAAGATGGGTGAGTATCATCCCCATATTTTTCCAGGAAACTGAGGCATGCAAGTGTTAAGTGACCTGTTCAAAATTACGATGTCATCTGTATCAATACACTACAAATCAGTCATGTCATGAAATACTTAAAGATTTAATAGTAACTTACATTGTCATTCATTAGTGGAATAACAGATCTCAAAGTAGTTATTGGGTTAAATAGAATCAGGGTTTAAGTTAGATGTGGAGTGGGTGTTTTGTTTTGCTCCTTTTTGGAAGGGGGAAGGCAGGGCAATTGGGGTTGTGACTTGCTCAAGGTCACACAGCTAGTAAGTGTACAGTGTCTGAGGTCGGATTTGAACTCGGGTCCTCCTGACTCCAGGGCCTGTGCTCTATTCACTGCACCACCTAGCCACCCCTGGGTGTTTGTATAATGGCTTATTACTTGTTGAAAGAGTGGTCCCTTTGACCAAGGATTTGGTAAGAGTCTCTGTTCCTACCATTAAAGTCTAACATTTATTGAGATTATTGGCACTTGTCATAGGGAGACAATGAAAATCTTTCCCTCCTTTGTAAGGATTCCTAAGTTTAAAAACCCATAGGCTTTTTGTGGTCAGTTGGTCTTGCTGAGAAGCAGGACTCCTTTTCAGATACCTTGCATCGTTCTGTTCCTCGTCTTTTCTTGTAGCACTAATGCACCTAATTCCAGATGGTGGAGCTTCCTTCCCCAGATCTGTAGTCATGGGCACAGGAATCCATGCACACAAGTCCCTGCCCTGCTGAGCTATTGTCAAGCAGGAAGCTCCAAGACCACCCTCTCCCAGGTGTCTGGGACTGTGGGCTTTATTCATGGAGCTCCGTGCAGAAGAGAGACAAGGCCAGATGATTTAAGTTTGACTTGTTTCAGCCTGCTGCTCATTTCAGATTTAGTCCTCACTTGAGTGAGAGATTACAGTAAGTGTGCTATTCAAAACAAAGGCAAGGTAGAAATGCAGCGATTGTATAAAGAAATCCTCAATGCTTACAAGCAGTGATTCCCAAACCTCCCATGCCAGAAGTGAGAGAGCTTCACTGAAACGAGGGTGACTTGTAATTCCCTTAGAACAACACAGAGAGCATCCTTTCAGCTGGGAAACTGCTGTTTTCCTGCTACATGTCACATGATCTAGGCAGCTAGATGGGGTAGTGGATAGCATGCCAGGCCTGAGGTCAAGAAGACCAGAGTTCAGTGTGGCCTCAGATATTTACTGGTGTGTGATCCTGAGCAAGTCTCCTGACCCCTGTCTCTCAGTTTTCTCAGATGTAAAATGGGGATAATAATAGCACCCACCCTCAGGGTGGATAGAATAAAATGAGATAATATTTGGAAATTGCTTTGCGATCTTTAAAATAATCTTAACTTTTATCATAAACTAATGTAAAAATAGTATGATTAACATTAAACATGGAACTAAGTCAAATTTTCTGCAGAAAGACCTTGGGAAAATAAAGTAATCTTTAACTTTCCCTTTCCCAGGCCTCGATGAGGGGTGAGCTGCGTCCTGACATGGTGGTGGATTCAGGACGCGGAGTGAGGCAGACAGTTACGGACCTGGCAGTTTGGGGACTTGTTGTGCCCTGAGTGTGGACATTGTTAGAGGGCTTTGTTATTGTTATTTTTCCTTCTAATGGGGGGGGGTGGGGAAGGGAAAACATGCTTGTTAATGCAAAAAATGTTAAAAATAAAATGACATATTTGAACTAAAGGGTCTTCAAGTTTCTTCCCAACTTTTTATTTTCATTGTTTCTAGTACTTTCCAAGAAAAATGTGATGTCTCCAAATAGAATTAGAAGTACTGCCAGTCAAGATGAACAGAAGTTTGCAGCCCTAAGGAATCAAATATTAAGTGGTTTGCATTTTGAGCACTGAACATTTGACTTGGAAGTCTCTTTTTCTTTTCTAAGGACAAATGACTCTTTTAGACTGATGGGCAGGTGGGTGATAGTGTTATCTCCTGTGACAGTGTTTATGCTGCTTCTCTCTCCTCTCCCTTCTTCTTCCTTCTTCTCTTCCTCATCCCTGGGTTCCAGACCTAGTTGTACCTACTACTTAATGGCTACATGAACTTGGACAAGTCACTTAACTTCATTTTCTTATCTATAAAATAGAAATCATGCCATCTAGTCTGCTGAAGGTTGTGAAGATTAAATTAAAATGCTTTGGAAACTGTAAAATTCTTTTTTTAAAATAGATTTTTATTCATTTTCCTTAACACTTAGAAGTAGGTAACTTTTATTGATTTTTATTTTACATTGCTGCTATACCTTCCTCAAGAGAATGCTTTCTTCTAGTAAAGAAATACAGTGAAAACAGACCCACAGTGAACAGTAGGGAGTCCTGTTTTGCCTGAGTGTAAGTACAAGGAGGGGAGAAATAGGGAGTGAGCCTAGAAAGACAATCTCCAGCTGGATGGTAAAGGACTTTAAATGCCAAACAGAAAAGTTTGTATTTGATCCCAGAGGCAGGAAGAGCCGCTGGAGTTTTGAGAAGAGGGAGAGGAAGTGGCCCCACCAGTCTGGAGCTTGGGTGATGCCCATTCTGAAGCTCGGTGGAGAACAGATTGAAAAGGGGAGAGGCTAGAGGCAGGGAAGACTTTGTAAGAGTCACAGTGGGGGCTGATTGGAGAGATGATGGGGAAGACATGGCTGCCGACTGACCCAGAGGGCTGAGGAAGTATGAAGGGTCAGTGATATTCAGTGATGTGAAGTATTCCCTTCCTACTCTTGAGGTGATGAATTACAGGTAAGAAAGCATACAGAGAGCCAAGGTGGTGGATAAAGGCAACCCACCTGAACTCTTTCAACATATTCCCCTCTAAATAACTTTAAAATAATGGCTCAAATCAAATTTTAGAGCAGTAGAGCCAGGTCAGGGTAAGACCATTTTTCTGACCTAACTAGACTTAGGAAGTTGGCCGGAGTTCACGACCCTGGGGTGGAAGCTTGTCTAGAACTCCACACACAGGGAGGCAGCCACAGCAGCTACAGGGACAGCTTTGGGACTTCTTGGCCCAGAGACGGTGGTAAAGGGCTGAGATGACTGATCAGAAAGAGATTTACAAGGGGACCCTTTGCTGGCACCGGGTACAGTGCTTACCGATTGGCAACACTATTAGCCATATGTAGTTCTGGGTCAGTTTCAAGACAGAGAGGAGTGCTGGGGATTGGTCACAAGGGAGCAGGGGCCCTGGCTGCAGTTCCAGGGCACAGAGGAGTTCTGGCCCTTGTGACTGCAGGGGAGCAAGGCTCTTCCTGGGTGAAGACCAGAGTGCAGACCAGGAGAGCAGTGACCACACCTCTTCCAGGATCATACCACTGTGAAAGTACCACAATTTGTGGACTCGCATGAGCATCTCTGAAAATAGCAGCATGAAAAAGCCTGAAACTTGGGACAGGCCTCTCCTTCCCCAGGTGAACAGAGCCCACATAACCCAAGATAAATTTCTGTCAAGAAATAGGCTGGAAAAATGAGCAAAGAGAAAAAAAGAATTTAACCATTAAAAGGTACTAAGGTAGCAGGGAAAATCAAGACACTCAGAAGACAGTACTGTATGAAAACAGCTAAAAACAAAGCCTCAAAGAAAAATGCCAATTGAACCCAAGCCCAACAAGAATTCCCACACACAGAGTTAAAGGTCTGAAGCATAATCTAATATGCTTCAGCTAAAGTAAAGAGGGCAGGGATGGCAATCATGATCTCAGAAAAAGCAAAAGTAAATATAATTAAATGATAATTAGGCAAACTACATTTTGCTAAAAGGTACCATAGACAATGAAGTGGTAACAAAAATTTTTACAGCAAGTTTCTCTAATAAAGTTTCATTTCTCAAACATATAGAGGGAACTTGGTTAAATTTTTCAGAATAAGAACTATTCCCCAGTTAATAAGTGGTCAAAGGATATAAACAGGCAGTCTTTTAGAAGAAGAAATCAAAGCTATAGTCATATGAAAAAGTATTCTAAATCATTATTGATTAGAGAAAGGCTAATTAAAACAACTTTGAAGTTATCACCTCATACCTATCAGAAATGACAAGTACTGGAGGTGATGGGAGAAAAATAAGCACACTAGTGAATTGTGGTAGAGTAGTGAACTGGTCCAGCTGTTCTGGAGAACTCTTTGGAAGTAGGCCTTTTAGACTGTAACCCAAAGGGTATAAAACTATGCACCCTTTGATCCAGTACCACAACTACATCTATACCCCCAAAGAGATCAGAGGAAAAGGAAAAGTCCTATATAAACAAACACATTTATAGCAGCTCTTGTGGTGGTGGCAAAAAATTAATTGGAAATCGAGGGGATGCCTATCAATTGAGGAATGGCTGAACAAGTTGTGGTATATGATTGTGATGGAGTTCTATTGTGTTGTGGGAAATAACAGAAAAACAGACCTCTAGGAACTGATGCAAAGTGAAATGAGAACCAGGAGATCGTTGTGCGCAGTAAGAGCAGTGTTGGAGTGCTGATCAACTGTGAAAGGCTTGGCTGCTCCCATCAGTATGGTGATGCAAGACAGTTCCAAAGGACTCCTGGTGAAAAAATGCCCTTCACCTCCTGACAGAGAACTCATGACCTCCGAGTGCAAACCGAAGTAGCCTTTTCTCACTCTCTTATTTCGTTTGCTTTTTTAAAAACTGGCCAGTATGGAAATGTTTTGCGTGATTTCACGTGTATGATTGATATCATACTGCTTACCTGCCCAGTGAGTAGAGGAGGGATGGGAGAGAGGGAATTTGGAGCTTGGAATTTAAAAAAGAAAAGAATGCTAAAAACATAATAAATTAAAGGTTTTTTTTTTTTTTAAAAAGGAAATAAAGCATCCATCGTCAGATCTATACTTTGGTTTGTTTTCCTTAACTGCAATTCTTTATTGTAAGAAAGCAATCCCTTGAGAAGGACATGGTAACAATGTGGAATGAACTAGTAAGAGATGTTTTCTTTAAAAAAAAAAACAAACGTTGTTTAAGGGAAATAACCAAAGTCTTTACAACAAATCTTGTTTCTAATTTTCTTTCATCTGTCCTATGTGGGTTTATAAAGGAAGCCTTCATGAGATCACAATTCCAGTGTGCTTCTGGGCATAAAAATGGAGTTTCAGCCCTGTTCTTTTCTTTTTAAAAAGTCTGATCTTTGTTCTTGATTAGACCCTACATCAGTTCAGCTATCAGTTGAGCAGCTCTAAGCCCAACATTGCTAATACTGAATTTACAAGTTACTCTCAATTCTTTCCATTTAGATTATTACATGTTTTCCTGGAATAGTGCTTTGATATGCTAAAATATATTTTTTACTCACATTGTCATGATTATGAAGGAAAGCCAAAATTTATAGAAGCAAATTAATATAATTGTACATCAACCACATAAAATAAATCCAAAGAAATACTCAGCGTTGTTTTCTTTCTTTAGGACCAAATCATGGCTTAAATTTACATATAGATCTTTAAGATTTATTAAAGTGCCTTGTATACATTATCTCTTCTGACACTCATAACTGCATGTAGGGGTTAAGCAATATTCTCGTCATTTTCTAGGTGAAGACACTGAGGCTAGCAGAGTTAGCTTGAACAAATCCTGGCTTCCGGACCTAATCCTTTCTGTGGAGGAGGTCAGCAGCCTCAAAGTCCTCCTGCGGCTGGGTCTCCTGCAGTCTACTCCAGGACCCTGCTCTTCTCTGGCCATCCATGGATCTGCCCTTTCTTGAGTCTGCTCGCAGCTGATCACTCCCCAGTGTCCCCCATGCCATACTGCCCTGGGTCCTCCTTTCTCTCTCCCAGCTCACTGGCTGCTTCTCTTGTTTTCATGGGTTCAGTATCTCTGTGCAGGTGACTTCCAGATCTCTGCTTCCTCCTCTGGTCTCTTCCCTGAGTTCTGCCTATCAGACAATTTAAACCAGATGTACTGTAAACAGCCCCAGACTTCCGAAATCGAACTTCTCTTTTCCCTAAAACCTTTCTGTCAGGAACGCTGCTGCCCCCCCCCCCCAGCTTCCCAATGTTGGACCCATTCTCTGCCCACCCTCCACCGCTGTACTGACCTGCTCCAGCCCCTGCATGTTCTCCCTCACCTCCACCCAGACTGGCACAGTTCCTCCTTTGTCGTCCCGCCCCCCCCCTCCCCAAGCTGCTAGTGCCTTGTCCTTCGAGGGGTTATCCAGCCTAAGAGTGTCCCCTCCTAGAGGAGCTCCTGACTCTCCCCAGCTCTTAGCACAGGACGTGGCACACTGTGACTTAACTGAATAAATAGTTGTTGTTTACAGCCCTGCAGTGGGAAGGACCAGTGGAGACTGTACCTTAAGGCACATGGGGTTTTAGAAAGAGCAGAAGGGCAGTTCAGCAAAGCCGGGCTGTCAGCAGTGGCTTAGGGTGTAGTCTGTATCTCATGGGTAGAGTTTCTACCTCTGCAAAGATGGGAGGGAGGCACATTTTCTCATACCCTGGTCATTATAATGACAAAACTTTCAGTTTGGTGGTTTTTGTTCTTTCTTTTGGCACATTTTAAAAGGGTTTTCTAAAATAGAAAGTTCCACTAGGGAAAAAGTCTCCTGCAGAATGTGGGACAGTCACCCAATTAGCACAAAGAGACGGTTGTATTACATAAAAAGGATGGCTGAGGAAGCCGCGATAGCGTCAGAGGATCGGTGTTGCTCAGATAAGATGTTTGTAAGTTTTCATTTAAAATTTCATTTATAGGTTCCTGGGTCTAGAGCTGGAAGGGCCCTCCGAGGCTTCTCATCCAACCCCCTCGTTTTATAGAGAAGGAAACTGAGGCCCATAGGACCAAAGTACTGAAGCACCTTCCCAGGTTCCTGAGCGTCCCAGAGACCCAGCCAGGCTTATTTATAAAAGGCCCAGATGGCGCAGAGCCGGAAGGAGCAGCTCCGTGCCGAATCGCAGAGACAAGACTCGAATGATCGGCCAAAACTATGAAACTAAATAAGATTAAATTTAATGAGGAGAAATGGAAAGTCTTAGCTAAATTCAGGTTGTAAAATCTAATTACAGCAGCTGAATAACTTATGGGAAAACACGTATTGGTGCAACAGACCATTATCCTATAGAAATGATAATCAGAAAAATCCCATTTTGGGGACTTGCAGATTTGCGCAGAACTGCCTTACCAGCAGCTCTAGAAGGGAGGCGTTGCCAGCTCTTTTTAATCTCTCTTTCACTGGGGAGGTCAGATGAGTTCCCCAAATGTTCACAACTTCTGTCACCAGAATTTTAACCCGAGGCTCTTACTCCATTTCCATAGAGAAAGAATACAAAGAAATACTGAAACATAGGCAGAGATGAACCAACCATTCCCAAAGCAGAATTAGAAGAACATGCATATTGACAATAACTACATATTTTTTTAAGAGGCAACAGAAACAACTTTCTGATTATACCAAGAAGATATTGGAAGGAGTCACAAAGCAAATAGGCTGTTATTTATTTCTTTAAGGTTTATATATTTTTCTTTAGAAGAAATACATTGGGGCGGCTAGGTGGTGCAGTGAATAGAACACCAGCCCTGGAGTCAGGAAGATCTGAGTTCAAATTTGGCCTCAGACACTTAACATTTACTAGCCATGTGATCTTGGGCAAGTCACTTAACCCCAATTGCCCTGCTCTTCCCCCTCCAAAAAGCCAAAAAAAAAAATACATACATTATGTATATGTTTTTAGATTACAGGTAGTTCATGATTGGTGTAAAAAAAAGGAATCCTTCAAAGTAGTTGTGCTATTCAAAATCCCACTGCATATTTCCATTGGGTTGGATCCAGTTACCATATTTTACTAATTACAACTTTGAAAATATGACAAGTTCAGGAGATTCATTGTTTGCACTAACTGGGACCTGGCCATATGTGGCGTTATTGGGAATCTTAGTCATTTTCCCCCTATTTGTTGAGTTTACAAAGTTCATTTTATAATATACAACTTTTAATTTAAAAATTAATTACCTACGATGCAGAATAGAGAAGTAAGAGTTCATGTGGGGAAAAAAAGGGTTTGGGAGTCTTAGCTACAGCACAAGGGCAGAATGTGTCTGAGCCTCTGAGAAAGCCGCAACCATCGTTCCTTACTCAGTCCTTGCTCGGGCTCTGTAGTACTTCAAGGGTAAAATAGAAACTCCTGTGCGAGGCTTGTAAAGGGCATGTCTGGTGATGCAGGCCTTTCTCACCTGTAACATCACCTTGAGAGGAGGGAGGGAGCACTTCCCCATGGCTGAGTGTCATTGACCCACTGTGCTTCCTCAGCCTTCAGGGCCAGGGAGTGGCCATGGCTTGGCCCCCAGACCTCTCCTGGTCTGTCACTCTTACCAAGACCTCCCTGCCTCTAGCCTCTCCCCCTCCAGTCCGTCCTCCACAGAGCTTCGTGCACTGCCGAGGTCCAAGACTGGGGAGGCCTTTTCCTTTTTCTCAACTCTAGTGACTCGTCTCGCCTCTAGGATCAAATATACACTTTTCTGTTTGGCATAAATTTAAAGCCCTTAAAGCTGGCTGGAGATTGTGTTTGTAGTCTCATTCCCTGCTTCTCTTTCCCCTCGTGTTCTTTTACACCAGCCAAACAGGTTACCTTGCTGTTCTCCATCCGTAGCCTTCTGTCTCTCACCTCTGTGACTTGGGACTGGCTGTCCTGCACACCAAGAATGCCCTCCCTCCTCACCTCCTCTTTGGACTCAGCTCAGGTCCGTCCCACCCCCATCCAAGACCTTTCTAGACATTGCAGCCATTAATGCCCTTTCCAGGTCCTTGTGGTGATTTTGCTTATACATATCGTCTCCTTCATTTAAATGTAAGCTGGAGGGCTTGGAGGGCAGGGCATGTCCCTAGTGCTTAGC
>NW_027185798.1:15047200-15050109 GCF_028583685.1 Petaurus breviceps papuanus
TGTATTTGGCCCTTTTTAGTGACATAAGGGCTGCTTATGAAAAAAAGTTTAAGGTACAAAGAGGGTTACATTTTTGGTGGCTCAGTTACAGTTTCTTGGGTATCGCTCTGTTCACCTTCATTTCACTTGAGTAGAGTTGATCTTTTAAGAATATAAGAATGTAGGGGCGGCCAGGTAGCACAGTGAGTGAGAGCACCGGCTCCAGTGTTGAGAACACCTGGAGATCGTATCCCCGGCTCAGACACTTGGCACCCACCCAGAAACACCTGGCCGTGTAACCTTGAGCAAGTTACTTAACCCCAATTGCTTAGGGGCGGCCAGGTGGCTCAGCGAGTAAGAGCACCGGCTCCAGTGTTGGGATGACCTGGATCAAATCTGGGCTCAGATACTTAGCACCACACCCAGAAATAACTGGCCGTGTAACCTTGAGCAAGTTACTTAACCCCGATTGCTTAAAAAAAAAGAATATAAGAATGTTTGGAAAATAGGGGTGGAATTAGGCTTTTAAAAAGTGACTCAAATATCTGTGCCTTTTGACCCAGGCATCCAGCCCCATCGCTGGGTATATGTGCCTCCAAAGGTCAGAGACGAGTCCTTTATATACCGAAATCTTCATTGAGGCACCTCTTATGGTAGCCAGGAACTGGACACAGAATAGAGAGATGCACCTTGTTTAGGGGGCTTGGCTAAACATTGTGGTCCACACATGTGGTGGAATATTACTGTCCTGGAAGAAGGAAGGGTGAATGAAGAATTCAGAGAATCAGGAAAGACTGTACAGACTGATTTAGAATGAAGAAAGCAGAACCAGGTAAACTCTGCACAGTGACTACAGCAATATTAGTGGATTCGTGTGGGATTATCATGGCCACACTCAACCTCAGGGAAATACTGAAGAAATGAATCTCCCTCCTCTCATTGCAAAGATGGTAGACTGCGGGTACAGGATGTTTCATGTATGGTCAGACATGAGCAATCTGTGGTTAATTTTACTGAACTGCTTTTCTCTCTTCTATTTTTATTTTTTTGCTTTTGGGAGGGCAATTGGGGTTAAGTGACTTGCCCAAGGTCCTACGACTATTTTTTTGTGTTAAGTGTCTGAGGCCGGATCTGAACCCAGGTCCTCCTGACTCCAGGGCTGGTGCTCTATTCACTGCACCACCTAGCTGCCCCGCTTTTCTCTTTTCCAGTCTCTCAGAAGAAGTGCATTTCTAGGTGGAAGGGGAGGGGAGGAAAGGATGTATCTGGAAATGAATGTACTCTGAAAACAAAAGGAGTCTTGAAGATTAAGTGAATTATTTTTCAAAGAATGTAAAGTATAACATAGAGTTATTTTGAATGCAGCCAAGTTGGCCAGTTGAGCTTTGAATTTCTTTGTTAAGATGTAGGAGAAAAGGCAAAACTGAGTTTGCATGGCCAGAAGAACCAACAACATGTGGCCCTTTAGTCTTCGGCCTGGGTAAAGAAGCTGGCAGAAGGGGGGGGGGGGAGGAGTTGCTCAAACATGTCTTACTTCGTTCCCCTGGGAAAGTGTCGTGTGTTTCTGACTAACTGGAGGGAGATCGAATTTAGGTGAGAGATGAACAGATGCTCCCCCTCCAGTCGGCATCTTGTCTTTTCTGCTTGTATTGAAGGGAAATAATCTGTCTGCACTGGTGTGTGCTGTCTTAGAAAGCCCTGTGTGGACCCCACCAGCCCCGGCCACTCCCACCCCCAGTTTTAAAAACAGATCCATTTGGGGGCGTTTCTCCTATGAAAAATTCACTGTGGAATTTCATTAAGTCAAGCCACAAACTTCTCCCTAGTTCACTTAAAATGGGATTTGTGAAAATGTGCTTTACACAGTTTTGAGTACAGTATCCTACTTAATAAAATGAGTTAATCTGGTTTGAATGTATTAAAATTTAATGTGTTTCATAGAATCCTACCCAAGAAGGGACCTTAAAGGTCCTCTCAGTCTAAAGCCTGAATTCTGCAGCCTGACAACTCCAGCCTCTGGATGAGGGATAGTGGGGAGGGGGAGGGACCCCACGGATAGTGTGGCCAGAATGCTGACCTTGGACACTTGCAGTCAGACAGATTTGGGTTTGGTTCAGTCCCATGTGAAAGTCCCGGCACCCCAGGGAGCCTCAGCTTTCCTTATCTCTAAAGTGGGGACAAGACCACCCACTTAGCTCAAGTAGTGTTGTGAGGCCCCAGTGAGGTGATGTATGTCACGGGCTTCACGAAGATCAGCTCTTATTAGTAGGGTTATTTTTGCCTCTGAGGCTCCCACGCTGTTTGGGGGCCACTGAGGGTTAGGGAGTTAGTTACTCCTTATGTTTTGCTCTTACCTACTCTAACTTCCTCCACAGAGCCTGATTCTACCCTTCAGAGAATAATTCTGTCTTTGCCACCTTGTGAGAAGTGTAAATGTTATATGCAACTTATTTGCAGTTGCTGGGATTCTTAGGACCTTTTGTACCAATGCAGTGGTAAAAGAGGCAATTCATCCTAATCCCTAGAATGGATCTGGAAGCCAACAAGCCCCGGGTTCAAGTCTTGCCTTTGACATATACTGCCTTGTGACCCTGCACAGGTCAGTTAACCTTTGAGTGCTCTAGGCAGCTCTCCAAGACACTAAGAGACAGGGATTGTGCCAGCTGGCCTGTCTTGGTGGAGGGAGTCTCCTAAGACAGAGAAATCACAGGCCCAGGCCTCTTGGCCGCCCCATCTCTCTCTCCTCCCCCTGTTGTCCTTTCTCTCAGGGAGGTCTGGCTTTCCTGCCCTACCCCTCTCTTCCTCTCTCTTCCCCCTCCCCCATTCCCTCCCTACTTCCTCTCCCTCTCTTTTCCTCCTTCCCCCTTCTCTCCCCTCCCCTTTCTCCTCATTCTCTCTCTCTCTCTCTCTCTCTCTCTCTCTCTCTCTCT
>NW_027185798.1:15050209-15094606 GCF_028583685.1 Petaurus breviceps papuanus
TCTCTCTCTCTCTCTCTCTCTCTCTCTCTCTGTCTGTCTCTCTCTGTCTCTCTCTCTCTCTGTCTGTCTCTCTCTGTCTCTCTCTCTCTGTCTCTCTCTCTCTCTCTCTCCATTTTTTCTTCCATCCCTCTCTCCCTTACAGTGTCCCCCAGCATTAGGAGACCCAGATTCTAATTGCAGGTTCCACTGAGACCAGAATCAAGTCTCTGAACTGACCAGTCTCCCCGTATGTCAAGCAGACAGCAAAAGGCTTTCTTTGCCTGTGTCCCAGGATTGACGTTAGGATCAAGTGAGATCACGTATAGATAGGGAGGGGCTTTTGTAAAAAGTGCAGTGTTTGGTGCCAAAAAGTGGTGGCCTGAGTTGTGCTCAGTAGTCAGAAACTGAAATCGACCCCGGCTTCTTTCTAAGAATGTATCTTTTACTTCTAAATTAGGATTTCAGCTTATTCGGATTCACAGAGGCTCTTCAGTGCTTGTTGGCATGACCTTGGAAGCAGATCTAGGTACCCAAATTACATTAGGAACAGGCCTCAGAGCTGTGCTTTCAGAGTCTTGGGGGCTCCCTAGTTGCATCTTCTCAGCAACCTACAGCCAGAGTTTCCCATAGCATGGATGTGGTCCAGTGACCTGTCCAGGGTCATAGGGCCAGGGCCTGGAAGAGGTGGTACTTGAACCCAAGAAGTGCTAACTCTCTAGCCACCACATCACACTGCCTTTCAAAAACTGCATTAAAGAAGTAATTTTTCAAGGATTCATTGTGGGTATGGTAGAGGTTGGTGCTGCATTTTCAGCAGGTTCAGAAATACTCTTATATCTGGGTGGCCTTGCCTGGTGCAGAGAAGAGCTCCGAGTGTGCAGTAAACCCCGTCACCTTGGGGCTTGTGGGAAGCCTCCTCGGCTGTTTTCCACTAGCCTTGGGAGGGCTGCAGGCTGGCAGTGCTGGACGGCCCATGTGGAAGATCAGCTTGTGGTCCTTCAAGCGGGACCTTCTGAGACAAGCCTGTGAGCGGCCTGTGCGGTGGGACTCCAGGCCCATCATGTTTGCAGATAAAGAGAATGCTCTGGGGTGGATCCTGGCCCGTCTCATGCTTCCCACTGTGTGCACAGAAGGGCCCGCTGATCCACTCTTTTTTTTTTTTTTTAAGCAATTGGGGTTAAGTAACTTGCTCAAGGTTACATGGCCAGTTATTTTTGGGTGGGTGCTAAGTGTCTGAGCCCAGATTTGATCCCAGGTCATTCTGGCTCTGGGGCTGGTGCTCTTACTCACTGTGCTACCTGGCCGCCCCCTGCTGATCCACTCTTGCTGGTTGGTTGAGTGAGGGGTGATCTGGTTTAGCCACATCCTTGTCTGTGTGATGAAACTGAGGACCAGGAAGTAATCAGTAACACAACAGGGAAGCTCTGGTTCTCAGACTCCCAGTTCTGGCCTGCTTCCGGCACACTACATCATCACCTTTCTTAACGTTAAATTGTAGGATTTTTAAGTGTTTCATTACTGATTTATTATCTTTTCCAATTGATTTTTTTTTAAAAGAGGGTTACAGTTACAGAGTTCTTTTATTCAGAATCATTTTAGAGTTTCAAGATTATTTTTCAAAAATAAAAAATATGATCATAGGTTTAAGGTCAGGTTGTGCTGTATTAAAACTTTAGTATCTCTTTCCTTGCAAAATGGAAGAATATTGGAGACTTTAAATCAAATCTTCAGATAATTGTTAAACTGTCTAACAGATGACGAAGGTCTGGGTGAATGATGAATCTATAATGTTTTTGTCTTTAAAAATTACACTTAATGGGACGGCTAGGCAGCACAGTGAATAGAGCACTGGCCCTGGAGTCAGGAGGACCTGAGTTCAAATCCATCCTCAGACACTTAACACAATTACTAGCTGTGTGACTTTGGGCAAGTCACTTAACCCCATTTGCCCTCCAAAAAGCCAAAAAAAAAATTACACTTAAAAAAAAATAGTCTTTTCTGTTTTGCCTCTTGGGAACTCAGAAGTTTCTGTTCTTGTTTTCTTTGTAAAGGGATCATCAGTTTAGAGGCCATCTGGTCTAATCCTCTTATTTTACAGATGACAAAACTCTGGAGACTTAGGTTAAAATGACTTGTCCAAAGTCATACAATTGGTAATCATCAGGGGCAGCTAGTCTGACTCTCCAGCACCCTGGCCATTCTGTAACATTGCCTTCCCTGGTTTCTCATAGGCATCATGTTAACACTAACTAGAAGCTTAGGACCACAAATGCATTGTGTCAATTTCCAGCATACAGCTTTGGATGAGTTTGGTTAGCTTGACTGGAGAAAATATTTTATTAACAATATTGATAACGCAAATGACATCCCTATCAAGAAATTACTTTGGGCCTACTGTGAGAAGGCAAGAGATGCTGAAGTTGACATGAGTTTCTGAACTCAGTGAGGTCAGTGTGATTGTCCAGAGTATCTGCAGATCAGAATTAAGTGTATTAATTTTTAAGACTAGATTTAAATAGAGCTCCCATTTTAATGCTGTACTGATTTATTTGGCACAAAACTTAAAAAGCTATTTTCCTACTGTGGGCAAATGATTCTTTTTAAAGTAGTTGCTAGACAAACATTTATGACCAGAGAGTGTGATTATTTTTTTTTAATTGGATGGTTGGTTTGGGGATTATTTTAGGTTAAAAGTATGTGGAGATTCAAATGTAATATTACCCATTTTCCTTATTTTACAGATGGGGTAAAGGATTTGGTCTTTTGGGGCCCATCTTTGGAACTGACAGTGCAATAAACCAACCAAACAGTGTTTTTGGACTTATATTTTATATACTACAGCTGTTACTTGGTAAGTGTTTAATCAGTCATATAAAATCCATTTGTTGGCATGTCCTATGTGTGGTCAGGAAAAAAAATCTGCTTTTATGTTCTATGGAAAGGAGTGTCTGATTTACTAAACAGAGCTGTATTAATAACAGAACCCACAATTCACAACAACACATGAAGGCAATGGTTAGTGTTAAACCTTGGAACATGAATGTAGCTGAACTCAGAGATATGTAGACTAAATAGTGGTTTTCAGACTCTTGTGTTCAGGAAAACCTCTCTAAAGTTATAGAAATATTTCTAATACCATAAATATTATCATAAATTTGTAATCTTTTTCCATGTAGTTTATGTTTTCTTTGTAATCTGGTTGATACGAAGTTATGTTATTTTAGGTTAGGGAAGGTCCCTCTATGTAGAGTCTTTAGGATGTTGCCACCAACGGCCCTGTACACGGTAGGACCATTATCTGTCAGGGTTTATCTCTCCATCTTCAGGATTTATTAATTAGGCTAGTTTTGCCCTGTAAGGTGATAAAGGGTCTCCCTGGGACTTGATTGCACCTCCCTTGACACAGCTTCTTGGTGGTCTTTGGCCATGTTGACAGTGGTTTCTTGGTCACCTCAGAACATAAGAAAATCCACCTGTGGGTGGTTCTGGGCCCTTCAGACTAAGTGCTGGAGTGTCCCTGTTGAGTAGCTTTTCTCTCCTGGTCTCCTTTTGTTCAGTTTTGGTTTTTTAAAATGATATTATGTTATACTTTCAGATTTATTTGTCTTGTTTTGTTTTTGCCTTGGAGCTGGGATTTCAAAACTCCCAGTTAGAAAGCTTCCTCTGAACTATAAAGATTGGCGGTTGTTCGCAACTTGGAATCTTACAGTACCGAGACAGGCATACCTTGAGCCCCAGCCCTCTGGGCCAGTCCCATCCTGGAGATAGCTTTGTTATCTTTTAGGGTAAAGTTGCTGGGGGCAGGGGGCAATATTATGGGAGGACACCGAGACAAGTTACTTGCCCAGGGAAACAGCCTGTATGTGTCAGAGTTGAGACTTACACCCTTAAACTTAAAGTATCTGATCCCATAGCTAGTTCTCTGTCCACTGCTCCCCACTGCCTTTCACTTCATGCCTACTACTGGAATAAGTGTATAATCCAGTATATACTACTGGAATAAGATACTTATGATGGTCTTGGGAGGCAATGAGGCAGAGTCAGAGTATAAGAAGTGTCAGAATTTCTATGCTGAATCAGAAATAGGGCTTATCTAGCGTTCCATATCTGACAGGTAGACAAGTGGTGCCAAGGAATAGTTTGTGGAATGACTCTGCTTCTGACCTCTCTGGCATCTATAAAATGGGGACATTGGGCTCCTTGACCTAAGGACCCCTTTCTAGCTTTAGGGCTTTGATCCTATGGTCTTCCAAGACCTTTCAACCTTGGGAGATCAGGGCAGACACCCTGCCCCCACTAACATCCATTATTTTCCTTAATAACCCACTCCGGATCTTGCCTCCATGATTTCATCATGTGCCTGCTTGTTTTGAGCCTATCCCTGCTTTTAGGGAAATGAGTTCTATGACTTTACTATTTTCAGTGTCAATTAATACTTCCATTTATTTATTCTAGAACTAAGTTCTCCAAACTTCTGTGGATGCCCTCTAGTTATCAAGTATCGAAGAGTTGTTGGGAAAAAGACTGTTTACCCATCCCCACGCCCTTCATGATTTTACTGATTTTGATCCTAATTTCTTTCATTTCTTTTCTTCTCATAAGGAAGTGTTCTATTCCTCTCCTTCATTATTAAGCTGCCCTTCTCTACACTTTTGTTTTCCATTCTCTCTTAAGACGTGGCAGTTCTGAACTACCTGAATCTCAGATGTAGACACACCATGAGTATATACCAAAGGAGTTTTTTGACCTTTTTATGAAGCCTTTTGGCCACCCCAGCACACTGACAGATCTCTTAAGGCAGCAGGCTACAGTGACACCTAAAATCCCTTTCCTGTGTTGTTGATCCACTGGATTCATTGTCTTTGAAATAAATCTTTCCCAGAGCCCACTACCTCATTCTTGTTCAGTAGAGCATCTGTGATTTTTGTGCCCGTGCCTCCAATGTTGGAATGTCTCTTCAGTTTATCTTTATTGTCTCGGGGTTTCTTGATTCAGGAGAGCTTGGTATTGCCTATAAGCATAGATTTTTTTGTTCACACTCCCTGTTCCACGTGATACATCATAATGATCAGTAGTTTCAGTTCTTGTGTTAATTAGATAGCCTTTGGTCATCCTGCTGTACGTATTCCTTTATCTGGAAATGTGACTATTTAGCTTTATTTCTTATTCAGAGGAGTCAGAATTTTCAGAGCTGTAAGGGACATGGGAGGTCCTTTAGCCCTACTTTACCATTGTACAGATGAGGAAAACAGGCCCAGAAATGGAGAGTACTTTGTCCAAGGTCACAGAGCCAGTCAGCAGAATTGGCACCAGAACTTTGATCTTCTTAAGCCATTGTTATTTCCAGATACTCCCCTGTTCCCATTGTGAACAATAAAAAAAAAATAACCCATGATGTGTGGAACATTATTCAGAACTTTTCTCGAGTTTCATCAGCTATGTCCACCTGGTTTCTGCTTGGCTTCATGCTTATTTGCCATCTCAGAAGAGCCCTAGAGGAGTCGGGGAACGATTTCTCCTAGCTGATACAGATGCCTTTCTCCCAAGACAGCTGGCACAAAGGAATGCTGCCAGCTTACTGTAAGAGACCCTCCCTCTCTTCTGATATTTATGTTGTAAGACATTAAAAGTGCCTGTGATAGATGATAGGAGGTGGGATTTGGGAGCTTGGAGTGTGTGTGCTGTGGGTGAGATCTCTGACTGCCATACCAGTAAGGGACACCCCCAGATCTCAGGCTCTTAGTTGCCACAGAGAGATTTCCTACAGGATCCCCTAAAACAACTTCATATACAGGTTTGGGGGAATGGATTAATGTCACCAAGGGCATATTAAGATGATGCTGTCATCTCTTAATGCATCAGGTCTCCAGACACTATGATTTTATATAGGACAGGGACACGTGAACAGCTCACGATTAGCCAGTTGTTGGTGCCATTGTATGGCTTTCTTCTATCTCATTGGCCCCCCAGCTCTCTGCTCCCCTCTTATTTTATGCCCTGTCCCTGAACTCTGTTCTGCTGAAAAGTTTTCCATCTCCCTGTGTAAATAAAAGGTGTTCATTGGAAGCATAGGGTGACCTGGAAAAAGATGCATGAGATACACTCGTATGAATCTGGTCACATTTGGAATGTGAGGGGCAGTGTGGTGAAGGGGATAAGAGTCAGACTTCCAGCCTGGCTTGGATACATCCTGTCTGTGGCAACTGGGGCAAATGACTGAGTCTGTGTGGCTCCCAGCTGTGTGTCCAAGAGGATAGATGCTGGGCAGGGGCTGATACGATTGCATTGGGAGAGACAGCTTCCTCCCCTGAGAAATCACAGCTCCAATATCCTTTTCTATCATATTTAAAATGCTTTTTTATTTTAGGGAATCCCATGATGAGTTCACTAAATATTCACTCTTTATTTGTCCTTGGATTTTCCTATGTTTTGCTTTGCCTAAAGTAGACTACACCTATGTAATAGATACAGAGTTATCCAGATAGTAGCTGTCTCCCAGAATTCTCTGGGAATTATTTCCTGTAGTACATTTGAGACTTTTTTTTTTTTTATCATTGATGCTGTCTATGTATATCCTTTGGAAACAGTCCTTCAGTGAAAAAAAATGTGAAAACAATATTACTTTATGAAGAATGAAGTGTGTAGTACAGCTAATACTTAGCTAATCTTAGTCTTCAAGAACCTTGTTAAAGGGGCTGCTAGGTGGTGCAGTGAATAGAGCACTGGCCCTGGAATCCAGAGGACCTGAGTTCAAATCTGGCCTCAGACATTTAACATTTACATGTGACCTTGGGCAAGTCACTTAACCCCAATTGCCTTGCCTTCCCCCTCCCCCCAAAAAAAGAAAAGCAAAGAACCTCGTTAAAACTTCAAGGCAACTCAGTGGATTCCTAGCATGCAAGTTCCTGAAGGTCCTCCCTCTAAGAAAGTGATTGTTTTGTATGATAGACAAGTAGACCTAGTGGGATGGACAGATCAATTGTCAGTTGAGTGTTTTTCTTGCTAAGTGATTTGTATATATATATTTTTTCAAGCAATTGGGGTTAAGTAACTTGCTCAAGGTTACACTCCCAGGTGTTTCTGGGTGTGGTTCTGAGTGTCTGAGCCCAGATTCAATCCCCAGGTCATTCCAACACTGGAGCCGGTGCTCTTACTCGCTGAGCCACCTGGCCGCCCCTGTATATTTTTAAAGGCAAAAGAGAAATCACAGCAGAGATCTCAGCATATTTCTGAACTGAGTAAAATATGCCACTGCTAAAAGGCCTTTCCCTTAACCTGAGATCGAGTATTCCCTTCTTTGTCTTTCTGGAGGGAAAATACAAGCATCTGAAAAGGTGGGGTTAGGGAATAGGAAAAGGCAGGAATTTTGAAGTCCCTTTCCCTGGAATATTGACGGCCCCAAGTGGGACCAGCTTGGGACCAGTGTAAGCAGGGATGTAAGCAGGGACGGTCTCTGCAGACACAGCTGCATTTGATCGGCCTCATCTGGTGCAGGAGACTGTTCCCGGGTTGCTGGGTGCCCACATCTACACGTCATGCCCGTGACCCCGTGGTGTGAGATGAAGGCGTCGCGGGGCCTCCCTGACTCTGGTTCTGTTCTCTCTCTTGCAGGCATGACGGCCAGTGCAGTCGCAGCTTTAATCCTCATGACCTCCTCCATAGTGTCTGTGGTGGGGTCCTTGTACCTGGCGTACATTCTGTACTTTGTGCTGAAGGAATTTTGCATTCTTTGTTTTTTCACATACACGCTGAACTTCTTTCTCCTTATCATCAACTACAAACGACTCGTTTACTTGAATGAAGCCTGGAAACGGCAGCTGCAGCCTAAACAGGACTGACCCAGCCTGGCGAGCTCTGAACGGACAGGCTTGGAGACCCTTTGTCCATTCAGTTTATTTTGCAGTAATTTTTTTTTATTCTTCATATCAGACACTTTCCCTAAGAATCTTAAACTGATTTTTTTAAAAATCCTGTAAATTAGAAGGGGCCCTATCTATTTCCCGTGTCAATCTTCCGTTTGAACATGGACACAAAAGAGGATACTCCGAGCCAATCAAAGACAAGCTGTAACTTTCCTTTGCCGGTGTCTCTGAAACAACAAAGTCTGCTTTTGTTCTCCCAGTCCCTGATTGTCAAGTGAGGCAGCAGTTGCTAGTAATTCTCTTACATGTATAAATTCCGTTTCAGGTATTAAAAATGTGATCATGACATGAAAATATTTTAGAATAGATACTGTATTAAATATCGCCATGTTTACAGTATGTAATACATTTTTAGCCGATGGATTGAAACATGTAGATTCAACTAGAATCCATTTATGTGATATTGTCAATAAAGGTAGAAATATTGGATCCATCGCTGCAGAGCGCCTCTACAGTTTAGTTTAAAGTGTAGCAATGAAGAATTTTCAGCTCATAGTTGACTAATAGTGGAAGGAGTCAGGAAGCCCCTGTAGGTGGGCAGCATCTCAGCAAAAGCACTAGTAACCGTTTCTTCCGGGCTGGCCAGCTGCACGGACCCTTGGGGTGTCGGTCCCCTTCCCTGCACCTCTTCTCTAAGGAAGAAACTAAGGCTGAGTGTGTGTGAAGTCATGAAATTGGACCGATTGTTACCTCCACAGAATGAGTGACCAGACCTGGCCACGAGGAAGGTATCTCTGGGGTGTGAAGGATGGGAAGAGGGGGCAGGGTTGGTGATATTAACTTAAGGGGTCTTAGGGGCTTCATTTCTTCCAAAAGTTGAGTTTTCCTGCAGACATGTTTTTATTTGAATTGGTGCCAGACAGCCAAGCAGTGTTATGACTCATTGGTAATAGGTGTATAAGTAAGCCCCAGGACTGCAGAGGAGGGTTAAGGTCCTGCGTAGTTCCAGAGGGATTTCCCGAGTAGATGAGTTCTGCACGAACTAAAGAGACGTAGAGTGATCTGGTTTAGAATCTCAGTTTTGTACTAAATTTAGAAGTGAACTTTAGACCTGACACCCTGCACTTCTCATGAGAGATTCAATCTGCTTAGCAGGGAAAAGAGAGTATTGTAGGTCCTGGAGGGAGGGAGGCAGGCTCCAGTAGCACTGGCATTGCTCTAAGAGCCATCGAAAGTACAGGATGAAGTTTTTAAAAAGCTGATCTGAATAAATCCAATGGAAATTGTGACAGTGTGTTTCTATGGTCAACATCCTAAAACAGAATATTAAAAGTGCCTTCTGTCTTCAATCCTTAAACCAAATATTTTGTGTGTTGAACTCAGCAGGCAGAAGTGTCCTTGCTTTCCTTCCCTCCCCCCCACATGAATGGAATTGAAAAACTCACAGAACGTAGAAAAGCACTGTATGGGGTCATTCTGGGCCTTAGGCTGAGTAGTGGCAATAGCATTGCTTCCAGTTCTGTTAACCATCGTGTCCAAGTGTAGCTGGCTGGACTCGGGGAATTAGTGCATGGAGACTGGAGTGCAGAGAGCAGGCTTAGAAAGTCAAAATCTGCAGAGTCAGCAAGTGTGCTAGTTTTTTTCAGCTGAAGTCTCTTAGTTCATAAAATCAGTAGTGTTTTCTGCCCTCCAAGCAGGTATGTTAGGAATCTGGCTGTATACTCTAAACTACAAACCAGTTTATTTAAAAATGGCCTAATCCATCGAACAACAACTTCCTTTTCCTGTGAATGTGAATGTTTAAAGAACAAATTTCTTCTATGAATTTCTTGTACTCTAATGGTTTAAGAACACTAGGAGACAATGATGCTTGAAGGTCAGCAATTGTTTTAGAGGAGAGTATTGATAATTTTGAATAATTTCAGTTTTGCTAAGGCAATTCACTGAAATTTTCTCATCTAAGATTTGGGAGGAGGCGGTCTAAGGATTCATAGTGCTGTGGTGATGTGCCGTCGCTTAGGAAGCACTCTGCACGTTTCCATCCCAGCGGGAGACAGTGTTCCACCCCGTTTGTATGAACCAGCAGCATACGCTTCAAAGTGCTCTCAATGTGTTGAGTTCTCTCTCCGACAGCTTGAACTTGGACGAGAGGACACGAGTCTAATACTCAACTGGGACCCTTATGGCTTTCCTTTCTTTTCCTCTCATAAGGCTTAGGGGAAACACCACTGGTTAATATATTGTATAGAAGTGAGTTATTTTAATACATTCCTGTGACTAGTAGACTTAATGTGCTTTTTCTCCGCAAAAGAGATGACTGTGCTGCTTGATGTATGAGCTTACCATTCATTGTAACTGTCTCGATAAGCACCTGTACTCATAGTAAGAAGCTTGATTTCATGATTTCGTTTGCCCTCCATTGACCCTGCCCTGCACCTCCCCGCCTCTCCCTCAATAAAAGCCACCATATTTGTCAAATTTAAATGTTGCTGTAGACTGGAAAAGCATTTTGGATTGGACATTTTGTTTTAAGCCGCTAACTTGATTTGCCAACATCTTTGAATAATGGGGTAGGGAATAGAATGTTTAAAACTCTTTCTTAACTTTTTTTTTTTTAGCATGGTCTTTTATAGTTCATGTTATTGGGGAACTGACCCAGAACAAAGACCTCTTAACACACTTTTTGTAAGTCTTGAATGTAATTTGATAAAATGGTCAAAAAATAAGCTTGTGGTGGGATTCCAGATTCCAGGGGGCCTGGGGGAGGTTCGGGATTGGGTTTTTTTCCTTTCTGTTTTTGTCATCTGATATTTTCTGGGGTGAAAACCTTTTCTCTTCTGGTGAAATAGCTCAGGGTTAACCAGTTGTGTGCCAGGAATTGCACTTGTATTTCATGCAACTTCTCATTAAATCCGTTATTACTAAGAGTCCCAAAGCGTGTGGACTTGACTATTTTCAGACAGAAGAGTAAAAAAATTAATAAAAATTTGGCTTCTAGAAATCTTAGGATTTCTTGGGTTACAGGCACATAGAATAAAGCAGAGAGGTAGAAAATGAAGACGAAACCCTGACTGGCTTCAGCTCTCGTGGTTTTTATATTGCCACGGACAAGCAGAAGCAAAAATCATCTAAAGTTCAGTCCTTTTAGAATCTTGGATTTGTGCTACTTACTTGTGGTGGAATCAGACTGACAGTTATTGTTGGCTGGAGGAGTTCCAGCTGAAGATCAGGGTTAGAGAAACACTTTTCCTCTTCCCACCTTTGATGCCTCTTTGAGGGAGCAGCTCACATCGAGAAGAGGCTACGTGAACACTGACTTCCATTGATCATCTGGATGCCACAGGGGCTTTGAACTTAGGTGGACTGAATCTCAATGAATCATCTGATAAACTATGACTCTGGTTTGACCAGCCTTGTTTACTCAAACGTGATCCTTACATTGGTCCAGAGAAGGTGAAATGTTCCATTTCTGTAAAATTGGCTTAAAGCATGGCCTCAGTATTCGGCATGGGCTGATCTGTCTAGTGCATTCCATCGGAAATATTTATTACTAGTGCTTTAATCTCCAAAGTAAACATTCATTTGACATGGAGGCACCAGGCAAATATTCCTTTGAACAACACTGATATATTCTGTGAAAGAGATTTGGGACACAATTTTCTAACTGGTAGAAAAAAATAAAATAACCCTGTAAATATGTAAGAATGCTTATTTGTTGCACATAACTTTTTGGTATAAAATAAATGTCGACATTTCCTGTGGAAGTCTTTGCAGCAATCATTCTTAGCCTGTAGTTCTGCATTTCCATTCAGGAGCTTTATGAACCTAAACGGCCTTTGGGGCTTCAGGCTAAGCCTTAGGTGCTTAAAAAAAAAAAGGTGATACTTTTTCTAGAAGAGCATGAAGCTGTAATTACTCATTTTTTAAAAAATCAATTTGTATGTAACTTGTAAAGAGGTTGACCTGTTGAGTTCCTAGAGATCCGGGTTCCTGTAATTTTTGCCATTTTATTACATGACGTGGGTATGTTATTGTCTGGAGTTAAGAATCCATGACTTTAAGTTTACAGTGCTTCAAGTCTACAGAAATGTGTTAAGTGGTTTTCTCTTCTTAGCTTTGTAGCTTTGGTTTCATGCAACTTGGACAGTATTCCAGTCTTCAGAAGTGGTAATATCCCTTTTGTTGAAAAATGCTGTGACTTTTTAGCATTTTGAAATCTATGCTAAGAACCCTTTGTATGCCTTTATAGTTGGAATGGATACTGCTTTTGCTGTCCTGAGGCCCAGGTCCAATGAAATGGGACGGCTCCTTAATTTGTAAAGCGTCCATCATACCAGTTGTGATTGTTGTCATTTTGGATGTGGCCCTCTAGGCTAATGGTTTTATATGTGATTTTTTCAGTGTTGAAATAGTGTGGAACCTGATGTCCCTGGTGACAGAAGAAACGTGTAGTTCTTTGGGAGACCAACTAAACACTCTTTTAATGCGGCTGCTTTGATGGTGGTGACTTTGTTTTGAAGGGCTGGATAGAAGTAGGAAATGAGTAATTTTGAATAATATTTGGTCACTCCTGGCATTCATCAAGATGAAACTGAGCCCTCTTCCCATGTGTTTTGTAAAATACTGTCTTCTGAGAATGGGGAGAAGGTAGGCTGTTGACTTAAGAGACCGAAGGTTGTGAGAGTAGCCCCCTTTGAGACAGGTTATTCTGTAAGGGATCTAGGGAGTCATCCTGCACACAGACTGCTTGCTTCCTTCCCCCCAGCACTAAACAGAGCAGTCGTGACAGTGATAAGGGCCTCTTTTGAATGACCCCTTCAGAGACCAATGAAGAGGCATCCTGGACTTGAGGCAGGTGGGTGGGTGCTGTAGTGGATGAGAGAGTGGAATTCAGAGTGGGGAAGGCCCAAGTTCACATCCTACCTCAGACATTTGCTAGGCCAGTCACATCCTCTCGGGACCTCAGTTTCCTCATTTATAAAATGAGATTGGACTCAGTGGCCTTCTAGTTGTAAATCTATGGTTCCATACCTGGGGGACTCATCACTTCCTACCTTCCCAACCCTCATTTTCCTAATATGCAAAAAGAAGATAAGGGCAATCGCACTACCTATATCACAGGGTTGTTGTGAGGAAGAGTGATGTATAATGGAAAACTCTCTTTATTGTTGGCTTCCAAGGGGGCAGAAAGGGAAGAAGTGAAGACTCACGGAGGCCTCGACTTAGAACAGATTTTATAAAGAAGCTGAAGCTGTGAACCTCAGTAAAAACAATGTAAAGTCAGTTACCCTTCATTGTAATGTGTAGGATGTTGGTCCTCGTGAAGCTTGGTCAAAAACCACCGTCTCCGTGTCATTTTAAAATTCTTATTTATTTCATCCTGGCTGGTCCAGTGGCGTCCAGGGTGGACCTGGACACTACCTCTGTGTTCAGGGTTAGTGCGGGGTGGTGGTGGGGAAAACATACAACTTTGTGACAACATACCATTACTACTGTGTGGTTACTGAAACACACAGGATGTGAGAACAAGGCACATTTATCTGTCAAGCTGGTTTCAAATTCTTTTCAGCCATATTTTTTCATGCAGGTCCTCCCACTTACAGATAGCCAGTTCTTAAAACTTCCATTCCTTTTTGGAAAAAGGTCTCTTGACGGTATCCCATCTTGCAGAACATTATTTAAAAAAAACTCCACATCTTCCCACCCCTCACCGGGAGGTACAGCTGATAATCCTGGAAACATCTTTTTCTTTCTGCTAGGGCATCCCGGAGTCCCTTGCAAATCAAACACTTGCCCCCACCCTGGTAGGTTTCTTCCCTGGTCCACAGAAACAGTTCTTGTCCATTAGACAAGGGAGTAAACAAAATGGTTTTTCAAATACTGTGGAGTCACTGCTAAGTGAGGATACATGGTTTCATTGGCGATCTTCCAGTATCGTTCCCTCAGAAGGAATGCTGAACCTTTGGGTTGTCGCTGTCGGGTGAAAATTCCCTTCTTATTCCCGATCACTCTTAGTGGTGCTGAAAATGAGACAAAAAGCACAGTGAAGGACCTTTGCTGATCTTCTCCATTGTTGCATATGAGTGGACTAGATCCTAACTCACCAGACATGGAACTGAACTGGGTAGGGAGAGTTAAGTTCAGAAGACCAGATTTAAAAAGAAATGGTCATGAAACACCTTATAGACACGAAACAACGCCTTATAGTACCAGTAGGACGAAGTCAGGTGGTGTTGAGGCCGACTTAAGGATTAGTTATGGTAGTATGCCCAGACCAGCACTAGAGTAGACCATTCTAATCTCGCCCCTTGAGCAGAAACTGCAAATTGAGCCCTTAGTGGTTGGCACTCCTCTGGGCACCACCCCAGGGTTCTCACTGTGAACTCACTGTAAAGCTGCCCCTGATCACACACCTGACAGAGCGTGGGATTGAGAATCTGGTCAGATGAAAACCAGCTGCTCTCCGTGAAAAGGTCGGGGACTCCTGACTGACCCTGAAGCCGCTTAGGCCTGGTCAGACAGCAGTTTCTGGCTCTCTTTGTCTGCCCTTCCTTTGCTCTCCTTGCCCTTTTGTTATTTAGCTAAGCTTTAATCTTTACAATGTGTCGTAACCACCGTGGCCTCCTCTTCCAACCTAGTTCACAACATATCACAGCATCTTTGGGCGTCTGGAAACATTACAGGAATTGGGAAACAGTTTGACTTTCCTCGAGGACTTAACCAAAACGACAGTTTTATACCTTTGCTAGGAACCCCCCCCCCAACAAAATAAAATCAGATACAGATATATATTCACAGGCACATACCCCCGTTTTCTCTTGTTTAGCTGAAAATGAGGAATTTCTTTGAAACCATACCTCTGTCAAACAGGTGACTGTCCCTTCAAATAAAGCTTTGGAAACATGGACTGAGTATTTTTCAACACTGTGTTGAAAGTTAGTGTATCTCAGACCGCAGAGGAACAGTGCAACCTAAAGGATAGTTGGCCAAGGAATCCAGATGATCTGGGTTCAAGTTCTGCCGGTTACATATATACTGGCTGTGTGACCCTGGACAAGTCACTTAGCTCTCTGTGTCCTAGGCAACTCCAAGAGTAGATTTTGAAGAACAGGATTTGCATTAGGAAAGGGAGTTTCCTTATCAAAATAAACTGCCTCACGGTAGTAGAGCAAATTTATCATTCTGGGTGATTAGAGCCCCCCTGCATTCCTTCCCACCCCCCAAAAAAGCTTGTAATAGAAAGAACGCTATTCTAGGCTACTCTGGCTCATTTCTCTTATGTTCCACCCACCTCACACCAAAAAGGGAGAAGAAGATGAATGGGATCGATCAGCTTCTCTGTTAAACCCTCAGGACGATGGATGTGTTCAGAAAAGAAGTTAAATGACAGCGGAGTTTAGTAGTGAGTGACTCACACTACCATCACTGTAAGACTGATTCTAATACCAGCTTTTCTACCCTGAAATATTTTTTGAGTTCGGTTAAAGTACCTCAGATTCTCAGGTTTTCCTAGCAGGTTCCACTTGGGCTAATGTGTCTCCCTCCCATGACTTGGTAGCAGTGTTTGTGACTAAGGAAAAGTAGTGATTGCAGAAGATTGACAAGGCCACTCACATTGTTCCGTCATGAAATCGGCAAAATTCCAGATGAGCTCTCCGATCACATAGTCTCTGCGTTTTTGGTCCAGAGCCAGGTGGTACTGCTGCAGCATAGACGTCTGGTATTCTTCGCTGAACATCAAGGGAGGGTCCTGAATGTTGGAGAGGAGAGGGGAGGAGGGAATGTCACTGGTGAGGGCTGGCCAGTCCTCAGTGTTCAAGCCTCTGCCCCCGTGGTGGGCCAAGGGGGAGGGTCCTGAATGTGGAGGAGAGAGGGGAGGAGAGTATGTCACTGGTGAGAGTTGGCCAGGCCTCTGCCCCCGTGGTGGGCTAAACATCAGAGGAGGGTCCTGAATGTTAGAGAGGGGAGGAGGGAATGTCATTGGTGAGAGCTGGCCAGGTCTTGGTGGCCAGGTCTCTGCTCTCATGGTGAGCTGTCCATTGAGAGTCTTGTTCAGTGGCTGTGCCTCACCCCCAAGGCTTCCTTTTGTTTGCTGGCTCTGCTCAGTGGGTGTGTGAGGGCACAAAGAAGGTCCAAACGGAGCAACCTGACAATTTTGTGTGTTAGAATTTAAGAAGCGGCTCATGCAAGCATCATGATTGGCAGACCTGAGCGCATCTGAACTTCGGACTGCCCTTCTGTGTTGGCGCCGTGTTCAGCTTATACAGCCAAGAACATGGATTGACTGACTCTAGAAGAACAGGCTAGTTAACTCCCAATAAGTTTGTATAGGGTGTTTGTTGCCCGGGTATTTGCTGGACACGTGGTACAACCAAAGAGCGAAGACAGCTGTGTCAGGAAGCAGACCAGGGAAGGTGGTGGTCCTCCATAAAACAGCCAGCCTGCTCTAACACAGACACAGATGGTTTTCAAGGTCGCTGGAGTTTCCCAAGACTGTACTCCTGCCCGTTATCACCTCTTAGGCCTGATGGTGAACTGAGTCAGGTGCATTTGTTAAGAGGAAGGCTGGAATTCCAGGATCCTAACACTCTTGGCTTCCTGGCAGCTAAGGGAGTTGGAGGTGAGGCTGGCTGCAAGAGGCAACCCCATCCCCCCCATGGTGTCTCAGATGCTTCCACAGAGGAGATCCAACAAGTACATTTTCAGAGAGCAAAGGCCATGATTTGTCCAACCAGAGAGAGTAACTACCAGGTGTCCTGACCTAGTAGCAAAGATCACCTTGGAGCAGAGAAGGGTTAGAGAGGAAGTATGTATCAGAGCCAGGAGGAACGAAGGTTGAAGATGTGCATCACACACACACACACACACACAAGCACACACATACACATGCACACGCACACACACAACACCCCCCTAATCCAGTGTTACAAAGAAGGTAGAGGGAAATTCCCTAAGACAATAAAATCACAGGTTGGGCCCTTATCCTAATATTAGGAACAAAATCTAGCTGGATCATTCAGTGGAGTTGCATGTGGTAACGTGGGTCGGAGTTTAGGGAGAATTTTTAGAGTACTGCATTTTCTACATCACCATTTCTTTTCTTCCCCACTGGATGGGGTGGATGACGCTAGGAGAGTGTGTGGAGAGCAGGGAATTCTTAATCTCAGGTCCATGGGCCCCAAGATCTTGGGGGAGGCCTCTGTGAACTTAGATGGGACAAGAATTAGACCTTTATACTAACTGTTGGTGTCTTCTGCAATCCCATGGACCCATGCATTTTAAAACATTCTGAGAAGGGGTCCATGAAGAAAGGCTAAGACATTCCTCACCATCCACGAGGGAGAATAGGCTTTCGTTCCTGGAACAGTGCCTCTCTGGGGGTCCATGGACACTGCGATGGGGTGCTGGGATGCACATCATCACACATTTACAGAGCTTGGTAAACAGGTGTGCACATGGTACATATGAACATGAGAAGCATTTTTAAAAAATCTCATCGGAAAAAGATCTCCGTGCATCTGTTAGTGTATGCCCTGTTTTAGCAGGGCCAGACTGAGCTTAGAAAGAAGGGAATACACCATTCAGTCCTAAGGGTGTCCAAAGGGAGAACTCCAGGCCTGCATTTGTAGCCAAGTGAAGAATTCCCTGGCCCTTGCACAAGGTCCCTGAGAGAGGGAGAGGAGAATCCAGCCCCAGAGGAGATGGGATCAAACTCATTGGCTCCCATAAGAGATGAAATGTAACTTGGACCCCAGAGTGGCTTCCCTAGCACCACAAACACCACTGGAAATGGGATGGAGAACGGAAGCTGGCTGGCCACTAACCCTCGCCCCAAGAAGAAGGAGTTTGGCATGGTGTCTGCCACTGAGCCCACCACTCACATGGTGAAGCCCAGGAATGGTGTCTGCTCCATACTCGCTTTGGATAATTGGCTTCTGGTATAATTTATACCAGTTCTCAAATGTGGTGTTGACCTGCAGCTGAATCACTTCGAGGTGCCCAAAATCGTGGTACCAGGAGAAGTAGTTGTTTACACAGATCACATCCACATATGGCGCCTAAGAGAAAATGGAAAACTCACTTTTAGCTGGGCGCGATGGGGCACACCCGGAATCCCAGCTACCAGGGAAGCCCACGAGGGGGCTGGCGGGTCTTTAAGGGGGGGGGGTCAAAGCTGTGGTGGGCAGGCCAGTCAGCAATGGGACTGAGCCCTTCCAGCCCAGATGACAGGGACACCCACTTCTAAAACACAAAAAACCAACATTGCTTTCAAACCCCCAAAGTGTGAGGTGGGTTCAGAGTGACTGATACTTTTAATTTTTCCTTTCAAGATAAGGCCATCCCTCAACATAGAAGTGCTGACAGTTTGGCCATGTGAGTTGAGCCAAGGGGATTCCCCCCTCCCCCCAACTCTGTCTCCAGAGACTGCCCTGCTCCTGGTGGGCAGGAGATAGGATCAATAGAGGGCTGAAATAGGCTTTGCTTGTTCTGCCCATCTAGCTGGCCAATGGGGGGAGGGAGGGGAGAGGCCGGGAGACAGAAGAGAATACTGGGGGTAGGGGATGGAAGGACTTAGGAGGGGTTCAGGCCCAATTTCACTGGCAGTATTTTCTCCCCTAGGGACCCTGCCCCCAGACACTTCCACTTGGCAGTTTGGTGGTGAGCTTTCTGAGCTGGGGGACTGATTCACTAGTGAATGGAAGGGGACTCTTTGGGGGGTGGGCAAAAGGGAAAAAGAAGTGAGCTGAAATGGTGCCACAGTACTGGGAGGCGCAGCTTTGCTGTGTGATTCTCCACCAAGAACAATTTTCATGTCTAATAAAAATGCTCATCTCCCAACCCGTGTTCGCCCTGATGTGGTCTGTTCCCCCAAGGATTGCTGTTCCCTGAACTCTCAGGCCACACGCACAATGTAGGAGGTGGGAATGGTTTAGGGCAGCTCTGTATGTGGGGGTCACTACAGCTGAAGATCCAAGTGCCTTTGGAATGAGGTGAGGTTCGGAGGGCCGGCTTGGACCCATGGGAAGAGAAGGGCCTGGAAGGGCTCAGGAAGGAGAAGAGCAGAGACACGTGGAAGAAGGCGTTTTCTGTACGATCTCAAGAAGACATGTGATCCACTCCTAACTTGGGTGACCTCTTATGAGGACAGTACCAATAAAGCAGGGATGCTTCCCTTCCCTTCTCCAAAAATGCTGTTTTGTAGGTAGGGTGGGAGAAGGCAATGGCTAGCCACTCCAGCATCCCTGCCAAGAAAACCCCCAATGGGGTCACAAAGTCGGACAGGACTGAACAACAATGTGGGCTGGGCCAGGGAACATTTTCCTCACCCCTGGTTTTAAAGATGGCGGGCAGCAGTGAGGGTATGAAATACTGGTGAACTGTGTGTTAGGCATGAGACCCCCCCGAGGACCAGCTGTGTTTGTCACTAGACAGCTGTGTGACAAGGGCCAGCCACTGATGGGGTCGGCTTCCTCCTCTGGAAATGAAGGGATAGGCTAGGAGGTTGTGGGTGATTTAGCCCCCTCGGCTGTCACATTCTATGAACGGACTCAGCATAGGAGCTCGCTGGCCACATGCCCGGCGCCCAGCTTAGGTTCTTGCCATCAGGTCCTGCCACCTCCCCTTGGGGCATTGGGCAGACTAGAGCGGAAGGACCAGAGCTGTTCCCTGGGCCTCCCTTGGGTGGGGTCTCTTCTGTTTTGCCCCCGGGGCAGACCAACGTTGGCAGTCAGGTTTTAGCTAATGCTACCAAGCAAAAGCGGGCAAGTAGGAGAAAAGAAGCCATCCCAGCACTTACCCCCTGGTCTATGTCAGCCTGGGAGTTGGACACAAAGGTCACGGGTCGGGTGGGGTCCAGGTCTTTGGTGTAGGCTATCACGGTCCTATGGTGGCAGAAGACACATGGTGGTCCATCAGAATGGGCAGGGCTGTTGGGCCCTGCTCCCCTACCTGCTTCCCCCAGGGGAGTCACTGGTCCCTGCATCTGCTCCCAGGGGTGGGGAAAGGCCTGCCTCCTGAGGTCCTAGTGGGACAGGGTGGGGAGGGGGGAGCACAGGGTCTTCTAATTCCCTACAGCAGAAGCTGCTGCTTATGGAGGCAGCTCAGAATGGGCGACCCACAGTAGGCTGGGGGCTGGGAAAAAGCTGATTCTCAGTTGTTCAAAATACCTGTCCATGACTTGGTGATCTCTGCTTAAAGCTGCCTGCTGTAAAGGCCAGTGACCTTTTCCCAGTCAACCTGCCCCCCCTTGTGCCATGCACCCTCCCTGCCTACTGTGACTGTACTCAAGCCTCCTATATGTCTCCCTACTGACTATGAAGTGTTGGTCCTAGAAGGGGTCTTTAGCGATCATCTAGGTCAGCAAAACAGCTGGGCCTGAAATCAGAAGATCTGAGTTCAAATCCAACCTCAGTCACCTACTAGCTGTGTGACCCTGGGCAAGTCACTCAACCTTTGCTTCAGTTTTCTCATCTGTAAAATGGGGATAATAGCTCCTACTTCCCATAGTTATTGTGAGGATCAAATGATATCTTTATAATGATGGGAGGAAACGGAGGCTCAGTGGGGAGAGGTCACCACTGGCTAGAGGCACAACAGACTTTGGGCTGCTGACCTTGCCACGATTTCAGCTCACCTAGTGGTGATGGATGGGCAGTTAGCAGCTGTCACCATTGCTGCCCTGACTCCTCCTCATGACTTGGGCTCCCTGCTCGCTCCTTCCTTCCTTCCTTCCTTCCTTCCTTCCTTCCTTCCTTCCTTCCTTCCTTCCTTCCTTCCTTCCTTCCTTCCTCCCTCCCTTCCTCCCTTCTTTCCTTTCTTCCTTCTTCTCTCTCCCTAGTTTATCTTAGATTTTACCAATAGCTTTTGTTTTTCCATACCATTAATTTCCAAATGTATTCCTCCCCTAAGACCTTTGTAACGAGGAATAAAACCAAAGCCAAGGGGCATGGGGCTGGCTCTGGAGCCAAGAACCTGGGTTCTGATCCAGCCTCTCCAAGGCCGGGCCCTTGCCCTCTGTGGATCTCAATTCTCTCCTCTCTAAAATCCTGCTCTCCAGGATTCTGCCTCACTTCACTCCCCTTCTCCCTTGGAAGCCTTGATCCTATGAATTAACCAATGTATCTGCTGAGTCTGATAGTGTATGCTGTAATCCACACCCATAGTCTCCCACCTCTGCAAAGAAAGGGAAACCTTTTTATGAGGAAAGAAAGAAATAATGCATTTACTGAACACCTACTATGTGCCAGGCAATTCTCAGCACTTTACAGAAATCATCTCATTTGGCCCTCACAGTACAGGGAGGGAGGTGCTGTTATGATCCTCATTTTTACAGTTGGAGAAACTGAGGCAAACAGAGGTTAAGGGGCTACAGCTGGTCAGTGTAAGTTCCTTCCTCACCACACCCTAACACTGCTCTTCTGAAGTTTTAAAGTTTCTATTCTGGGGAAATTGTAGCATGCCTTCGCCCTCCTCCAACCTGCCCTTGGTTTTCCCCAAAGGACAGAGTCCTGAGGAGGAGAGGGGAGAATCTCTGTAGGTGGCTGAGTGGGCCAGAGAAAGGCCTGAGGTTGGCTGAGCGGTCAGCCCGGTCACAGACCCTCAAGACTGCTGGCTCAGGCTGAGGGTGGCTGGCCTCACTGCTGAGGGAAGGAAGGAAGCCCTCCCTTCGGAGGCTTAGCGGATCTGCCCATTTGGCGTCGATAGCCAGGAGGCCAGGCTTTGTGGCTCACTGGTTTCTCCCCCCACAAAAAACAAGATGTATCTAACCCACAGTTTGCCTAAAGCAGCTACAACATTCGCACATAATTTCCTTTTCTGGGCCTGTTTCTTCTGGTAAAATGAGGGAGTTACCTGGGAAATGGTAATGACCCAGACTGGTCCTAAAGAAGAGATGGGAAGGCACTTCCCTCCCTCCTTTATAGATGGACAGGGGACCATGGATATAGAATACTGCTTGCAGTGCTGGACTTGGGGGGTGGCTTGGTTAGTTTTGCTAAAATGTTTGTTTCTTTCTTTTCCAATTTCCAGTAAGGCAGGGAGGGATTCTTAACCTGGGACCCAGAACTTAAAAAAATTTTTTTTTTACAACTGCACTTTGGTATAATTGGTTTCCTTTGTATTTTATTTAAAAATAAAAATGTTTTTAAAAATCTGCAAATAGTAAATGATGACAAATAAATAAATACACAATTTAAAAATGTGATTCTGAGGAGGGGTCCACAGGCTTCTCCAGACTGCTTAAAGGGGGGCACAACACATAAAAGTTTAAGAACCTTCATCTAAGTATGGCTGTCTAGGAAGGATATTAGAAAAGAAAGGTAGTATTAAAATTTTTAAAGTTAATTTAAAAATTTCAAATATTTTAAAAGTTATCAATTAAAATTAAAACTCAAAAATAATATAAGCTGAGGTCATTAGACCATATGAGGGCTGACATTTAAAGTATAGGGTCGTAGTTCTAGAACTGGGAGGGACCTTGGAGGCCATGTGGTCTAAGTCCCATATCTTATAACTGAGGAAAGAGACCCAGGAGGGTGTGACTGGCCCCAATGACAGCTAGTATTTATACATCACTTTAAGGTTTGAAAAGCACTTTCTCTATGTTAACTCACTTGATCTTTACATAACCCTGAGGAGGTGGGTATTACTATTAACTCATTTTACAGAAGAGGTCATTGAGGCACTGGCAGGTTAAGAGACTTGCCCACGGTCACACAGCTTGGGAATGTCATCAGTGGGATTTGAACCCGAATCTTCTCAACTCCCCAATTCTGCCCCTTGGATGCACATCCAGCTGCCTCCCAAGGTCACCCATGGTGTTGGGCCACCCTGAGCACGCTGGCCTAGGATCCCTTTCCCTTCTCGGCTTTCCTGGCTATCTCCATTCAATCTGGGTGCAAAGCCTGTGCTTCTCTGTACCCAGAAGGGGAAGGCATGTGGAAGTCAGGTCCTGGTAGATTGGTAACTTCTCGAGGGCAAGCTTTTGTCCTTTCCTTGTCTCCACAGAGATTGGTGGACTGGAATCCCCTGGACGTCAACATGCTTTTCTGTAGTCATGGGCTCACTCTAGGTGCTTCCCTCCATGTACATCCTCAAGACCACCCACCCCATCTCTAACCCTGCCTCCACAGAGGGTCCTCACTTGAAATAGTAGGCAGCAGGTTCCAGCCAGGAAGCGGGCTCGTTGGCCACAGACCACATGACCACAGCTGGATGATTCTTGTCCCTCCGGATCATCTCTTCCATCACCTCTAAGTGGTGGCTCAGAGAGACGTTCCCAAAGTTCTCCCTGTGGGAAAGAGGAAGGGAGTCAGTACTGACCCTGCCTGCATCCTGGTCACTCAGGGCACTATAATAGTAATGGAATTTAAAGATCCCCTTGTATTGGCCTGGTTTTCAGGTTAAGTGTTAAGACCCAGAGCTTGTGAATTCCACAAGTTGGATGGACTTATCGACGTGACTAGAGGAGCTGGTGCCGTGTATGGGGAAGGGAGAGGCCCAAGCTGAGAGGCCAGAAGAACTTTTGGGAGCAGCATCGTGGAGGCAGAAAGAGAGAGAGAATTGCTGGGGGCCAGAGTTGCTGAGAGATAGAACTGCCAGGCGGAGCTGCCCAGGACTTCTGAGAACTGAGGAGGCATGACTGTGGTGCCCCCAATTTGTCTGTCTGTTTGGTGTCACTCTGTCAGAGTCGTTTGTTGATTGAGGCCTCAGACCTTGTTGGGCATAGGTTGATTTTTCACAGGGTGAATTGCTGCAATGTGCATGAATGTTGTGGTGGCTTTGTTAAGCTTTGTCTCTCCAGGAACAGAATCTGCTGAGAACTTGCCTCAGGTCAAGATGAAGAAAAGACCTCTCCTTGGGTACTGAATGCCAGGATGATACTGTAACCTAATTATAACCTAGGGGTGCATGGCCTTTGTGCTTTCCACGCCCAAATGAATGTACTTTGTTTAGGATCAGAAGCTAATCTCCAACTGAGTAGAGAGAAGACTTTGTGATGACTAAATAAATGTCCTACCCAGTGGTGGAGTACTTTGACCTTGGTACTTTGTGACTGAATTGAGGACTTCCTAAGTGACTGAGATATACATGGTGAATGCTGTATTTTGATTTTATGTGAATGCTTTGCCTTAATTTGTAACTGAATAAATGGAGTACACCATGCTTGTAATCAGAAGCTTGGAAGGAGCTCATTACAGGCACCTCAGAGGTCTCTGAGTTCAGCTCCCTCATTTTACAGAGGAGGAAACTGAGGCAAGGTGACATCTCCTGTCACATAGCTAGGAAGCTGCAGGGGTCCCCTGCCCCCCCCCCCAATGCAGCTGCGCCCATCCCTCTGCAGCGGGGGACTCAGGAGGAGGAGACTCACGGCGTCTTGATCCCCACGCCTGGACACTCGTCGATGACCACGATGCCGTAGCGGTCACAGAGCTGCATTACCTCCTCAGCATAGGGGTAGTGGCTTGTACGGAAGGAGTTAGCCCCCAGCCACCTCAGCAGGTTGAAATCCTTCATCACCAGAGCCCAGTCGAATCCCTTCCCACGGATCTGGGGAGGAAGATGATGGGGAAGAGGAGGTTAAAGCAAGCGTGCCTTCCTTTTCCATGGGGTGGGGGACGTGCAGAGAGGCGCTTGGGTGTCGCCTGCATTTCCCTCAGTACCCCACCCAGCCCTGATCCCAGAGACGGCACTGGCTGCACATACGGCATTAAAGGGTGGTCGAGAGGTGTACCCACGCAGCATCTTCTCTCTGTGCTTTGCTCCAGCCCCCAAGGGGAAGCGTTGGGCCCTCTGCTGTCCTTTGTGTTCACATGGCCATCGTCCTAACTCAGCTGGGCTCCTCTAATGGCCTCCTAGCCTCCAGTCTCCCTCTAATCCATCACTCTACCAGCATTTATTAAGCTCCCATCATGTGTGACACGGGATGCAAAGATTGGAGAAAATGAGTATGTGAAGAGAAGTTGTACAGGGTAAGTCTGGAAATGTGTCCCGGAGTCAGGCTGTGGAGGTCTCCAAACGTAAAGCAGGAATTTGGATTTTATCCCAGGGGTGTTTATTGAGTAGGGGACTGACAGGGTAATTAGGCCTGCCCAAAAAATCTTCTGAGGCTTCCTCCCTGGAATGGGATCCAGTCCCGCCTCACTGGCCTGGATTTCAAGGCCTTCCACCTCCTACCGACCCTTACAACCTATTCCACATTACTCCCTACCACGTGCCGTTCTCCAGCTGAGCTAGACCGTGAGCTGTTCCCCAAACCTGAGAATCTCCCACCACCATGCCTTTGAAGAAGCTGGTCCCCATGCCTGGCATGCCATCCTTCTTGTCTGCTTTTCATCATGTTTTTTCAGGCTCAGCTCAGGCACCACCACCATGATGAGGTCTTCCCTCTTCTCCCTCCACCCTCCTCCGGTTCTGATCTCTGATCCCCCCTTGGCCCCCTTGACTCTCTTATCCGCTAGTGACCTGGATGCAAGTGATAGCCCCTCAGGAAAGGTAAGCTCCTTGAGTCGGGGACTGGTCTGTTGCTCTGGGTTTGCTTTTTTGTCTTGCTGCCCCTGGGCCCAGCATCGTGCAGGGTACTACTAGTAATGCTGGCTGGTTGGGCTGATGCCTTTGCTTTCAGGCTGATCTCCCCACACGCCCCTGTCTGTGCCCCTACCCCTCAGCCTGTCTCTTACATCCGCATCTTCATGCTTGTTGACCCCTTGGAAATAGAAGGGTTTTCCATTGATGAGAAACTGGTTACGTGAGACCTTCACGGTGCGGATGCCCACAGGAAGGGTGTAGACGTCAGACACAATCCCGGCTCCTGTCTGTACCACTAGGGTCACCTGCCATTCCCAAAGCACAGGACACAAGGGTCATGGGGGGGCCTCTCCCAGGCAGAGAGATCGGCTACAAAGAGAAGCCAAGCCTGCAGGGATGTAAGGGCAGGTAGAGGGTGTGGTCTGTGCTCAGACACCAGGGACCTGGACCCAAAGGAATCAGTAAAAATTAAATGAGGAAGACCCTAGATGCTGGGGACCTCCCCACCAAGATTCAAAGGAATCGACAATGGTAGTCTCCCCATGTCCATTCTGACCCTCTTCTGGTTTCTGAAGAGTTAGGAATGAGCCATCTCAGGGCTGGAGTGGGTAAAGAGGTTGACAGGTAATATGGTGGGCTGGAAAGCTGATTGGCCTCCAAGTCAGGAGAGGCCTGGGTTCAATTTCTGCTAGCTGTGTTACCTTGGGCAAGTCACTTAACCTTTGGAGGCCTCAAGTTTCCTCAGCCTTTAAATGAAAGAGCTGGAGGTGACAATATTTGATCTAGAGCAGAGGTGTCAAAGGAGGCCCAGGGCCCCTCCCCAGTGGCTCCAGAAATAGACAAAATGTTACTGGGAAATGTTTAACCAAATAAATAAAAATATAATATAATAATGTTAATTTGTAGTTTTCTATTTTTATTTTTTGTTGCTTTTTGGAGGGGAGAAGGTAGGACAACTGGGATTAAGTGACTTGCCCAAAGTCACAAGGCTAGTAAGTGTTAAGTGTCTGAGGTGAGATTTGAACTCAGGTCCTCCTGACTCCAGGTCCAGTGCTCTACTCACTGCGCCACCTAGCCGCCCCTAATTTGTACTTTTCTAAGCTGCCATGTGGCATGTAGGGATCTATTTCTACTTGGAGCAAGAGGGAGTAAACATTTATAAAGTACCTACTATGTCCCAAGCACTGTGCTAAATGCTTTATAAACAGTATCTCATGATCCTCACAATAACCCTGCAAGGTAGGAATTGTTATTATCCCCATTTTATGGTTGGGGAAATAGAGGCAGAGGTTAAGTGACTTGCCCAGGGTCATACAGCTAGTAAATCTTGAAGGTCACATTTGAACTCAGGTCTTCCTGATTTCAGGCCCAGTGTTCTGCCCACTGATTTAGGGCAATCAGGGCCATCTCTACGCCTTAATTTCCTCATCTGTTTAACAAGAGGTCTGCAAGATGAAACAGGCTAGCCACTTCTGGACGGAGATTAAGCCATAGTTTTTGGAATCTGCCTTTTTCCCCCACAATGGTTCTGGAAGGGCAGGTGGGAAGAAGTGGAAGTAGATTTATAATGAAAAAACCCTGAAAATAAAGTAAGTTGGATTGAATGACCTCCCCCTCTGAACTTATGGACCAGCCCCTGGTTATCACCCTCCCAGGGCCTCCTCACTCTCCACCTCTGGGGACAGGGATTCTGAGCATTTCTTAGATCTTGTTGGGAGGAAGATTCTTTTTGAGACATAAAGCTGAGCTGTCATTGGAGGCCTCCGCTGCTGGGAATTATTGGTGGAGGATATTTCCCTGAGGGCCTCCTTTCCTACCAAGGCCTCTAATTGGGCCTCCAAATGGAGCCCGGGGATGGGATGCCTAGGGCAGAGATGTTACCTCAAGCGAATACAGGTAGGCAGGCTGCTCATGCATCAGATAAGGCCACCAGAGCTGGGCGTTGGGGACCTCTAGCTGACCTCGGACCCCCATTCCCTTGGCCACCACTCTCCCTTCCTTGTCCCGGAGAAGTAGCTCCACGTCAAAGTTCTCATTGCTTTTTACTGCAATCTCGTAGTTCACCAGCCCTGGAAGAGACCAACATACATCAGAGACGTGAGAGCAGCCCCCCAAGAGAGAGACCCAGGAGAAATCCCAGGCGTGGGCTCTGCAAGCAGCAGCTGGGATTTAAGTGGGTGGCATATGGGTACAGGAGAAAGAACCTCCCTGGGCATCAGGGGACCTGGAGAGCTCAGGAGGACCATGGTCAAGGCCTCAGCTCCCTGATTGCCGAGATGTCATCTGACTCACACGTTCTGTGGTCCTAAGTCAGACTTCAGGGAGTCCTGGAGGGGGTGTAGAGGCAGCAGGGGATGGCCCCTAGGGATGTCTTGGAACAAGTGGCAGTCCCCTGCATCATGCCCAGGGGCTGTGGGTGGATTGGAGCCCTTCCTCTCCCCCTCACCTGTGCCCTGGTCTATGTCAGTGGTGATGGTGATATCATCGATGTAGGAGATGGGGGTGGTGTAGAGGAAGACCGAGCGGTGCAGCCCAGCATAGTTGAAGAAGTCAAACTCTGTTTTCTGAGTAAAATAATGCTTGGGATACCTGGTTTGGGGGAAAGGAAAGGAGTGCTTTCAACCCTTCCCCTCCAGCAGCGAGCCTAGCTCAACTCTCCCTGTTAGGCTTGGCTCAGGGGGAAAAGGGCTGGCCCTGGAGCCGGACAACAGGGGCTCTAAGGTTTACTGCCTGGGGCTGGCAGGGGCACCACAGTGCACAGAGTCTGGCATATTCATCTTCCTGAGTTCAAATCTGGCCTTAGACACTTAGCAGCTGGGTGACCCTGGGCAAGTCACTTCACTCTGTTTGCCTCAGTTTCCTCATCTGTGAAATGAGGTTGTCTAAAGGGTCCTGGATTTAGGACCCTCATACATCTAACCTTCCTGGGCCTCAGTTTCCTCATGTGTCAAATGAGGGGGTCTGACTCTATGGGGTCCCTTCCAGCTCTGGAGCTGGGACTCTGCGAAGGCTCTGGCCAACCTTGGGGCAGGGGAAGAGGGCTCTGCTCACCGGGAGGTGTCGGTCTTGTGCTCGATGATGCCCGGCGGCAGCGTGTGGGGCGTCAGGGTGTTGTTGATGGCGATGGTGATACGACTCAGCTCCCCAGAACTGTACTGCACCAGCTTGCTGATGTCGGCCTCAAAGGGGAGGTGGCCCCCCTCATGCTCGGCCACGTGGACCCCATTCACCCACTGCAAACAGCCAGGCAGCGAGCAGAGGTGAGTGAGGGTGGGGACGACAGGGGGCACTAATCTGCACATGCCTGCACAGGGAGTCAGAGATGTGCACACCGCACACTCACACACAGACACACACACTCACATGAACACACACACACTTACAGAGACACACACAGACACACACACACAGGCAGAGACATTCACACACAGACACACAGACACACACACACTTACACGGACACACACAGAGACACACAGAGACATTCACACACACAGACGCACACTGACACAGATACACACACTCACACAGACACACAGATGCACACTGACACAGACACATACACAGACACATTCACACACACACACAGAGACACACACACACAGACACACGCCTGGTCTTGGCTGCTTCACCTTACTGACTGAAGAATGACTAATGGTGACACGTGAATGTTACTGGGTCACGAGAAATGGGACCCAAGAAAACTTAGGTAAACTGAGGCAAACAGAAGGAGCAGAGCCAGGAAAACGATGCCAACAAGAGCGTGTCCGCGTGCCCAGAAGTACCACCCGAGGGGTCTTCTTGGCAAAGGCGGTGGAGTGGTTGGCCATTTCCTTCTCTAGTGGATTAAGACAAACAGAGGTCAAGTGACCTGTCCAGGGTCACACAGCTAGACTGTCTGAGGCTGGATTCGAACGCACGTCTTGCTGATTGCAGGACAACACTGCACGGAGCCACCCAGCTGCCTCTCTGTATACAAGAACTCCAACAATATAAATGGAAAAAATGACCCCTTCCCCCAATCAAATCTGAACGTTGTCTCCTCCTAATGACCAAGCTTGACCCCAAAGAAAGGATGTGAGAATGCATTTCCTTCCCTTCGTTGCAGAGGTGGGAGGCTCTGGGTGTGAGCCCTGCATACACAGCCAGCCTCGGCTGATAGGTCAGTTTTGCTGAACTGGCTTTTCCCCTTCCTCTTTCTGATCCTTTCTACTTGCTCAAGGTTACATGGCCAGGTGTTTCTGGGTGTGGTGCTGAGTGTCGGAGCCCGGGATTCGATCCAGGTCATCCTGACACTGGAGCCGGTGCTGTTACTCGCTGAGCCACCTGGCTGCCCCCTGATCCTTTCTTACAAGGGATGACTCTCAGGGTAGGAGAAGGAAGGGACATATTTGGAAATTAAGAGGGTATAAAAGTAAAAACTATCAATGAACAGCAACCAGCACTGTCTGGGAATTTAAGGAGCGATGATAGATACTTCTACCCAGGGCTTCTTCCCCTAGGTTTCTCATATTCAAGTGACTCTTTAAGGGGAAGGTGGGCCTGGGAGGGTGACTCAGGAGAGAAGAGTCAATGTTCTGACAAAGGGCCCTGGGAGAGTCTGAGCTCAGAGCAGGGCCCTGAGAGGACAGGACCCAGAGCAGTATGGTTCTGTTGGGAGGGAGAAGCCCAGAGCACAGAATGGGGGATGCCAGGCCAGGCAGCCCCAGGCCCTGGAGAGGACAGGGGCTAAAAGACAAGCAGTGGGCTTGAAGGCCAAAGCTGGCCCCTCCTACTCCTGCCTGCGGGCAGTGCCGTCTGCGGGTGGCACACCAGACTGGTGTTGGCCACCCTGGAACAGAGCAGGGTGTTTAGGGTCAGTCAGCCAGAAGGCGTCAGGACTGGGACAGAAAGACACACAGACACACGCACCCCTAGTGTGTGCTCTCCCCCAGTTATCCCCCACAAACCCTCGCTCCCTTAACCATGACCCTAGTACTGACCACAATTGCGTAGTAGTGGGCACTGTTAATTCTTAGCATCACCCTGGTGCCCTGGTCCTGGGTCCATCTCTGAGGCACCAGAACTTGCCGTTCATACCACACCCAGCCGATGAAGTCATGAAGCTTTCGGTCCTGGCCCATGTCGTTAAAGCTGGCGGGGACGGGCATGTCTAGTACAGGTCCCGACTGTCAGGAGGCAGAAAGGAAGAAGAGATGGGGGTGACTCTGTCTCAGGAGGAGCCTGGGACTAAGAACGACCGCTGAATTGACAGTCAAAGGATCTGGATTCAAATCCCTCCACTGTGTGCTACCTTGGTGACAAGTCACCTAGGCCCTTTCTAAATGGTGGAGTTAGGGTTAGATGAGAGCTTCTGAACCTTTGTTGTGCCATGGGCTTCTGTGGCAGCAATCTGAGGAAACTAACAAGGCAGAGCCTCTTCTGAGAAGCATAAAATAAAACTGCAACCAATTACATTGAAATCTAGTTTTCAAAATATTTTAAAAGTTCATGGACCCCCAGGTAAAACCCCCTGAACTGGATGACCTCTAAATCCCCCTCCATTTTCTAGGGTAACCCAGGGCCACTCTCAGTCTGGGTCATCCCAGGTTCACAGGGGGAACCCACACCTGCCCTGCCCATAAGGCTCCTTCCATGAAGCCTGGAGAACCTTTCTCTAGAAATGCTTGAGGGATCAACTGAGATAAGGCAAGTGTGCCTGGAGGCAGATGGCTTCAAGTCAGGATCTTCCATCCTCTTTAAGAAGCCAGGATTCCAGCGCAGCTGGTCATGGTCTGACTGTGGGATTGAAGTCAGGACCACCAAGTCCTTATCAGCTCTTGGACATGGCTGTGTGACATCGGCCCGTTCTTTGGTTTGGATGTTGGCATCTGGAGCCAGCGCCAGCAGAGGAACAAAGTAAAGGGAGATAAGATGGGAGGCATGGGCAGGTAGTAAGGGGAGATAATGATGGGATGGAATGCAGCCCCAAGGGGAAGGAGTCAGTTCTACCTGGCTGAAACCAGGCCTCGCCAGACAGAAGCCAAAGAGGAGCGATTCTTGGCTGAGTTAAAGGCCAGGAGGGTTTGTGTAGTGGACTGAGCACTGGTTTGGAGATAGGAAGGCCAAGATCTGAATTCTGCCTCATGTTCTTAATAGCTGTGTGACTCTGGGCAAGTCACACTTCTGTGGGCATACAGTATAATATATATGTTGCCAAAGTCTAAATATAGAGTCCAAAACTACTATATATATATATATGCCCCCAAAGTCTAAATGTAGTCTCAAATATTATATATATGTCCTAAATGCCTAAATATAGAGCCCAAGACTCCAAAATAATATATGTCCCCAAAGTCTAAGTAGAGTCTAAGATGATTCTAATATATGTCCCAAAAGTCTAAAAAGTCCAAGACTCTAATGTAATAAATATGTCCCAAAAGTCTAAAAAGTCCAAGACTCTAATGTAATAAATATGTCCCAAAAGTCTTAGTGTAGTTTTAACCTTTAATAAGTAATTGAATTTAAAATTCTTTGTCTCCAGTGAGCAGCATGGTACCTGGCATGTAATAAGTATTTGATAAATATTTATTGGATTGAAAAAAATTTAAGCCATTAAAGCTTAAAGCTGAACTAAGACTTTCAGGATGCCGGCTACATCAAATAGCACTTGCTATTATTAGTATCTGGGAAATCCCTAAGCCCTCCAAGGCAAAGGGAGCAGGGCCAGAGTCTTGGCTCCTTACGGGCCAACAGACTTATTAGATCCTGCAGATTGACTTAGAGGCTTGAATCAGTCAGAGTCTTGGACTAGGGGGTTCAGGAGCTCTGGGGTCTAGTCCTATCCCTAGAATGCTAACTGTGTGACCCTAGGAAAACCACTTTCCCCCCAGGGCTTAATTGGGATTCCAGGTTTTTATTTTTTTTTTGCTTTTTGGAGGGCAATTGGGGTTAAGTGACTTGCCCAAGGTCTGAGGCTGTATCTGAACCCAGGTCCTCCTGATTCCAGGGCCGGTGCTCTATTCACTGTGCCCCCTAGCGGCCCCTGCCGCCTCTTCTTTTAAGAGAAATTGGAAGGAGATTTTAAAAGTCCTTTCCAGACCCAATATCGAGTAGTTCTCTGATGGCTGCCTGGCGCATAGTAGGCCCTTAATAAATGTTTACTGACTGACTCTCTCTCCATGCAGAGAGAGAGCAGATACAGGATCTCTGGAAATAATGAGCGATAAAATGGGAGGACTGAATCAGGAAGCAGGACCCATATCCCCTCCCCCAGCAGACATATATGCCCTCCCTGTCTTCCTCAGCTAGGGCAAGTGGAAAGAAGTCTCACTCAAGATAGTGAGTGTGCTAAAAGTACCGCAGATGGGGAAGAGGTGCACATGACCAGGCACACACCATCTCCTTGAGCGCTGGCTGCACTGGGTTCTAGAGGGCCCACTGGGCAGACCTTGACAAGTGGCTCTGGGCTTCAACTCCCTCCCTTTGAAAATGCTGGGAGACCTAGTTACAACTCCTACTGATCTGTGAAATGGGCTTAGATAACCCCTAAGGCTCATCCTGGCTCTTATGTTCTAAGGCTCTCTATGGTTCCATGTCCTCTGAGGAAGGGAATAATGGGCTCCTAGGAGCCCGAAGTCCAGCCCCTCTCCTTTTTCTGGGCTCCTCAGCCCCCTCCACTTTCATCCCATATTTGCCTGCAGCCTTGTGCTCTCTTGTCCCACTTCCCCTTTCTTCCTTCCTTCTTCTCAGTCATATCTGCCTCCTCAAGCACCCTGCCCTCACAACTCAAATCTCTAAGGCTCTTAGAGATAAAGAAGTCCACTTCAAAGAGGACAAACTGAGAGCCAGAAGCCCTGGCAGAATTAGAACTTGGGATCTTTTGGCTTCTCTGGGTGGGCCCATGCTGCCAGAGGAGGGAGGGCTTTTTACAGGGGACTGGGATGGAGGAGGGTGAGGGAGCAGATCCCGGAGGAAAGGGCGGGACGGCGATGGGCGCTCAGTCCCTCCCCAGGGCGCGGGACCCTCCGCGTTCTACCCGGGCCTTTGGATATTCTAGGGAATATCCTGTTGGGAAACAATGTATCTAACTCTGGTCCATCTTTCCCAGGCAGTGCTCTCAGCCTTCCCCAGAAGGAGGGTCGCGGAATCATCGATCTGGAGATCAAAGGGGCTTCTGACTCCACCTTGCTTCAACTCCCTATTTTTATGGGGAGGAAACTAAGTTCCAGGTCACAGAGATGGTCAGAGCTGGGCCGAATTCGAACTCAAGCCCTGGGACTCCCCGTTCAGAGGGACAGCGAGCTCCCCAGTTAAGAGACGGTCCCACCAGAAGCCACACCGGGGCCACGGGGGAGCGTGGCACGGTCTGTGCAGAGCTAGAAGGGCCTGAGCCCAGCTGGGGCAGGGTCCTCGCTGGAGAGGGGCATCCTCGCCCAAAACTAGGCACAGCCCGGGCCCCCAAAGCCAGGGAGCCTCAGGCTTCCCCGGGGCATCTCCCCCGAGGGGCGGAGGAAGGGGAGCAGGGGGGTGGGATTCCCTGCCCTGGCATCGTCCCCCGCCCGGGTCCCCAGGGCCGGATGAGGGTTCACCTCTCGCAGGGGTCTCTGGTACCACCGCTCCCGAAAGCCCTGGTTCCTGTCCTCGGAGAAGTCGGCTCGGAAGTCCCAGAGGCCTCCGAGGTCCTTGCGCTCCCGGCTCGGGGTGTCCTGGGGGTAGAGCATCCCTCCCTGCAGGGCCAGCGCCGGGCCGCATAGGGCAACTGCCCACGCCACCCAGAGCCCCACGGCCATGGTTCCTGCTCAGCAGCCCGCCGGGAGGCCGGCCGCTTTATGGGCTTGGGAGGAGGAGGAGGAGCCCCGGGGGAGGGGGAGGGCCACGCGGACTCTGGGTGGGCCATCTTGGTTAAGGGCAAGAGCCTGTGGCCTGCAGAAATGCCTCCTCTGGCCACCAGGGGGCGCAGCGATCCCAGCTGGAGCTCACGGTCCCACACGGTGCCAGCTGGGCAACACTGCAGAGGCCGGCAGGGCTCCCCAGACACTCTTTCCAAGTCCTGCCAAGTGATCCCCATCCATCCGGCCTGCCCTCCACGGCCTCCCCCAATCGGGGTGCCACTACCTCTCAAGGCAGCCCTTCTACCCTTAGACAGACAGTTTGGAGGGATAGTCAATAAACAGGTATTAAATGCTTACTATGTGCCAGCGTATCCCCCAGCACCTGGGGCACAAAATGAGGCAAAAGACAGTCCCTGCCCTCAAGGAGCTTTACAATCCAATGGGGAGACAAAGTGCAAACAAACCAAGCTATATACCAGATAAATACAAACCAAGGCATAGAAACACTGGAGTTAAGAGAACTGGGGAAGTTTTCCTGTAGGAAGTGGGCTTTGAGTTGGTTTTGAGTGGAGGGGGGAGGGCATTCCAGACATGGAGGGCAGCCAGACACAATACCCGGAGCTGAGAGATGGAGTGTCCTGCTCATGGAACAGCCAGGAGGCCCGAGGCACTGGACCGAAGAACGCCTGTTGGGCAGTAAAGTATAAGAAGCCTGGAAAGGTGTGTGTAGAAGGAGAGGGGCAGGTTATGAAGGGCTTCGAATGCCAAACAGGGCATTTTGTATTTGTTCCTAGAAGCAATAGGAAGCCACTGGAATTTGAATAGGGAGGCAACAATGTGAGACTTGTGCTTTAGGAAAATCGCTTTGGAGGCTGAATGGAGCATGGGTCAGGGTGGGGAGAGACCTGAGGGAGGCAGACCCACCATCAGGTTATTGCAATAATCCAGGTGTGAGGTGATGAGCATAAGCACCAGAGAAGTGACCTCCATGTCAGAGGAGAGACAGCATATCTGAGAGATGCTGCAGAAGTGAAATCAGCAGGCCTTGGCACCATATTGGGCATGGGTGTGTGAGAGAGGGGTATGAAGGAATCCAGGATGGCTCCTAGGCTGTGGGCCTGAGCAATCGGGAGGGTGATACTGCCCTCCATAGTGATAGGGAAAGTGTTTGGTTGGGGAGTGGGGGGACAGGAAGACCGTTTAGGGGGGAAATAATGAGTTTAGTTTTGGACAGGTTGAATTTATTATGTCTACTGGACATCTAGCTGGAAATGTCTGAAAAGCAGTTGGACTTGCAAATTTAGCAGAGAGATTGGGGCAGGAAAGGTAGAACTAAGAATCATCAACATAGTTAAATCCATGGGAGATGATGAACTCACCAAGCAAAGCCGTATAAAAGGAAATGAGAGGCAGGCCCAGGATAGACCCCAAGGGGACCTCCTATGGTTAGAGGGAGAGAATCCAGCAAAGGAGAGGGAGAAGGCTCGATCAGAGAGGGAGGAGAACCGGGAGAGAACAATGCCCTGAAACCCCAGAGAAGAGGAAAGAGCGATCAACAGTGGCAAAGACATTCAGGGGGAATGGAGCTAGAGAAAAGGCCATGAATTTGGCAGCTGAGAGATCTTGGTAGCTTTGGAGAGAGCAGTTTCAATGACAAGGTTGGAAGCTGGTGGAAAGTAGAGATGCCTAGTGTAGATGGTCTTTCGGAGCAGTTTAGTCACAAAAGGCAGAAGAGATATCCAAGGAGAGTTAGAGGGAATGGAAGCATCATGTGTGGGGGTTTCCAGGCTGAGGAAGACATGGACGTATTTGTAGGGAGTAGGAAATGAGCCAGGAGAGAGGGAGAGATTGAAAATAAATGAAATAGTGAGCATGACAGGGGAGGGAGTGGGATGAGAGAGGCCAAAGGAAGTCACTGGGATTTATTGGACAGGGAAAAGATGAAAAGTGGATTGGAAGAAAGAGAGATTCAAGGGAGAGAATTCACCAATGAAGTGAAATTGGACTCACATTCCTTTGCCTATGTCCGACAAGTGTTTAATCAGCTGACCCTGTGTGCCACACACGATTAGAAATACCCTGTGGCTGGGGCAGCTAGGTGGCGCAGTGAGTGAAGTGCTGGCCCAGGAGTCCGGAAGTGTACACACACACACAGAAGAAAATGGAAGAATATTTAGTAAGACAACAAAACTGTAGAAAACTTTGAAGTGACCTTTGGTCTACCTTTTTCCACACTGGATCACAACACTAAGAGGTGGTCAGGACCTTGGAGCCTCTTTGAACTCCCTGAGGCTGGTTCTTAGACAGCAGACACACTCTTTCCCTTGGTATCTGTTTGGAGGCTCGGCCAGATCTAATGTTCCATGCTAGCGTTACAGTGTTGGGGAGTCCCAGGCCCCCCAGAATTCCCAGGTCTCAGAGGGAGAAGGGAACCTCCATCCTATCCTACCCCTGAATAGGAATTGCTGATCCCACACCCCTGACAAGGGTTGTCCAACCTCGGAGCTCACCACCTCCAGATACAGTCCATCTATTTCGCTTGGGTGTCCCCACCGGAACCTTTTCTGTTATCAGGAGTAAGTTTTGGGGCAGCTAGGTGGCACAGTGGTTAGACACCAGCTCTGGAGTCAGAAGGGCCTGAGTTCAAGCCTGGCCCTAGACACTTACTAGCTGTGGGTCCCTCAGCAAGTCACTTAACCCCAAATGCCTAAATTAAAAAAAAAAAAGAGTAAATCTTCCTCTTTGTGACCTCTTACCCATAGCTCCTGGATGTTCTCTGGACAAGCAAAGCACATCTAGTTTCTTTTCCTTAGAAGAGATATTACATTATTTGAAGACAGCTCTTATGTTCCTCCTAGATCCTCTCTTCTCCAGGCTAAGTATCCCTAGTTCTTTCATCTGACCCTCATATAAGGTGACACCAAGACCCTTCTTCCTAAAATATCTCGCCTCGAACTGAACGTGGTCGTAGCGCTCCGTCTGTCCAAGCTTGACTTTACACATCTCCCTGTTAAGTCTCATTTTACTCAATTTTAGCCCAATGTTCGAGCCCATTGAGATCCTTCTGGGTGTGGACACTGACATCCAGTGATCTCCAGACCATAATGAAACATTGGGGAAGAACATGAGTAATCGTGATATAATCGTGCTGTTTGTCTGCCTCTGTGGCCTTACTGGTCTGGGAATTCCCTCCCTGGGGATGGAGCTCAGCATCTCCACGAGCTTCCCCTCCTATGTGGACTCTCTTGTGAGCAGGCCCTTCCATAAGCCCTCATTTTAATAGCTAATAATTGCCATCGCACGCAGACTTTGTAGTTGGAGTCATTGCCTGCCCTGCAAAGCATGCACGCTATTTATAGCTTATATTACATTTGTCCAAACCCTATCCTTGGGACGATGCCTCTGAGCCATTGTTAATGGTTGCGTTCATAAAGTTGAAGGCAAAGGAGAGAGGTAGGTGGGCGGTGGATGGGGGTGGGCAGCTCCTTAATCTCTTCGAGGAAGCAACAAGAAGATGCCTAGGGCTAGCCAAGTCCTTGGCACTGAGGGTGGCTGTGGGCATGGAGAGAGGCATGAGATGGGAGGACAAAGATTAGTGATGATTGATCTCTGTAAGTTATCAGGATCAAAGAAAAGGCAGCGAGGCTGAGTGCAGTGAAAGGACTTTGTTTTTAAGCATCCTTCCTCTCTAGCCCTTCATTCGCCTCCCCTGCCTTCTGGTGGTCCTTGTTCATTGGTATAACTAGCCAAGCAAAATGCATCTAATCCTTTTCACAGAACAGTCGTTCAAATGTTTGAAAACAGCTCAGCTAGCATGTGCCACCTGACGCGGGATGCACATGAAGAACCAACTACCTGTGGGCCATGGGAGCTGGGCGGCACTAGACTTTGAGTCAGGTCATTTACTCGTATCTGACTCTTTGTGAGCATATTGTCCATGGGATTTTCTTGACAGAGATGCTGGAGGGGGTTGCCATTTCCTTCTCCAGCTCATTTTACAGATGAAGGAACTGAGGCAAGCAGGTTAGATGACTTGCCCGGGGTCATACAGCTAGAAATTGTCCAAGGCTAGATTTGAACTTAGGTTTTCCCAACTCCAGGCCCAGCACTCTATCTACTGAGCCATCTAACTGCTTCCTAAATCTGAAAGATGTGAGTTCAAATCCTTCCTCTAAGGCCACCAATGATTCCAAATCTTTGCCCTCAGTCACTTCATTTGACCTCTGTTTTTTTCAATTACAGAATGAAGGTTGCACTAGCTGGTCCCAGGAGGAGCCTTTCAGCTCCACATCTATGATCTATGATGGAGTGATCAGGGTCTGTCTGATCTTCAACCCACCCTACCGATTTAAGTAAGTGAGATTAAGATAACCCATCCGTTTAAGTCAATTATTGAACTAATCAGGGGACTCTCCAGATCCATTCTCTTATAAGGGTATGTTTCTTCCCCCATCAGTTGCCCAAGACTTAATCAATTCTAACAGAGCTTTTGTACCTGTAGCCTATGACAGGAATGGTTGAAATAGCTGCTTTCCCAAATCTTCTGGTGGCTAGAAAAGTGCTTTTACAAATGACCTGGACCCAAGAAGAGCTGGGTTTGCATTTGCAAATTATGCTTGTTCCGTTCTGTTGCTTAGGATTGCTGGGTTTTCCCCCAGGGGGCCTGAGGTTCAGATCTCCCAGCTGGGAGCCAAGTGATTGAGCCCCTTGGTGCATCTTTGGGGAAGGGCTGACCACTGGAAGGTGTCCTTGTTCAGTGGTGAAATTCTAGTAGGTTTTCTTTGACCTTTTCCTTTGTTAACTTTGTGCTTGCGGGGAGGAGGTAGTGTCAGATGGCATTCTCCCCAAAGGGTGTGAGGTTGGGGTGCAGGGTGTGTTCAGGGAAGACCTGTATCTGGGGTGAAGGTTGCCGAGCCCTTTCCAGGGCTGCTTTCACCTCTGGTGTCCACCTGTTCCACCCAGCTCTCACCTGTGGCTCCAAGATGTGCAGTGGCCACACCCCAGTAAACCATCTTGGCTGATGGGCTAAACCAGGTTGAGGGGAACCAGGGGATCTCAAACTCACTGGTGAGTTAGGGGGTGTCTACTACAAGCATGTGAAAACTTCCCCGGCAGAATGGGCAGATGAGAACAGTCTGTTCCAATGGCCATGAAGGCAGCTGAAGCAGGCTCTGTGGAGGCTTAGAGCTTGGTTAGACATTAAAGATGCCAAGGTCATCCACTGCATCCTGGGCCATCCCCAGCCATCTTGATTCTGTTCTGCCACTGACTGTGTGACTCTGGAGGAGAGAGTGAAGCTGACAGCTTTGTGCAACTCTGTCTCACTTAAATCCAATTTATGCATGAATCAAAAGACATCACCCACCCCATTTTACCACCAAACCTATCTCAAATCCCCGTGGTGACAAGCAAGTGATGAAGTAGCAAGTGTAGATACACTGGGAACCGTAGTCACAGCCCCGAACACAGGCAGCCCCAGCCATAGGGTCATTTCTCACTGGAAGCAGCAGTGGGATTCGACAGCCCCCTGTGAGTCTGAGCAGCCTTTTAAGGATCACACTGCTCACCTGTTGGTGTGAAGAAGGGGCTAGAAAAGGTGCCCTAAAATTATCTGCTCACCCAACCCTGATCTGTTACTGCATTTGGAGCTGGATGCACGTTTTTCTGGAGTGGCCTCAGTGAGGGGAGTGCCAGGAAGCTGGTAATTTAAACTAATCTAGTCATCAAGCTTGTATGCCTGTCAAAAGGAGTTAACGACAGGCTCATGACAATGCCATGGCTACTTACAGGAAAACGTCACACCATCATCATCCGTGCCTATGCTCCCACCATGACGAACCTGATGAGGTCAAAGAAAAATTTTACGAAGACCTGGAGACTCTCATCATCAATGTGCCAAAAGAGGAGAGGTTTACAATTCTGGGAGACTTTAATGCTAGAGTAGGCTCAGACTGCTAGACTTGGCAGAGAGTCCTAGGGAGGAATGGAGACGGAAAACAGCAGCAGCAATGGTTACTTACTACTGAAGCCTTGTGCATCTCATGACCTCATCACCAACACTGTCTTCCATTTATCTAAACGCAATAAAACTTCATGGATGTACCCTCTCAGCAAACATTGGCATCTAATAGACTGTATATAATTGTAACCTGGGGGGCAGCTAGGTGGTGCAGTGAACAGAGTACCAGCCCTGGAGTCAGAAGGATCTGAGTTCAAATCCAGCCTCAGACATTTAACACTTACTAGCTGTATGACCTTGGGCAAGTCACTTAACCCCAATTGCCCTGCCTTCTCCCCTCCAAAAAGCAAAAAACAAAACAAGACACAAACAAAAAATCTCCTATATATGATTGTAAGAAGAGACAGACAAGATGTGAGAATGATGAAGGCAATGTGTGGTACAGAGTGCTGGACTGATCATAGACTTATCCTTTCCAAGCTAAATATTTACATTCATCAAAAGTGGCACCCTCAAAGCAAAATGACTACCAGAAAAATTAATGTCAACAAATTAAAGCTCTTCTCTGAACAGGAGAAGTTTGTTGAGAACTTGGAGGGAAAGTGAGCCAACACACAGTGGAGCAGAAAAGGAGAGGGCACCTTTCTGAGGTTTGGTGTATAGCACTGCGTTTACTCATCTGGGCCAGAACGCTCACAGTCAAGAGTGGTTTGACGAAAATGATGGGGAAGGGAAATTCAGAAACAACTAAATGAGAACTCCACAAGGTTTACCAGCAGGATAGTTCATCCATCTCTACGAAGGCAGCATTAAATTCCATCAAAAGTAAAGTGCAAGCAAAGGTTAGAGAGATGTAAGATTCTTGCTCACTAAGAAGGCAGGTGAAATTCATTTTTCTGCTGATGGTAACAATCCAAAGCACTTTTATGATGTTCTGAAGGCTATTTATGGACCAACGACCTATAGTGCATGTCAGCTACTCAGGGCTGATGGAGCCACATTGATTAGTGATAAGGATATGATCCTAGAGAGATGGATTGAACACTTCCATAGTGTTCTCAACAGACCATCATCAATCAATGCTGAGGCCATTTACCTCAGCCTGAAGTCAATTCCTCCCTGGCTGAAGTTCCAACTGAAGAAGAGGTCTTAAATGCCATTAGGCTCCTTTCATGTGGCAAAGCACCTGGTGCTGATTCTATTCCAGCTGAGATGAACAAGGCAGGGTTCCACTGCTCACACAAAAGCTGACTGAAATTTTCCAGGTTATCTGGCAAGAGGAGGTTATCCCACAGGAGTTCAAGGATGCCTCCACTGTCCATCTCTATAAAGGTAAAGGACATAGATTGTCCTGTGACAATCACAGGTCTCTCTCTTAGTTATTGCTGGCAAGATTCTTCCAGAGTCCTCCTTAATAGGTGAATCCTTCCCCTGGAAGATGGTTACCCACCTGAGAGCCAGTGTGACTTTACAAAGGGCCAAGAAATGGTCAGTATGGTGTTTGCTGCCCGATAACTCGAGGAGAAATGTCAGGAGCAGAACAGAGGTCTGTAGACAACATTTATAGATCTGACCAAGGCCTTTGATATTGTTAGCTGTGAAGGCTTATGGAAAATTATGTCAAAATTTGGTTGCCCGAAGAATTTCATCAGCATTGTACATCAATTTCATGACAGCATGCTCGTCCAGGTTCTAGATAATGGACAATGCTCTCTTGCCTTCCCAGTCTGCAGTGGAGTGATACAAGACTGTGTGCTTGCCCCCATGATTTTTAACATGATGTTTTCAGTCATGTTATCAAATGCCTTCAGTGAAAATGAACATAGCATCAAGGTCAGCTACCGCAGTGATGGCAAATTCTTCACCTTGAAAAGGCTACAAGCCAGGATCAAAGTGGAGGGAGTGCTGGTGCATGATCTTCTGTTTGCAGATGAGTGTACACTCACTGCAGTCTCTGAAGCTGAGATGCAGCAAAGTATGGACCAATTCTCTGCTGTTTGCGCTAATTTTGGCCTAACAACTAACACCAAGAAAACACAGGTGTTCCACCAGCCACCACCACACCAGCCATATGTGGTTACAGCAAATGGAGAAGTTCTGAAGGCTGTGAACAGTTTCCGTACCTAAGCAGTGCCCTTCCCAGGGATGTGCACATTGATAATAAGGGTGATACTCACATTTCCAGAGCTGCCTCAGGATTTGAGAGGCTCCAAAGGAAAGTGTGGGAGACAAAAGGCATAGATTAATTACCAAACTGAAGGTCTACAGTGCCAGGGTGCTGACCTCACTGTTGTAAACCTCTGGATCCTGGACCATCGACCAGTGCCATGTGAGGAAACCGAATCACTTCTATCCGAATTGTCCTAGAGAGATTCTGAAGATCACCTGGCAGGATGAGGTACCCAAAACCGAGGTCCTCATGTGAACTAAACTCTCCAGCATTCAAACTCTGCTTCAGAGAAGAGAACTCTGATGGGTTGGCCACATTGTTCAAATGAAAAATGTAGGCTTGCAAAAACACTGTTTTTTTTTTTTATTCTGAATTTTTTTTGCTTTTTTTTTTTTTGGAGGGGCAGTTGGGGTTAAGTGATATGCCCAAGGTCACATGGCTAGTAAGTGTAAAGTATCTGAGGTGGGATTTGAACTCAGGTCCTGCTGACTCCAGGGCCAGTGCTCTATTCACTGCGCCAACTAGCCGTCCCCAAAAAGACTGTTTTGAGGAGAAATCAGACAGGGCAAGTGTTCACATGCTGATTAGAAGAAGCGATACAAAGACCCTCTCAAGGTCTCTCTTAAGAATTTTAGAATTGGTTGTGTGACATGGGAGACATTGGCACAAGAGCTCTCAGCATGGCGTGCCCACATCAGAGAAGGTTCTGTGCTCTGTGAGCAAAGCACAATGAAACAACTCAAAGGAAATGCAGATGTGCAAATTGGGAGAACTGACCCCAAATGTTCACGTGGATTATTTCTGCCAGACCTGTGGTAGAGCTTTCTGAGCTCATATTGGTCTGATCAGCCCCAGTGAGACACAGTGAAACTTGACACTAGCATAGAGTCTGCCAGTCCACACTGCTTTTGGCCATCCCACCCAAGGCTTTGTACTGTTCCATGCTGTTGGCATAGTTCCACACTTGGCTCACGTCACTGGAGAACAGGGGGCTGAAAGGGAAGGAAGGGCAAGGTGTGAGCACAGGGGGCTGCCCCTCTTCCCCTCTTGGCCCAGGCAAGATTCCCATTCTTGGCCTCCCTAAAATCATCTCATTCACTCTCCACTCAACTCTGCCCATGGCCAAGCTTAACGGCTGCCCACTCTAGGAAGTTCTCCCTGGGTTTACACTAGCCCCTGGCTAGAAGGCATTACTTCCTTTCTCTGTGGTGCAGCTGACCACTTCCTAGTGAGGCAGCATGAGGCCACGGAGAGTTTTCTTTTTGAAGTCCGAGGACCTGGGTTTGAATCCTGTCTCTGTTACACCACCCAGAGGCAGCTGGAGGTACAGTGCATAAAGCGCTGGGCTTGGGGCCAGGAAGACCCAAGTTCCATCCCAGACCCAGCACTCACTAGCTGTGTGACCTCGGGCCAGCTGCTGACCTCTCCTTCACTCAGTTTCCTCACCTGTAAAATCGGATCATGGTAGCACCCACCTCCCGAGGACGTAGAGACGATCAAAGTGCTTGGCACAGGGCCTGGCACACGGGAGAAACCAGAGAAATGCCCTTCCTCTCTCTTCCCCCACAGAACCACGAGCAAATCACCAGACATGACAGGGCCTTAGCTCTCTCATCGGCAAAGCAGAAGGACGGTGGGCCTTTTCCAGATGGCCTCGAAGGCCCTTTCTAGCCTCAGTCTGTGGCCTTGGATCCTAATTGCTGGTGTGTCTTTCATTCCCCTCCCCCAGACTGTATGCTCCCTGAGGACTGAGCACAGAGGACAGGATCTAGGTTGACTTTTGTCCCTGGATCCCCGGCACCTGAGAATGCTTCACGTGTGCTGAAGAAAGGAAGACAAGTATAAACTGAAGCCCCGCGAGGTGGGTGGTTTGCCCAAGGTCACCCAGGGAGTGAGAGGTAAGATTTGAACCCAGGCCCTTTGACTCCAGAAGTAAAGCTCTTTCCACAGTGCCCCCTTCTCGACCCCCTCACCCCCCAGAATGTGAGCTCCTTGAGGGAAGGGATTCATTCTTTTTTCCCAGTGGATGTCACATAGTAGACATTTAACACAGATTTGTCAATTGATTCCATATTAGAAGAATCAAGT